>NW_028274820.1:76120819-76423849 GCF_037043125.1 Eumetopias jubatus
TGCCTTTGGCTCAGGTCATGATCCCAGGGTCCTGGGATCAAGCCCCACATGAGGTCCCTGCTCAGCGGGAAGCCTGCTTCTCCCTCTCCCACTCCCCCTGCTTGCGTTCCCTCTCTTGCTGTGTCTCTGTCAAATAAATAAATAAAATCTTTAAAAATATATATATGTATCTATAATTCATTTCTTAATTTCCCTTTTTTATTCCCTTTCCTTTAAGAAAATAGGAAAGTGATAAGAACATGAAGGCTGTGTAGAGATACTGCCTGGAGTTGAACAGTTTTTGGTTGAAAAAAATTTGCTTTGCTGAACTTGTAGGTGAAAAACAGTAATTGATATTCTGTGATTTCACTTCTTTATTTCTCATTCATTTGACATCTCAGTGAAATTTTGGTTTTTATCCAAATCATCCTACTGAAAATGACCTAACTGCCATATCCATTGGTTTCTTTTTGGTCCTTTTCTACTGGATCTCACTGAGCTCACCCTGTTTCCTAAAAACTTCTCCCCTTGGCCACTATGGCACCAAAAGGAATCACAGATTAAAAAAATAAAAACACCTTTCAGGTTAAGAATTGGGGAATTCAAAATAGGTCATGGCAGCTATGGTTTACATCAGTGGTTTAATACTGATCAAGTATAAAGATTCTAGTCCCAGTTCTGCTACTGATAAACTGAGTCCAGTGATACTTTAATATCTCAGTAGACCTAGCTTATAGATAGGAAGCTGCCCTCTTTACCTGACGGGGCTACTGCTGAATACATAAAGAATTTATATGAACATGCTGAGAAAAATATAAACTGTTTTATAACTAAGTATTCCTCTGATTACAAAAAGGAGAGAAAGAAAACTATTAATTTTTTTAATTTTTTAAGTTTTTACTTAAATTCCAGTTGGTTAACACATAGTGCTATATTAGTTTCAGGTGAAACTAATCATCACAAGTGCAGTGATGCTGCCTTCCAAAGTTGAAACAGGTGCTCATCACAAGTGCACTCCTTAATCCCCATCCCCACATCCATCTCTCCTCTGGTAACCATCAGTTTTTTCTCCATAGTTAAGAAAACTATTATTATTTTTGAGAATATTTTATATACTTTCAGAAATCTCATTCCTAAGTCCAGCTTTCATTGGGTGATATTTTAAAATGACATAATAAAAGAAAAATGTATTATAGAAACAGATTAAACATTAAACTACTGAAAAGATGGGAAGTTATATAAAATACATAGATGACAAAACAGAATAGAAACGGTTTTACAAACCCCTAATGTAGGTACAAAGTAAATGTGAAAATTAATTCTAAAGTGAAATCAATACCTGAATTATGAAATGAATTTAATTGCCTATTGGAAACATGTTAAAAATAAGTAAGCAATAATTCAATATAATAATTAAATTGGATTTGCACATATACTCTTATTTTTCAAAAGCATCCAAAGCAGTACAGAGTAGGAATTATCTAATAACAAAGAAACATATGAATTTAATAAGCTATCTTTGAAACAACCTTAGATGATATAATTCAGAGTTGAGTTTTAAATTCTAAAGACTGGTTTTCAAGTAATTTTTGACAAAATTATCAGCCTTTTGTTTTCTTTCAATGCATTTTTCCTTTAAAAAATAACCAAACCCTCTAGCATAGAAATTAAAGGTATATAATAACATAAGCGGTTATTAAGATAATATAAATGCAATCTATCTACTTGGAAAGAGAGTTTCCCCCCCCAAAAAAATCTATGGTTTTTAATTTAATTTTGTATCTTAATTACATAATATAACTAATAGGAAGGCTTGTTTTTTAAACTGCTTTAACTTTTTTCACTTTGCATAATAGTTGCTTGGGAATCAAGAAAATCACAGTAAACAAAATCAGTTGGGTTACCTCAACATCTTACCTTATCTTTTTTCAAGGACAAAGGCTTATTTTAAAGTTAATGTATAAAAACAGAACATGGAAAGTGTACATCACCACCCCTAAACATTATAATTAGGCTTCTAAACAGAGATACATACAAAGTAAATACTCACATATTTTAAATGTTTAAAACACCTTACCCTTATCAAAGCTTGCATTAGCACCTCTGTCCAGAAGGACCCGAACCAGCTCTACATTGGAAACACTAGCAGCATACATAAGAGGAGTCCATCCATACCGAAAGCTGGAATCTACACTAATGCCTGTCAGTATAAAAAGAAAGTTTTAACAGCCTCCTCCACCAAAAGAAAAATCATTGCCACCTTCATATGCTTAAAGTACTGTGCATAATAACATATACCACGTAATTTATAACAAAAGGGAATTTCTTGGTAATAATGGCCTAAGTTTAAAAGGGTCCACACAGTAAATGATTGTAGCTCAAAAATATTCAAAGTAACACTATATGGTTTGGGGATAATATATACCTAATAAAAATATAAGGACACACATAGGACTGATAAGTATCAACTACAGCAGAATGGTTATCTCCAGGGGTAAGGAGAGAAACTGCTATACCTTTTAGAATATATGAAATATTTAGTAATTTAAAGAGAACTGAACAGGTGCGCCTGGGTGGCTCAGTTGGTTAAGCGACTGCCTTTGGCTCAGGTCATGATCCTGGAGTCCCAGGATCGAGTCCCGCATCGGGCTCCCTGCTCAGCCGGGAGTCTGCTTCTGCCTCTGACCCTCTCTCCTCTTGTGTTCTCTCTCTCATTCTCTCTCTCTCAGATAAGTAAATAAAATCTTAAAAAAAATAAAGAGAACTGGGTGCCTGGGTAGCTCAGTCGTTAAGCGTCTGCCTTCGGCTCAGGTCATGATCCCAGGGTCCTGGGATCGAGTCCCACATCGGGCTCCCTGCTCGGCGGGAAGCCTGCTTCTCCCTCTCCCACTCTCCCTGCTTGTGTTCCCTCTCTCTGTTAAAAAATAAATAAATAAAATCTTAAAAAAAATAAAATAAAATAAAGAGAACTGAACATATTAACAGAATAACAAAAACTGGAGACATCTTTCAACTGTTAGAAGTGGCTGACTCAAAGGGAACTTTCGTTTTTTTAAAAAAGATTTTATTTATTTATTTAATTGACAGAGAGAGAGAGAGAGAGAGAGAGAGAGAGAGAGAGACAGTGAGAAGAGGAACACATGCAGGGGGAGTGGGAGAGGGAGAAGCTGGTTTCCCGTTGAGCAGGGAGCCCAATGCGGGGCTTGATTCCAGGACCCTGGGATCATGACCTGAGCCAGAGGCAGTCGTTAACCAACTGAGCCACCCAGACGCCCTGGGAACTTTCATTTTTTATCAAACTTCTCAACTGGTGCAGAAATTGCAGAAATATGTATCAAAACCAAGCATAACTTTGGAAGGCAAAAAACTAAAAATATTTTTTAAAGTGTGAAATAATGACATCTGGAAGGAAACTAGGAAACGCTAAATTAAGAGTTACCTGTGGAAGTAAGACTTCAGGGGTACTGGGGGAGAAAATGGGTACAAAGGTTATCTTTCTACTTATACCTATATATTTATTATTGGCTTCTGAAAATTAATTTTTAAAATGTTTGTAATTAAAAACAAATTTTAAAAGGTTGACTAAATATCTACTTCACCAGAAGGTCTTTTTAAGTCCTAATCTTTCAGGAGCCTCCATCATTTCACTGCACCTAGTCCTACTACAAACTCAAGCCCCAAGGCAAATTCTCTTTTCTAAAACAAATTTCTAACTATTCCATCCCATCCAGCACTATGCACACTCCTGCATGTGTTCATATTAGGTATTAAGCCTGTTTCAATTATTCAAATTTTATTTAGTTTCATTCTTCAATTTACAAACTCAAGTTCACTGTCCACAAAGTTACACAGATCCTTCTTTTTTGTTACAACAGCTAATATTTATATAATGTCTGTATGTTTTAGATGTTTATGTATTCTTTGACTTTAATACACCCCCAAACCCTCTGATATTATGCATTCCCATTTTTAAAAGGGGGAAATTGAAGCTTAGGAAGGTTAAGTAACTTGGTCGGGATTACAAAGCCATCAGGTGGCAGGGTTAGTAATCAAACCCAGAACTGTACTGTTTCCAAAATGATTCCTTTTCCACTAAATCATGCAGTGTCTCTAGCATAAAAGAAAAACATTTTGCTATATACAATCTCATTTATCTATTCTGTGTGAATGTTTTGGATTTACAAATAAATAGTAAATGCCTATTACTCCTTTGGATAATTTCAATCATTATTATCAACAACTCACATTCCCACATCAGGTAATTAAAAAAATTAGTATTTACTTTGATCACAGAAAAATGTTACAGGACCCTGGACAGAATTATGACGTTTTACACAAAGAAACTGATGCATTGGAAGTTTAAATGATTTTCCTAAGGAACCACAACTAGCAGGCAATAAAGCTGGAACAGATACCCACATATTGTGATTCCTACCTCAGGCCCCATTACACAGACACCTAGCACAACAAAAGAACATAACTAAAATATACATAACTAGAAACAATTCTGGAGAAACATGTAATAATACTATAGACAGTAAATGCTGAGAAAAATGTGTAAGAATTACTCGAGTGGGGTAGGATTAATCAGAACAGGCTTCTTGAAGGAGGTCCAAGAACTGATGGAAGCAACAGGGTGGCATTCCAAATTTGAGCGTAGAAGAAGAAAATAAGGCAAAGAAAACTCAGAATCAAGTAAGATATATAGAACACTTGCTACATTAACATTCATTGTGCTTCCACTAGAAAAGCAACTCAAATCTTTTAAAATAAGGAACCCTTGTAAATGTAGACAATTGTGTTAGGTTGAAACTATCCCTTATCTCTCACCAGAATTTAGGAGCTCCTCGACCAATGAAATATCTCCTGTGGTCAATGCTTTTTTAAATGTTTCATTCTTTTCTTCAGGGAGTAATGGCCCTTTTAATTTCTAAAAAGGATAAAGTTAAAAAAATTGTTATATTTTCATTTCCACTACATCAGAAAACAATGACTGGTTTCAGGTACATCTTCTTTAGGGGGCGGAGGGAGTGCAACATACAAAGTTCGTAAGGAATTCATGTCTAAAATTATCTTTAAAGAAATGGTAATACTATGGGTCCAAACCCAAGTGAAGAGCTACATCGACGACCTAAAGAAGCAATTGATGGAAAGCACAAAAGGGAACAGGAAAACCCCGGGTTTGTTGGGAGTCTAGAAGCCTGTATTTCCACTACGGAAACAGGCAAGCAAAAGGTTTCACGAGATTGGGCCTTCAAGGGCCAAGGGGTGCTGATCCAGGTGCGGTCAAAAAAAGGCCTCCTGGGCTACCTGAACCGTCCGATCGAGATAACCAATCTCCCAGCCGTCATCCTCGCTCTCGCTACTCTCGCCTCCACCGGCCACTGCCAGCCCACGTAGTGCACCAGCCGCCATGCCCGCCGACCTCTCCTAAGCACACGGCACCGCCCACCCGCTCCCCCGGCGCCTGCGCACTGGGGGAGCACGCAGGGTTGCGCGGGAAAGCGCGCGTGCGAGCGAGAGGCCTTGCGCCCTTAGGCGCAGGCGCGTGGGCATGCGTAGTGGCCCTCACCTTCCCTCTATCCAGCGACCAGCCCTGTGGTCTAGGGAGGTGGAACCCTGCCTAACGTGATAGGGTCGGTGGTCCTGAAGCTCCGGATGAGGTTCGGGCGCCACGCCTCTAGCCACTGCTTCCAATTCCTTTCAGGGACTTACTCTTCATTCTTTTTAGGGTATTTGATGAAGTTCTTGCTCTTCAAGGAATGCCCTACTTTCGGTGGAGCATAATGGGGATTAAAATGCCAAGTAAGACTAGGCTTTCTCCCTCATCCCCTTCAAGCCGCTCCCTCGGGATGAGGAAGAAAACCTGTCTAACATGCGACCCCCTGGGAGAGGGACAACTCTTGGTCGGAATACAGATAGGAGCACCATCCTTGCATTCAGAAAGCCGTCAAACGGGAGCTGACAAAGGAGCCAGGAGAAAATACCATCCCAAAGGAAGAATTCTTTTTCCTTTAAATTTCATGTGACCTCAGATCTCAGCTTAGATCTGGAAACTTCAAAACCATCCAAACACCTTCCCAGCTAGACACTATGGATGCCCTAAAGGAAAAAGTCAGTCGACAAAGCGGGAGTTTGGGGAGAGAGTGGATCAAAGTGCTAGGAAGAAGAAATGACTTAAACGTTCAGAGAGCAAGTAAATAATACAAACAACTCCAGGTGAAAGCCGCCCGACCTCAAACTGGCTTTTCTGCATCTAACTTCTGGATGAAATGGTAACAAATTAGTTATCTTTGCCACAGAAAATTAGATCCATCAAGAAGTAAGTCACGTTTGTGTCCCTCGAGGTGATTGTTTTAAAAGATTTGATTTATTTATTTGACGAGAAAGAAAGGGGGGGAGCACAAGCAGTGGGAGCAGCAGGCTCCCTGCCTGAGCCACCCGGGCGCCCCCATCAAGTTGATTTAAAAGGAAAATAGCCATACACCATTCTTTAAAAGTTTTTGTTGTACTTTTTTTCTTAGAGAATCTCCAATATAAGATTTTGAAATTGTTTCCTTAAGACACTTTCACAGATAAGTATTTTTAAGTAGTTAAGTTATTTTGAGCCCCACCTCTGTTTTCTAAATGCATTCCTTCAATAAATATTATGGATTGTTGAGTACAACCAGGCACAACTAGGTTTAGGGAGACAACATCAAAGCTAAACCGAGCTGCCTCAAG
Organism: Eumetopias jubatus; assembly: GCF_037043125.1. Taxonomy (NCBI): domain Eukaryota; kingdom Metazoa; phylum Chordata; class Mammalia; order Carnivora; family Otariidae; genus Eumetopias; species Eumetopias jubatus. Next base: position 76,127,522 of record NW_028274820.1, read on the forward strand.
GAGCTCACATTTTAACCAGGAGAGACAATAAGCAAGCAAACAAATAAATAAGGTTATTGCAAATTAGAGGTGCCACAAAGAGGTAAGTGTGCTGGGTTTCTGGAATCAAACCACTTAGGTTTCCTAGCCAAACCATTTATTGCTGTTAGCTGTGTGCCCTCTAGCAATTTAGCCTCTTTCTTCTTTTTCACTTTCCTAATCTGTAAAATGGAGAGAATGATAGTACTCACCATATAGCATTGTTTGAATAAAGTAAATAAAGTCATGGGCTTGGCATAGGGTTAGTCTCAATGTAAGAGGTAAATAAATTTTAACTACGACTATTATTGTTATTATTTTTGATAAGGTAGTTAGACCGGAGTAGAATTCTGAATGACAAGGAGCCAGCCATAAAAAGTCAGAAAGCAGAGCGTTCTGGCAGAGGAAATGGCTAGTACCAAGGCCTGAAAGCAGGAAAAAGCTTGCACCCAGGCTTGAGACTAAGATGGGCAAGTGAGACTTCTTTAAGCTGGTGGCGTCAAAGGGAACCATACTGTTTTGCATCACAAGCAAAATTTAAGGAAGCACTTTCTTCAGGAAGGACCTTGGAATTCTTATATTTTGCATCTGGGCACCTTACTTACTTCACCTTCATCCTTGCCCTGCTTGGACCAGAAAGGAGGCCTGAGGCTGGACCATCATGAAGGAAGGGGTGTGTAATGAGAGGACCTTATGGAACTTAAGTAAGTAGTCTGGATTTTACTTTAAGAACAATATAACATTAAATATTTTTCAACTAATGAAAGACATTCTGGTGTGTGTGTGTGTGTGTATTTGAAGACACTCAAACTCTTTCGTAAAGAAGGTTTTTGTTCTGAGCATTTGGCTAGTTAGTGGTACCACTTACTAAGATAGGGGAAGACCAGAGGATAAACTTGAAAATGAAATGAGCATCTCAAAATTAACATATTAAAAATGAAACACTGAAGTGTAGCTGTCAAGTGGGTAGTTGGATGTTCAAGTATGGAGCTCAGGAGAAAGACTGGTCTTAGAGATATAAATTTGGGAATATTACCCATATTGTTATTGTATATGCATATTGATTACACACAATAATCAATACACATATTATTAAAAGCAAGATTTTTCTTTTTTGTAAATATACACGCTTTAGATTGAATGTTTGTGTTTCCTTTCCCCTAAAATTCATATATTGAAACCTAATCCCCAAAATGATGGTATTTGGAGGTGGGGCCTTTGGGACGTGATTAGGTCATGAGGGCAGAATTTCATGAATGGGATTAGTGCCCTTATAGAAGGGACCCCAGGGGCCCCCTTGCCCCTCCCACCATGTGAGGACACAACCAGATGCTCTATGAACCTGGAAGTGAGCTCTCACCAGACACTGAATCTGTTAGCACCTTGATTTTGGACTTCCCAGCCTCCAGAATGGTGAGAAATAAATTCTCTTATTTATAAATCATCCAGTCTGTGGCATTCTGTTACAACAGCCTGAACAGACCATGACAATAGATAATTCGAGAATTTATGTGGAAAGACAAAGGAACTAGAGAGCTAAAACAATTCTAAGAGGAATAAAGTAGGAGGAATTTCTCAACTTGATTTTAAGTCTTAATGTGTAGTTACAGTAATCAGGACTGTGTGGTATTGAAGAAGGGGTAGACACATAGATGAATGGAACACAACAGAAAAGCTAGAAATAGACCCACATAAGTAAGACCAAATGATTTTTGACCAAGGTGCAAGAACAATTCAGTGGAGCTTCCTTAATATCTTCAATAAAGGATGCTGGATCAACTGAATGTCCGTTAGGTAAAAAAAATGAACCTATCTAACCTTCATGTCTTCTATTAAAATTAACTCAAAATGGATCATGAACACAAATGTTCATAGCAGCATTATTCCTATTAGCCATAAAGTGGAAACAACTCAAATGTCCATCAACTGATGAGTAGATAAACAAAATGTGATATCCATATCATGTATATTAGTTTCCTAGAACTACAGTAACAAATTACCATAAACTGGGTGGCTTATAACAACAGAAATTTATTTTTTCACCATTCTGGAGGCTAGAAGTCTGAAATCAAGGTGTCACCATCACCATGCTTTCTCTGATGATTCTAGGAGAGGATCCTTCCTCACCTCTTCATAACTACTGGTGGTTGCCTGCTGGCAATCTTTGGTTTTCTTTGCCTCCTGGATGCATCACTTTAATCTCTGCCTCTATATAAGGCATTCTCTTCTGTGCGTCTGTGTCTCTGCATGTCTGTGTTGTCTAAATTTTCTTCTTCTTGTAAGTCATATTGGATTTAGGGCTCTCTCTAATTCACTATGACCTCATCTTAACTTGATTACAAATAAATTCCTATTTCCAAATAAGATCACATTCACAGGTTCTGAGTGGCCATAAGTTTGGGGTAGGGAGGCACTCTTTAATTCAGTACACTATACGTATCGCTCAGCATAATGTTTTTCAGATCTACACCATGGTATGTTCTATACTTAATTTTCTTTTTATGTTGAATATTGTGTGGTATTGATTTCAGAAGGTGATTTCAGAAGGTGGCAGGATCCATTGGAAGGTTACTACAATTGTGGGGCACCTGGGTGGCACAGTGGGTTAAGTGTCCCGACTCTTGGCTTTGGCTCAGGTCATGATCTCAGGGTTGTGGGATTGAGCCCTGTTTCAGGCTCTGTGTAAGATTCCTCTCTCTCTCCCTCTGCCCCCCCTCCCTGCACACAATCTCTCTCTCTAAAATAAATAAATAAATCTTTAAAAAGAAAAAGAAGGTTACTGTAATTGTGAACTGGAGAAGGACAGGAAAAATGGAGAGGAGAGGATACATTCAAAATTTATCGTGAATTGGAATCAATAGGATTCAGGGATTGTATATGAAGGATGGGGAGAGAGAGAAGTCAAAGCTGATGTGGTAAGAACACAGGAAAAAGAAAATGTTTTGAGGAAACAGATAAGTTTTGTTCTGCCCAGAGACAGTCTGAAATGCCTGAGGAATATCCATGTCCAGATAAGATCAGGAGCTCCCCAGAGAGGCCCGGACTATCAATTTAGCCTTAGAAATCATCTTCCTAAGAGGTAATAATGGGTCTATTAGAGTGATGATATTGTTACAGGAGAAGGGATAGGATGAGATGATCGAAGGGCCAAGAATATCCTTAGGGAATGACTTCTTTTAGGAAGCCACCAGAGAGAAAGAAGCAGCAGAGGGGCCTGAGAAATAATAATCTTAGAGGCGGAAGACTAGGAAGAAATCAATGCCTCAAAAATCTTACACTGTACTAGAACCTAAAGATAGAACAATGAAATCAATAATGATAATAAATTCATTTTACTGTACTTCCTATAGGCCAGTCACTGTTCTAAGGGCTTTACTTATACAAAGTCAGTTAATACTCTTAAAGCCCGATTGAGGTACATACTATCTCAGTTTTGCAGAGGGGCAAATGGAGGCCCAGAGAGGCAAAGTCATTTTCTTGAGGTCATCCACCTGGCAGGGCTGGGATTCTAACTCAGGAAACAGCTCTGCAGTCCATGCTTTTAGTCATTAATTAGTATCTAATACTGAGGTAGCACTTCCCTGTGCCCTGACACTCATCTAAACATTTTATATCCATTAACTCGCATAATCCTCACTGTAACTTTTTGAGGTATGTGCTATTTTAAAGACACATTATACAATATGTTTATTTTACAGTTGAGGAAACTGAAGTACAGAAAGTTGATCTAAACTGCCCAAGATCATGCAGCTGCTAAGTGGGATGGTCAGAATTCACACCAGGCTCTCCGGCTCCAGAGTGGGAAAGGGATGCCCACAAAAGCACTCTCTCCTTGTGGGGGGATACACGTTTTGCCTGTGGGCGTTCACTTTCACACTGTAGTGCTCCTTTCCCAAGCTGATTTCATCTGACTAATAAATCAGACTCGGAATAAATGTTGACTCATTTACAGGTTAATCACGGGCTTCATTCCCGGACAGATAAGAAATCGGTGATTTAGTTTTGTCTGAAGTGATTTGGGAATTCCCCCAGGGTGACTTCCTGGAGTGGGTCAGAAAGCCACCTACCCACATTGTTAATGGCTGTAGTGTTCTGCTTGGTTCAATGATGACAGGAGACTGGTAAAACAAAGAGGGCAAGAAACTAGCAGGATCCGAGAAATAAAAGTTATTCAAATTTAGGTTCTCCTTAGTTCCTGGACATTTTTAGTTTGTTTGTTGTTTAATTTTTAAGCTTTGATTCAGACATGAGTGATGATTAGCTAATACAATTCATTATACCATTACACATGATTATGCTGTACATTGTGAGGAACTTGTTTTAAATTTAATGTTATCACATTTTTAAAAATAATTCTTGCTTATTTTCTATAGTGATATGTGTGGTATCACTTTCAATAATTTGAAAATATTCTTTTTTAAAAATTTTATTTTATTATGTTAGTCACCATCCATTACATCAATTTGAAAATATTCTGTTGGGATCCCTAATTCTTAATCCCATCTGTGATCCAGTTGGGTTAACTGCCTCTTTTAGGGATAATTTTGGAGGCATAAAAATGGTAAATACATTTTTTTCATTATTAAAATTCATGTTTCATTATTAAAATTCACAAGACAGTCAAGGAGAGAGAGAGAGAGGCAATATTTAAAAATTATTATACGGTATTAATTGATTCCATAAATACTTACTGGGCTCCCACTATATTTTAGGCGTAGGGGGTGAAGTTGCAAGGAAGACAGGCTAAATCCTTAATTCCCAAATGTTTAGAGGGTAGTAAGAGGAAAAAACAAATTTATAAATAAATATTAGGTAATGATAAGTTCTATGAAGAAAAATTAACCAGGTGAAGGGGGTAGAAAGTAATGGAGGCAATTGGGAATTTAAAATCGGGATTTCAGGGAAGACCTCTCTGAAGTATTCTTCTTAGTGTGATAGGAAGTTACAAAGATTTGATTTCTTATTTTAAAAAAAGATTTATTTATTTATTTGAGAGAGAGTGAGCAAGCAGAGGGAGGGGCAGAGTGAGAGAATCTTTTCAAGCAGACCCCGCACTAAGCTCAGAGCCTGAAGCCAGGCTCAATCCCATGACCCATGAGATCATGACCTGAGCCAAAACCAAGAGTCAGATGCTTAACTGACTGAGCCACCCAGCTGCCCCTTGATTTTTCCATTTTAAAAGGTTATTCTGGCTACAAGGAGAAAAGTAAGTAGGAGGACAAGAATAGAATCAGGAATACCAGTTATGAGTCTGTTAAAATATTTTAAGTCCTCAACCCTACCTGTATATTAGAATACTCTGGAGGTGATTCTAGCCAGACCCAATCTAAACCAATTATGTAAGAATCTCTGGGAATAGGGTCCAGGAGTTGATATTTCTTAAGGCTCCTCTGGCGATTTTAATATGTAGCCAGGTTTGGAAAAGGTTGTGGAAAAAAGATGTCAGGGGATGGATCTAGAGCAGTTATCTATATCCATAGGAAAATATAAAAAACCCAGAATGTTTAAGTTAAGCTATTAAAATAGGAATGGATTTTCATCTGTATCTATTTTCTTCCTTAAGGAATATGGTTAGATCAAAGAACAAAACACATCCTTAAACAAAGAGGAAAATAATCATCAGGAAATGATGAAAATGGATTTTGGTTAACAAGCATTAACCAATATAATACAAAGAAGTAATGGTTAATGAAAATGTTTGTTTGCGTCATGTTTATTTCTTCAAATATTCTGGTATGTAGCCCAGGTTTGAAAATGACTATAGAAGGACATGGGAGGCTGGATCTAGAGCAATTATCTTTGTAGGTGGCTAGATGTCAGATACAGGGTATATATGTTTTGTGGAGGCATCAGGGAGATGGAAAGTGAGCTGAAAAAGAAAGATGGGGTCAGGATTGGTTTCCAAATTTAGTCCTGAAAAATTGAGTGAGTGATGATTGAATGGGAGAAATGGGAGAAAATGGGTGGAAAAGCAGGGATATGTGTGTCTGTGTGTCTGTGTATAGGTGTGGGTGGCTATTGAAATCAAGAGTATCACTTTGTACTTTATAATGTAGAGAGTGCTAATCAACTCTAAAATGGGGTGTTAAGTAGAGAGTTAGATAGAGGTTCACGACTGAATTATCAGTTTCCTGAAATAATTGTCTTCAATTTTGTATCTGTTTCTTATTTATATTAACTAGAAAATTTACCCCATTATTTACTTCACTTGTAAAGGCAGCCTTTGTACATTAGAAATTTTTTTCCATGTAATTTTATTTTAGTTTTTCTTCCTAGATTCTTAATGTATACTCACAAAGCTACTGTACTGCAGATAGGCATCGTGTAAGAGAGTGCCTTATGAGTATGGTTACCCTTACTTCCAACAAAACATTATGGATGTAGACTTCTGGGAAATAGTAGAAGGTCATAAATGCCAGAATATTTTTCCGTCAAAAACATTGCAAAAATTTACTAGTTTTTTTAATTTTGATTTTAATTTTTTAAAGGAATTAAAAGGTAGCTAGCTAATTATGAAATTCCAGAGCAACTTTTCCAAAACTTACTCAACTAAAGAGCATCTTTAAATTCGTAACATACTGATGAACAGTAAGAGGAGCTCAACAAATATAATGGGCTCCTGAATTAAAATAGCAGAAGGTGGGCTTTTAGATTAATTGCTACAAGAAACAAATTTATCCTGTATTTAAAATGCAGTGAATTTTAAATAATGTTACAGCTCTATATTGAAACTGTAAGACAAGACACACAAACCAGACAAATACAGATCATGGATTCATGAATATCAAGTGGGTGAAATATACAACATGTAATTAACAGCAAAATAAAACGTATAGCTAAAATATTTTGAATATTTACCATGGTAAGAACTATGCCAAGCATTTTACATGTGTTGATTCTATATCAGTTAGAAATCCTTTTTTTTTTTCCCCCAGTTGGGAATACTTTTAGCTACAGTATTCAATATCAATCATTGAAAAACACACGGTTCATTTTTCTCGTGTTAAAAGGAGTCTGGCGGCTGACATTGGTTTGGCGGCAGTGGTTTCTGGCAGCACTTAACCCATCCTTTTGGCCTTGTCCTCTTAGTTGTAAGCTATCTCTCTCAGCTCCAGTGTGTTTGTGTGGAAAGCCAGAGAATGGAAGGAAAAGATGGTCCCGGTCACATCCGTCTCCTTTTATCAGGGAAGGCAATGCCTTCCAAAAGCTCCAACAGATACCTGCTTTTGTGTCCTCTGCTGACACTGTCACTTAGCATCCCAAGTTGCAAGGGAGATTGAGAGATCGAGTATTACATTTTTCAGGCTTCATAGTGGAGCAGGAGAAGGGAAAAGAAGGTCGAGGAAGGGTGTTGGATTAAGTAGCCAACAGTGACTGTCACAAACCCATGTCATCCTTATAAAAACCCTACCAAATGGGTACTGTTTTTTATTGCCATTTTACAAATGGGGAACTAAGACTTAGAGAAGTTATGAAACTTGACCAAGTTCCAAAGCTAAGAAATGTTAGAACCAGGAATCAACTCAGGTGGTCTGCCTTCAGAGTCCACGCTCTTCTCAGCCACCCCTCTACGTTATGGAAATAAAGCCTTACGTGATACCACATTGTGCCTTCTTGTGTGAATGTTCTCTCATATCACGTCCTAACATACTCATGAATGCCATGTTGTTTTTTATACAACAGGCAAAGTATTACCTAAAAATCAAATAAATATTTACTTTTGCAGTTATATTTTCTTACTTGACCAATAATAATAAACCCCATAGTTAACTTAAATTTGTAGACTCTCTTTCAAAGAATTCTACACATTTTCATGCATAGTTTCATACTTGATTTCTTCATAAATCCTGTAAGAAAAAGACAGAGGTAGGTATGACCATTTGCATTTGATAATTGAGAATACTAGATAAAGTTATGTCAAAGGGATCAGAGACTTAAACTCAGATCTATGTAAAGCCAGGGCCTTCTTCATTAAACACCTGCAAGTATAGGTGTTTTTACTTTAGGACACATTTTAAATAAATTTACAGAAGAATAAAACTAGTGTTACGTTAAAAATTTTCCTACCTAGGCAAAGGCTTAAAACTTTAAAATTGAGCATGTAAGAGGTGCCTGGATGGCTCAGCCGGTTAAGCACCTGCCTTCGGCTCAGCTTATGATCTCAGGGTCCTGGGATAGAGCTTCACATCGCATCAGACCTCCCTGCTTAGCAGGGAGTCTGCTTCTCCCTCTGCTGCTCAACCCCCGCCAACTCGTGTTTTCTCTCTCTCTCTCAAATAAATAAATAAAATCTAAAAAAAAATTGAGCAGTTAAATATATCTTCATTTCCTTTCTTAACAATGGTCTCTGAAGTACCTTATTTTATAAGAGCTAGTTCCATTGGTTGCTTGAAATTTTGACAATTTCTATGGCTCTATTTAGATAAACTATTACCCCAAGTAACTGTAAATTTTCTGCAGGAAATGAATTGTACACTTTGTTGTTATTGCTTGAAAGAAATTAAAAACTCACTGATGTCATTTATGTCAAGTATTTTTTCGGTTGGAGTCAATCTTTTATTTTGTTTCTTGTAATCAAATTCATTTTCTTCCTTACTAATTTTTTACTTGTCTAATAGACAACATTGATTTTTTAAATTTCTACAAAGTTTTGTAAATAAACAAATAGGTCATTATTTCCCTTTAGTAGACTTCTTGTTTACATACCACCATGTCAAATAGCTTTTGTCTTTCAGTGTTGTGAGTTTATGGAAGATGTCAATTTAACTCTGGAAAACGGATTTATGCAGTCATTACTGCCATAGAATGCACATAAAACAGTTGCTGTGAACTTGTAGAAAATGACCTCTGGCACATCATTTTTATCATTTCATATCATTTTTATTTTTTAAAAAAATTTGTATTTATATGTGTACAGTAATTAAAACTATAACTTGCATGTTTTCGGCTTAAAGCTATGTTTGGAATTGTTATATTAACATAGACCAGTAGTGTAGATGGAATTTTTTTGGCCTCCAAGAAAAATTTCAAAAATGTACCTCTCACAGTTTGTTATTTGGAGAACAAACAGATCTCCAAATGGGGGCTATTTGAATGGTATTTATTATATTTTGGGAGAGAGAAGCAGCTGTCTCCTTGCTCTGACCTGGCTTTATGGCCATTGTTTTTCTTAGGTTCTTATACGTGTCCAGATTGTATAGTATACAGATTGGCCAGGCCTATATGAGTTATTAATAGGTAACGAGCTAAAGAATAGATCTTCTAAAACTCCACAGTTTTATGCTGAGTGTTATCAGCAAGATAAATGGAAAGCAACAGCACAAAGAAGAAAAGGCATATTTAAAGTGGAAATGTAGTTACTATTGAGCACCTACAATATGTGGGGCCTTTTTCATACTCTTTTATTTAAGTCAGGAAATCACCCTGAGAATTATGTGTCCGTCCTATTTTGCGTGAGAAAAATGAGGCTTAGAAAGTTTAAATACCTTGATTAGAATCACTAAGTCTGAGGCTTGGATTTGAACCCAGTCTCTTTTGTTCCACAGTTGTGCAAATATTGCCTGACACCAAGATAGGCTTTGAGAGGGGCACCTGGCTGGCTCAGTGAATAGAGCATGGGGCTCTGGATCTTGGGGTCATCAGTTCAAGCCCCGTGTTGGGCACAGAGCTTAAAAAAAAAAAAGGCTTTGAAAAGCACAAAGAAGGGGTATTTCATATTATACTGTAAATGTATTTACTATAAAATATCATCTGCCAGATAGAGTCATTTTATCAAATTCTCCATTTTTAGGAAGCAAAGGTGAGCTATTATTTGCTGGGCAAAGGTACACACAAAAGCCCTATTTAATGCATTTATGTTTGGCTGGGAGTTGCCTGAAAAGTCTGACTCAGCACCCACTCCTCAGCATGGTGAAGAATGCAATAGTGGAACGCACTTGGACCTCGGGGAGCACGGAGGTGGAAAGGCTGAGGAGAAAAATATGCTAGTTGTAGGGAAATCCCGAGAATGTCACAACCTTGAGTAGGAGTTAGCACCAGGGGATGGGAGAGAGGGTAGCAAGTTTAATCCAGTAGGCAAAACACAACAAAAGGCTAGCTCAGGCCAAAGATGATACTTGACAACAGAACAACAGAACAGCTGTGGCTTCTGATCTTCTAACGATCTTTTAACGGGGATCAGGAGCCAGGTCATGAGAGAGGATCAGCAACAACCTTTCGGTGCCCTTCCACTTTTAATCCCCTGCTGCACACGTCGATGCTGCTTCTTGTCACTCTTGGGACCTCAGTTTGTAACACTCTTCTCCTTGCATATTCCTCTTTTTGCTTTCCCTTAAACACACCAGATTCAGGAGCCTGGGTGGCTCAGTTGTTAAGCGTCTGCCTTCGGCTCAGGTCATGATCCCAGGGTCCTGGGATGGAGCCCCACATCAGGCTCCCTGCTTGGCAGAGAGCCTGCTTCTCCCTCTCCCACTCCCCCTGCTTGTCTCTCTCTATCTCTCGCTATCTCTCTCTCTGTCAAATAAATAAAATCTTTAAAAAATTAATTAAAAAAATAATTAAAAAAAAAAAAAAAAGCCACACCAGATTCTCTGCTTTTTCTTTGCTGTAGCTGTTCCTTCTTCCTGAAATGCTTCCCCCCTTCCCCCCTCCCTGAGACATCCATTAAACCACTAAACTAATGCATTCACCCCCTTTATGTCTTTGCTCAAATCTTACCCTCTTCCAAAGGCCTATCATGACCACCCTATATATATGTTTTTTTTTTTTTGACTGGCAACATGATTTTTGTATTGACATTTGGTTCTTATAATAACATCCAAAATGCGTTCTGTTCTTATAGCGCTGCAGCTGGGACAGCATCGGGCCGGGGGGAGATGTTGCCGGAGTCTCCCTTGAGAAGTGTGGGGGAGCTGGTGGGGAGAAAGACACAATGATGTCTCTTTGGGACCTATATGCAGCCAGGTGGAGAGCTGCAGCAGGTGCCTTGGCTCTGACAGGGGGTGGGGAGGCGATCTCAGCCGGCCCGCAAACACATGGGCAGGGTCCCTTGCCCCCAGCCCGCAAGAACACGGTTGCTGATGGGGCCAGCGGCGGCAGCTCCAGGACAGTGGAGGGAAGGCTGGGCTGTTACATTCTTGAGGCCTTCACAGGTACATGTCATCGAAGCCCGGCGGGGGGAGATGGTCTGGGTTAGGTCCAGATGGGCTGGTCCCAATGGGTCCAAAGGGGTCAAAGCGTGCTCCTGGGGGCACAGCGCCTGGAGGAAGACGGTTTGGGAGGCCCGAGGATGGGTCAATGAGTGCTCTTGGGAAGCCAGACCTCAGGGGATCCACAATCATGCCACCTCTCCGACACCCAAAGGGGTCCAGGTCCTCTCCCCCGACAGCAAACGCGCCCAGGGGATCACACCAGGGAGGCTGCCGGCTCGTGTGTGGGTGCTGTGGCTGAATTCGGAGGGGGTCCACCTCTCTGGCAGTGGCAGGTGGAAACTCCTGGTGGGGACTGCTGACGCTAGCCTTGTCCCAGGGCTCATGGATAGGTGTGATGATTCCAGACACAATGCGAGACCGAAGTTCCTCACTGTTCTTGTAGGTCCTGTGGAAGTCAGCCAGGTGTTCTGAATCGATATAATCATCCAAATTCAGGGTCAAATCTGATACCTGCTGTGACCCACTTTCCAGCACATTAATGATCATGCTGTTCTCCACGGTGACAGCCTTCACAAGGAGCTTTCTGGACCCATCCTTAGACTCATACCGGAGGACATACAGGTCTTTATTGCTACTCCATTCGGCCGGCAGCAGTTCTGATTTCTTATCATTGGGACCTGGCTGGTCGCCGACACCCAAGACGTAGTAGCCGTGCGTCACCACCTCCCAGTGCAGAAAGCAGATGAGCGCGTCCTGCGCGCAGGTGATGGCCGGCGCCGCCGACGCGTACGGTACCTCCAAGCCCGCCATGGGCGCCCCCGGCTCCTGCGGGCGGAGGAAGGAAGGGAGACAGTGCCGTGAGCCGACTGGGCCCTGCGACTGCGGAGGACTACCCTCCGCTACTCGGCCCGCCCAGGCCTAGTCCCCACCTCCCTATATATATGTTTTATATATATATATATATATGTGTATATATATAATATTATATATATATATATGAGGGGGGAGGTGACATATTAACATTGTATTCATTCGTTTTCGGTAATGATTTGATATATGTATGTATTAAGAGAAATGATGACCACAGTAAGTTTAGTTAACATGCATCACAACACATAGTTATACATTTTTTTCTTGTGAGAACTTTGAAGATCTACTCTTTTTTAGCAACTTTCAAATATATAATATAGCATTGTTAACTACAGTCACCATGCTGTGCACTACCTGACCACTTTATTTAATACTTCAACTTGCTCCTTCATGCCTTACTCTACTCTCTATGTTTTAATTCCATAGCATTTACCACCTTCTAACATACTGCAGGATATTATTTGTTTATTTATTATGTTTATCCCCTGCTAGGGTATATGCTATAGCAGGAATCTGTGTTTTATTCCTGATGTATCTTACGACTCTAGAAAAGTGCTCCAGGCAAGCCAACTGAATGTGATGCCAATCACAAATGTCACCTGTCAGCCTGTACCTGTAAGTTAGGCATATATCCCCAACATGAATAAAAATGAGAGTTGTAATCCCTAGGGATCCATCACTATTCTTCATTATCTGACTCCATCACCATCCCCTTGCTATTGTAGGACCCGAGTCTTGTGTTGGGTGCATCTTCTCCCCAACCAGGTGTCTCATATGTCTTCACAAATAAGTGTGGTCAGCTCTGGCATGGGTTCAACATTTTCTCTTTTCTTCCTGTTCTAGTTTCCTTTCTCTGGGTGTCATGACTTCTGCTGCTTATTCTATATCTTCTGGGCAAGGCTATTGCTCTCATGAGAATCTCTGCACTTCCCCCACCACCTTGGCTCTTTCTTAAGTGCTACCACTTGGTGGGAACTTGGTGATTATACAGATGTCTGTGAAAAGAGGCAAGATACCTTTATTGTGTAAAACTTTGCAAGAGGGGGACCCCAAAATATTTCCTTACTTGTAGAACTTGGCTAAGCAGCATGTCCTATTGAGAGAAATTATACTGTTCTTTCAATCACTTCTGCTTTCTAACTACGGAGCATTTTTAAAAATATTGTTTGATTAGCACTAGCCCAAGTGCTAGGCACGCATTTATTTTTTTAATTCTCCAATCTTGAGAGACAAGTGTTATTTTCCAATTTTATAGATAAAGAACACAAGGTCAGAGAGCAAGTGTTGAATAGCTAGTAGCTATATGGTGGGATTCAAAGCCAGATTAGTTGGATCCTGTAGTAGATGTTGATCCTGCAACCTGATCCACTTTACTCACTGACCATCCTATCCTCCAGGAGATTTGACTCAGTGAATTGCTCCCTCCCAGGGGACAAAGATTCTTCCTATTCCTACCAGTAGATCTTGACCAATGACTGAATTACATAGGGGGTTACAGAGGGCTAACCATTTGCAACAAGGCGAGGCTAATTCTATGGTGCAATTTATGCTCCAGAGCTTCCTGTGGGATCAAACTGAAATTAGTCTCTATCTCAGACACGTTCTTGCTTCCTTTGACCTATTCTATTTCTTTCACTTTTGGGAGGACACCCCAGTGAAACCCATCTCAGGCTCTTCTAAGGAGCCTAACCTAAGACAGACTCCTAATCCTATTTTCTTTCTTTCTTTTTTTAAAGATTTATTTATTTATTTGAGAGAGAGAAGAGTGAGTGGGGGAGGGGGGCATAGGGGGTTGGGAGAGGGACAAGCAGACAAAAGAGCCCTACATAGGGCTCGATCTCAGGACCCTGAGATCAGGACCTGAGCAGAAACCAAGAGCCGGATGCTTAACTGACTACACCATCCAGGCACCCCTCCTAATCCCATCTTCTAACCACCATAATACACTGCTTTTTTTTTTTTTTTCTGTTGGACCAAGAGGGTTTACTCAGTTCTCTCTTTCCTGAGGATAAATTCTTTCTCAGAAGGTTCCTGGAATGCTTATGTAAATGGATAAGGCAATAGATTGAATGCCTGTGGTGAATACATCTTGTGATCAAGCTCAGTTGCTCTTATATTCTGTTCTTTACACTGAGAGTAGTTTAGGGCCGAACATAGACACATTTTTGTAATCAGGCATGTGAGCTGCTGGCCCAAGGATATCCAGGGGGTAATTTCAGAATGTATTCCTCTCGGTAGAATTAGGTTTAATATTTCGCATTTTTTTTCTGTTAATGAAAATTACATCAGAAAAAAACCCCCACAAACTTGGAATGCTTTCTGATAACAGAAAACTAGGTTCTGTGGAAGAGAATGTATTTTCTGTATTCAGAGTGTTGTGGGTTTTTGCCTCTAGATCTTCAGGTGCCTGTTAAGTATTGGATGTAATATATAGTTTTTGAGAAACAAGTTGCATGTATATCCAGGATTTTGAAAGGTATATACATAATAATAAGTATATATTATAAAATGTCTGACTAGGAGTTGGAAATACTAAAGATTAAGAAAAAAATAATTTGGCCAAGTGTTGTTCATGAAGCACTTTGTGTTTTCAAGCAGCATTAATGTAACTGCCATTGGCTGACCAAAATGTGTATCTTATCATTACAAATAAATTCTGTGTAATCGATCCACACAACGCATTCCATTGGAGGCCCTTTTTGATTACAGATTGCTTGCTTTGACTTCAAGGTCAGGGAAGCTGGTAGAATTTGTAATGAATGGTATAATTGTTGAACATTTAAGCAAATAAAATCTATTGGGCGATGAACACAATGATTTACGTAAGGGGAAATCATACCACCCAATCAGGGTGAGTTCAGTGAAGTGATAAATAGCTCTCTGAAAAAAGAGGAACAAGTAGATGTAACTTATTAACATTAGAATAAAGGCCTTTGACAAAGTCTTCCTTCTCCCTGCTGCATCCCACCATTCCCCATACACATCCCAAAACACATCCACATGTACCCATTCACACTAGAATCTATCTCTTAAGACAGACTATAGGGTTGGAGGAAAAGCTTTGTTTTATTTAGGAACTGACTTCGAAACCAGTAACAAAGAGTTGGTATAGTTACCTATATAAAAAGAAAGTTTGGGGGCACCTGGCTGGCCCAGGTGGTGGAGCATGTGACTCTTGATCTCGGGGTTGTGAGCTTGAGCCCCACGTTGGGCGTAGAGATTACTTAAATAAAAAACAAAAAAATTAAAAAAAAGTTCGGGAGTGACTTTTTCAGTAAGAAATGCTGATGTTGGTATTAAAAATGTACAAATCAGGCACTTATATTAAATCACCAAGTCATAATCACATAACAAATGCTTTATATGGATGTGATGAAAATTAACAAAGGGGTTTTTAAAATCTGCAATGCTAGGAGAGAAGACAGAAAAAAGATAGTTAAACTTTTGTATGGCTCAGAATAAGATAAGGTGTATGTCTAGAAATAATTCAAATTATCATTGTGGGGACATGATCTTATGAGAGTCAGTGTAGACCTTCCCTAGAGATTTTGGGAAGGTAAAAATGATGGCTTAAACATTTTTAAAATTTAAACATTTTAAAAACTTTGTTTATTTAGTAATTTTATTGTGAAATATACATAACATAATATTTACCATTTTAACCACTTTAATGTTGTAATTAAGTAGCATTAAGTACTTCACCATATTGTACAACCATCACATAATTTTTTCCATTTCCCTAACTTTTATCATCCCAAACAGAAACTCTGTATCTATTAAACAATAATTCCCTATTTCCCTCTCCCCTTAGCTGCTGGTAACTTCTATTCTACTTTCTGTATCTATGAATTTGCCTATTTTAGATACCCCCTGTAAGTGGAATCATATAATAGCTGTCCTTTTGTGACTGGCTTCTTTCACTTAGCATGTTTTCAAGGTTCATCCATGATGTAGCATGTATCAGAACTTCATTCTTTTTTTATGTATTCTATTAGGAGAAAAATAAAGATGTTATGGGAGTTCTACCTTAATTTCTTTAATCTGGTAGCACAGAGGGCAACTATATGTTCTGCATCACAGGCTGTAGCCACACTCTTAAAGCCAGACATATGGGCTTCAAGGTTATCTATTACATCCACTTGCGGCAAACTCTCCCTCAATCTGTATTTTAAGTGACAAGGAGAATGTGCAATCTCATTTCATCACTAGGCTAGTCAGACGTACAAATTTATGTTGAAAATAGATCTCTCTTTTTTGGCCTTCCAGCCTGGGGTCTTTTTTTTTTTTTTTTTTCCATGAGACTTTGCAGAACCAGCCTAATGTTTTCATCCCTATGATAGCCTTTCAACTATTTGAAGACAGCCTCATGTCTCTTCCAATACCGGTCTTCCCCATCTCGAGATGATTAGCAGCCAGGACTTAAGAAGCCAAAAAGCCAAAGAAATAAGCCTAGATTTTTGCTCTGAAGATCCTTGTGTATATCTAACAGGTTACAAAAACTCTTAACTATAAAGTAAAAGATTAATAAATTGGCCTTCATTAAAATTAAGTACTTCTTTCCCCAAATGATACCATTAAGAGAGTGAAAAGTCAGCCCACTGAGGGGAAGAGAATATTTATGATCTATTATATCTGCTGAAGGACTTCCACCAGAATACATGGAGAACTCTTAAAAATCAATGAGAAAAAGGGAACACATAATCTAATGGAAAAATGAGCAGGTAAGCTGAGTATTTCATGAATGAACACACTGAACTGGCCAGTACACGTATAAAAATGTGCTCAAAATCATCAATTATCAGAAAATGCAACTTAAAACCACAGTTAAATACTATTACTTACTCACCAAAATGACTCAAGTTAAAAACGAAAAAAAAAAAAAAAACACAACCCTGGTAATACTCGGTATTGTGTTGGATGTGGAATGACCAGAGCTGCCCACATGCTGTAAATTATGAACAGGGACTAACACGTCGGAAAATGATTCCAATTTCTCCTAAAGCTGAACATAGACAAAACCCATGACCCTGATTTTCTACTCCTACTCCCAGATACCCCAAAAAGAAATGCGAAGACTGCAAAAAACCCAAATGTTCATTAGGAATAGAATGGATACATTTATTAATATCATACATACAATGGGATACTGTGTAGGAATGAAAATGAATAGACCACTTTTATGTACAACAATATAGATGAACCCCACAAACATAATTTGAATGACAGGAGCCACACACTAAGAGATCATACTGTACAGTTCCATTTAGGTGATGTTCAGGCCAAACAAACCTATGGTGATAGGAATCAGAGTAGCAGTTTCTTTGGAGAGGAGGTAAGATTGAAATGAGGCAGGAAGGAGGCTTCTGTTTTGCTGGGACACTCTTATTTCTTGATCTGGTGGTCAAGAAACTTGTCTTCACTTTGTAAAAAGTCACTGAGTTGTCATGCATGACTTACATGCTTTTCTACATGTATATTAAATTTCAAAAAAAAAAAAAGACAAGAAATGGGTCTAAACATTCCAGTTCCCTGAAATGCAGGGCTGTGTGATTAAAGAGTCCATATGTTCTTAGTAAGCACAGTACTACAGATTAAAACTTAGGCTGCACACAAAAAATTAAAGTTTGTATAAAGTTTCTAATAGACTGTCATTTCTTAATCCTCCTTCCCCAGAAAAAAGAATTCCCTTTTAAATAATGAGAGCTGGGCAATAAATGAACCAACCACGGATGTAAATTTGCATTAATCTGGGGTTTTATAATATATGTGAAGTGTTCGGTATAGATCTAGCCCACATGAAGTCCTCGGTGAAGGCATCTATTGTTAGCTTTGTTTGGCACTGCATCACACCGTAAACTTATTCTGAGTTTCCTAACAAGAGCAACGTCAAAGTCTCTTTCACAAGTGGAAATACTAGGAACAGGAAGCTTGTGTAAACTTTCAGACTTATGTCGGAATTCCTGTTTTATTTCGTCCTGGTAGAACTTTCAATGTCCAGACTGTTGAGATCTTTATGGGTTGGAGTTCACTGAACTTCATTCTCCGCCTTGATAGTAATGTCACTCAGGAAGGACTAGAGATAAAGCCCTGCAGACCATCCTTATTAACTGTTATTGTGGCCCATGGTGACTAGTGATCAGACCCTTTTGGATTCGGCCATTCAGTCCGTTACAAACACCACCGGTGAGACTCTCAGCCAGGCCGTGTTAACTTGGTCAGCAAGAATATGAAGATAAAAATGACACAAGTGCACCCCCCCATTCTGACACTTTCAGATGTTTGTATTCTTACTTTAACATGGTAGTTTATCTGAACTATGTTAAATAGTGCAGTATGTCCAAGTTCCAAACGTTATTTTTTTTATACTTCAATCTTCACTCACATGTGAATGGTGAGATAATATGATGGCAAATTAACCTGGCCTTATGAAAAATTTTAGAACACTATACATTTCTCCTTGTAAAATGTGCTTTTTCATTATGGGTGAAGCTTCCTTACTTTTTACTTTTCTCTGTTTTGCCAGCAGAGGGCAGGTGAGGAAGAGAGAAGAAAAAATAAGCATCTCTTCTTTACCTTGATTCCAACTAAACACTCCTCTGAAAGATTTACAAAGCAGGTTATTTTGTTCTCTCTTTAATTATTCTATTTTAAAACAATTTATCTAAGTAGAAATTATAATTCTTAATAGATATATTTGGCCTAATAAATGAATTTCAAATGAGATTAGTACTTTGAATTTTTAATTGTGTACGAATCAGTGATTATATTGAAAATATGAATATTCTTTATATTTTGAGGTCATAGGTCCAAAATATCCTCTCTTAGTTTGGATAATGCTGGTGAATTAGCCTCCTGTTATATTGGTTTTCTAATTCGATTATGGATATGTTTATGTGCTTATTTTGCGTATGTATCTTAATACAGCTATTTGGTCATTACTTCAATATGCAGAGCTGTTAAGCATGGTTTACAGTTTCATTAGTCAAATAATGAGTCTATATAATTGAAGGAAACCCTTGTGCAGTACCGTGCCCCACAGGAATGTTTAAATATAGTTTTAGTAGGTATATTAAGATGTTTTCTCTTGCAACTTTAAATTTGTTTAATCAATAATAAAACATCCTTTTCAAAACACTAGATGGTATGATAAACTATGTAATTCAACAGCTCAAGACAACTTGCATGTAACCTTTGTTTAATCAGAAGTCAAGCGGTAGCTTGGATTTTTGCCTTCTTTGCTTGAATAATTCCTTTGTTCTGCAAGTGTAGGAGCAGAGAGAAACTCAATAGTTTCTCTCATGGGGAGGATACATCTTCATACTGCTTATTCCATGTACTGGGAATTCCTTCTTACCTCTCCTTATTGTGAAACTCATCTGTAAGAATCTTTTTTATTTTTAACCTGTCAAAAAAATTACACACAGTGCCCAGAACACTGCTGGTACATAGTAAGTGCTTTGTAAGTATCAGCTATTATTAGACAGGCATCTACTTATCTTAACTTTAATCCGTTTATTGAATTAGCCTGCAGGATCATGTAAAAAATTGAAAAAAGTTGAAAAAAAATGGATTCTTCAGTAAAAGGAAAAACCTGAAAAATAATCTCATTCTCGGAAGTCCTAATTCTATTCTTCATTTATTTGATGGGAAAAAACCTTGACTTGAGTGACTCTGAACATCTAACTCTATTGAGCAAATGGAAGCAATAATGTTTGTCACTTAGTTGTCTTAGACTAAATGCTTCCTGGTATTGTGAATTGGTGTTGAATTTCCTGACTATGTGTAATGAATATGTTATGGGATAAGATCTGGTTGTTTTAAAAGGACTAAGCTGGATGAGGAAGAAAAGTTTTACTTTTGATGAGGAATCCCCCTGGTCTTTTTTTTTTTTTAATAATTCCTTTTTTTTTTTTTAAGATTTTATTTATTTATCAGAGAGAGAGAGAGACAGAGGCAGGCAGAGGGAGAAGCAGGCTCCTTGCTCAGCAAGGAGCCCCATGTGGGACTCGATCCCAGGACCCTGGGATCATGACCTGAGCCGAAGGCAGATGCTTAACCGACTGAGCCACCCCCTGGTCTTAATAAGGAGTATTTCAAAACAATGAACAAAAAAGCGTTGCTTTTGATTATCCCCCCAAGGTAAGCTTATAGCTTGGGAAGCAGGTGGAGGGGGAATACAAGGCAGAGGTCTTCAGGACTGAGGAAAGAGGAAATTCTTCTGGTTGACAGAGTGAAGAACCCTCAGGCTTAGAGCTGCTGTGGCCCCCTCCTCACTGGTTCCCCCAAATCATCTCTTCCTGCTCTATCAGGCCACTGTGTATATTTATTCACAATTAATCTTCCTGAAACACAGTGCACTGATGTTGCTTCCTTGTTCAAAACCCCATACTGACTTCTTTTTGCCAATGATAGTAGGAGGGGGACCCTGTCATTTGTGACTCTGAACTACATGGTTCCAATCTGATTTCCCGTGTTCACTTCCTTCTCTACTTTTCACACACCAACCCAACAGTGCTGTTCCTAAATAGGCTTCTCTCTGCTCAAGTCTTTCTCACTCATTTCTTGCCGTCAGTGGCTCCCTGTCTTTCAAGATCCATCTTCAATGACATGTCCTCTTGAAGACATTCTAATTCTTACCTGGACATGACCTTTGGTGCCATTGAGTCTCATGGCTATTTACATCTGTAGAAAGACTCTTATCTTATCCTATCATCTATACGAGGTATTTTCATTTTTATTTCTTTTTTTTTTCCTGCTGACAGTAAGCTCTCTGAAAGCAGAGACTGTGTTTTGTCCCCAGAGATTACCACGATGCCCTGCAGAGCCTGTCAGCTATTCAGAAAATCCAGGGCCATCTGTGGGTTATTTTTTTTTTTTAAGATTTTATTTATTTGACAGAGAGAGACACAGAGAGAGAGAGGGAACACAAGCAGGGAGAGTGGGAGGGGGAGAAGCAGGCTTCCCGCGGAGTGGGGAGCCCAATGTGGGGCTCGATCCCAGGACCCTGGGATCATGACCTGAGCCGAAGGCAGATGCTTAACAACTGAACCACCCAGGTGCCCCTATTTTTGGTTTTTTGTTGTTGTTTTTTTTGTTTGTTTCTTTTTTCTTTTTTTTTTTTTGAGGCCCTCAGTATATTAAAAACTGAAGAAATGGCAGGGTGACAAAATTGTGGTATATTTTAAATGTTATATTAGACAAGTGGATGCAATTAAAACACATACATTCAAAGAATAATCCCCAAAGGAATTGTGGTATAAGATTTCTAAAAAACTGAACTCATAGTATGCTTAAGTTGATGTAGCCTGGTAACTGGACACGAGTTCAGCGTTGACCGGTGACTCTTCTTTCTGTCTTGTCAGCGTGTGTGTGGAACTGTGTATCACTGGAGGCCTGGGCCTAAGGACCCTCTGACTTTTTGTGTGAGAGGCCCTCACACATGGTGGATACCCAATAAATATTTACTGAAGTGAGTTAAATTTAATTATGTGACCAAAAGGTGCTGTATATAAATATAATGCATTAATTCCTATTTTTTAATTTGGTCAGAATATTATTAAAAAATAAGATCAAAAGTTAATATTAACTTCTAATGTAATGTCTATAATTTAACTTTTACTTGTTTTACACTTGTCAGATCAAAGAACTAGACACCGGGGAGGAGAAAAAGTACTCATTCTTACTGACTGGCTGACTGCATATTTCCCTGTACTATGTATGAGACACATAATGAGAATTATATTCTCTGTGACTCTTCTGACTAAGTAACAAGGACTTGATGAGAATCAGCCTAATTTTTTTCTGGAATCTAGGCTAGGGATGAAAAATAATGAAGATTCCAAAAATATTTGGAATTCATTGCCACAGGGGTTAAAGTTGATATCAATACTAAATAATTATCTGCTATTAGTATAGCTTAAATTTGCCTGGTTTAGAGGTATTCCCACTGAGGTACGTAAATACCTGAATTGGTATCTCTGTTATCCTCCTTTAATTTACTGCATAGAAATCAGGCCTGCCTGAAAAAGCATGGACTCATTATTAGAATTACCATTGTTTACTTTTTGAAATGTGTCTACTTAGGTATTCATTTCTGATGTAATCTCATTTTCTTAGACCTAGTTGGTAGAATGATGAGTTTCAGGTCCTTCTTTGCTATATTAATATAAGCTCAATCTTAAAATTATTTTATAATGAAAAGGAGAAGAAATAAAGAGGACCCAGTTACTTGTGATAATTCAGTAATAAGAAAGAAAATTTGGTTATTTAAACATCAGGTATCAACCTTTTCTCTATTCCCATACTCCTGAGGGATTTGACGTATTCCTACAGTATCAGTGGTTCGAGGAGCAGGGGCAGAGATGGATCAGGAACCAAGGAGTAGTGAAGTTAGAATTAATTAATTTATACAATATAGGTGATTCTGAAGTGTCCTCCACAAGAATCATTCCTAAGAGGTAGATAATTAAATGCATGAAAACTGGAAGATAAGATTATTTGTTAAGTTTATTGATTGTCTGAAATATATTAATTTATTTACACTTATTTAAACTTTATTATACATTAAAAACATTAAAAAATCTGTAATAGCACTAAAGGTTTTTCAGTGACTGGAAGGAAAATGCTATATAAATAACCCATACCCATATGTCTTTCATATTCTCATTTTTTACCTATAAATTTTTAAATTTATCAAGAGTTAAAAGTATGTTAAAAAAAAAAAAGTATGTTGTTACGGGCGACTGGGTGGCTCAATTGGTTAAGTAGCTGTGTTTGGCTGAGGTCATGATTCCAGGGTCCTGGGATCACGTCCCACGTCGGGCTCCCTGCTTGGTGGGGAGCCTGCTTCTCCCTCTCCCACTGCCTGCCGCTCCCCCTGCTTGTGTGCTCTCTCTCTCTCTCTCTCTCTCTCTCTCTCTCTCCCCCTCTGTCAAATAAATAAAATCTTTTTTTAAAGCATTTTGTTAACCTACAATTTGTTTTTAAGGGTAGCACATGAAAATGTTTAAAATAAAATGCAGTATAACTTAAGAAAACTATTAATATGCAAATGTTATCAATGTAGAATTTTACAGAAAAAAATGAAGATAGTTTTATAAAACCCAAGGACAAACAACAGTTTGCATATGCAGAAATATGCCTGAAGAGTGGCTCTCATAATGACTTAATGACCAGCACTTTCTAGTTAACTAGAAAGTACATATATATGGCTAACAGGCATTCGAAAATATGTATCTATATGTGCGCAAAATTCTAAATTATATAGCTGTGAAACATGCAAGGCAATCCGAACCATTCCAAAGATTACAAAAAGAATTTAAAATTTCTTATTTTTAAAAACTGTAAGCTTAAATATTTCTGTGCAATGTTACAAAACAAAACCCCGTCCATGTCCTTATGTACAGATAACATGGAATTCCATGCTCAAGTGCAAAAAACTGCCATTACTCTCCACACCCATAACCCAGTCTTTACCCTTTCTGTCATTCACAGGCCCTACAATACTGGTTTGAGCTCTGGCCTGAATTTCTGGGTGAGAGGTGCCCCATCAACTGGGAAGGGCAAGGAGAGGGTATTTTCCTTAATTCTCTCTTTACTTCCCCTTTGTTCTGTAGGATGGACTTCTTGGGCCTTAAAGGAACAACCACACAGAATCTTTTTTGCTAAATGCCCAAAATCTGTGTGATGTTAAGAGGCCAGTAGAATTTTCCAGTTTAAATTATTTCACTGGCATTACACAGTAAAAACTTTAAAAAAATTCTTTTCTCGGTTAAGAGCTCTTGTTAAAAATATAAAGGAAATTAATTCTACAATTGCCTATTCTCAATGATTTGGGTTCACTGAATGACATTTTACCCCACAACAGTGTAGTGGAGGAGAATGATCTTGGGATCGGCTAGATCTAATCCAGGACAACCTGTACTCGACATAAAGCTATAGATAAGTATGTTAAAGATTCTTTTGAAACCTCTTTTCTTCAAGAGTAAAACGGTATAATAATAATTATCATAAGGATACTGAGAGAGTTAAATGAGAGAAAAACACGTAAAAGGCTTACGCGTTAGGGACTCCATACTAATTAATTTCCTGCATTTAGTTAATCCTGGGTATACAAGTGGGTTTGATTCAGATTGGAAAACAAGCCAGGTACAATCACGGGAGGGAAAAAGATGCACGTGCCTCAATGTCTTCTAATATTCGTGGTTCCACAAAGAAAAATACTGTTTTTAAAACATGTGTTACTACACATTTTCCAACAGAGATGTCAAAGCTATGGCTGAACAATTATTTCCAGAATACTTTTTTTGAGGGAAATGTGACAGTTCTTTGTCAATTCATAGTAATCCATGGAAACATTTGAAGCCAGAAATCAGGGACGCCTGGGTGGCTCAGTTGGTTAAGCATCTGCCTTTGGCTCAGGTCATGATCCCAGGATCCTGGGATTGAGTCCTACACCAGGCTCCTTGCTCAGCGGGGAGCCTGCTTCTCCCTCTGCCTGCCACTCCCCCTGCTTGTGCTCTCTCTCTCTCTCTCTCTCTCTCTCTGTGTCAAATAAATAAATAAAGTCTTAAAAAAAAATAAAGCTGAAAATCAGTAACAGTAACTATAGTATAGGAGTGAGAGAGTGGAGTGAGTGGAGAGGTAGAAAGGGAATTACACAAATTGAATACAATTATTTAAGTAAAATATTTTCCTAGAGAAAATAGAGACTAGACCCTTGAAGTTGCATGCTTTAATCTATTTTTTTTTTAAATCCAAATGTTTTTTACACAATACAAAGGGAGTAAAAATGTGTTATCATCCTGTGGCCAAATTCACTTTAATTTTTAAGTCATACAATTTTTATAGTGAGTAGCTAATATTACCTTGAAACTTTGGCATGATCGATGAATTCCATCTTCTTAATAATAGCTATAGATTATTGAATAATTTCAGACCAGTTTCATGGTGCTGAGTTGACAAGGGAACATGAGGATTTTATTTTTCTTGTGAACTTCCATGGGATCAAGAAATTTAGTAGGGCTTTGTTTAGTTTTGATTTATTTTATTTTATTTTTATTTTATTTTTTTTAAAGATTTTATTTATTTATTTGAGAGAGAGAGAATGAGAGATAGAGAGCATGAGAGGGAAGAGGGTCAGAGGGAGAAGCAGACTCCCTGCTGAGCAGGGAGCCCGATGTGGGACTCGATCCCGGGACTCCAGGATCATGACCTGAGCCGAAGGCAGTCGCTTAACCAACTGAGCCACCCAGGTGCCCAGTTTTGATTTATTTTAAAGAAATATTCATTGACTCTTGTTTTTTACATGATTTATTTCCCACTGGGGGGTGGGAAGTTTTTTTAAGGTCGTAGAGTAACTGAATCTGAAGCCAATTTTCCAGACTTGTGAAGTTTTATGTTCTAAGACCCAGATCCTGTGGTCACCCTTGCAAAAGAAATAATTGAGAATTATAAATGTGAAGAGTATTAACTTTGAAAATGCTAAATATGAGATAAAAGGATCTGACTGGGCTTGACATATTATTATTAAATATTATTTTTAAAAAGATTTATTTATCTTTTTAGAAAGAGAGAGAGTGAGTGAGTGTGAGTGGGGGAGGGGCAGAGGGAGAGAATCTTCAAGCAGACTCCCCACTTCCAGCTTCATGCTCTCTCAGGACCTGTGAGATCATGACTGAGCCAAAACCAAGAGTTGGACACTTAACCAACTGAGCCACCTAGGCGACCCTATTAAATATTACTAATGTTCGAATTGTTAATAATTTGTTGTTACATGGAAAATGTACCACAGATCAGTAAAAACATTTTCCTTAGCTTTTAAATACAAATTTAAATTTTTATATTAAAACAGTTTTAGATTTACAGAAAAATTATGAAGGTACTACAGAGAGGTCCTGTATACCCCACACTCGGTTGCTACTATTATTAACATCCTACGTTAGTATGGTACATTTGTCACACTCAATGAACAAATATCGATACGTTATTATTAACTGAAGTCCATACTTTATTTGAATTTCCCCAGTTTTTCCCAATGATCTTTTTCTGCTCCAAGTTCCCATCCAGATAACACACTATATTTACTTCTCTTGTCTCCTTAGGCTCTTCTTGGCTGTTAGAGCTTCTCAGATTTTCCTTATTTTTGATGACTTTGAGAGTTTGGGATTTGTTTGTTTTCTTTTCTGTGATTAAACCAGGGTTATGAATTTTTTGGAGGAGGACCACAAAGGTAAAGTGCCATTTTCATCGCATGATATCAAGGGTATATACTATCAACATGACCTATCACTGTTGATGTTGACCTTGATCGCCTGACTGAGAGTGTTTGTCACGTTCCTTCTTAGTAAAGTTACTCTTTCTCCCCTCTGTACTGTGCTCTTTGGGAGGAAGTCATCATGTACCGTCCACAAGTAAAAGGAGTAAAGAGTTGAGCTCCACTTCCTTGAGAGTGAAGTATCTTCATAAATTATTTGGAATTCTTCTGTACAGGAAATTTGTCTATTCTCCCCTGTTAATTTATTCAATTATTTATGTCAGCATGGACTTGTGGATATTTATTTTATACTTGGGTTATAATTCAATTGGTTTATAATTATTTTATTGACAGACTGTCCTAGCTTTGACCATTGGGGAGCTTTTTCATCTTGTGTCCCTTTGAAATACCCTCCATCATAAGGATACTGAAATACCCTCCATCATTGTGATTTTGTTGTTTTTATTTATTTATTTATTTATTTATTTAAGCACCTCCTTTCTGGCACTACAAGATGCTCCACACTCATCTTGTACATTTCCTGCCTCAGTCCTAAAAGGAATTCTGGTTTCTCTTACTAAGGAATAGTATTACAAGTCAAGATCTGGGTGCTAGGGTATGTTGGTTGCTACTGAGATGTCCTTGCTTCTAGGCTGTCTCAGCTGACAGAGCAAGAAAATATATGCATGTATACTCACTTTGTGTATACACACATCTATAAATATTACTGTATGTAAGCATCTGTATCTTTATTAAGCTAAACATGAGTTTGCACTGCTGTCTCTAATTCTAATTCATTACCACATGGATCATTCTAACCTCTTCCCCTTGCTTATCTGTAACTTCCCACTCCAACAGTGAGACACCTGACTTCCACCATCCACTATCTGTTTACTTAATTTTTCATTTCCATTATATGTGCATAGTGTTTTCAGAATTGTTTATCGGTACCCCGTGGGAAACAACTTTATCAGCCAAAGGTGTGTTTTATGTTGGCCCTTCTACTGTTAGTTTTATGTACTCTACTCATTTCCAAAGTTCCTGAGTCCAGAGCCTTTTCCTCCCATTCCTTCCAGTGAGATTGTTTCCTATATTTGTAATATATTTAGATTCTCTTGTCACAGTCTGCATTCCATCCTGGAATTCCTCCCCAACCCCCATTTCCTAAATGATTTTTTTTTGAATGCACATACTGAATAGTTTCACTACCCTAAAAATATTCCTTTTGCTTTACCTATTGTTAGCCTTAAAATAAAACTGTCAGTTATTTTACCAGTAAAATGGGTTTATCCAGGAATAATAGAGAATTGCAATTCAGGACATGTAGGCTATGGCAAAAGCATATGCAAATCTGGAGTCCTCTTTTATAGAGGAAAGGCTGAGGTAGGAGGGAGCAGGGGGGAGTTGGGAGGGGCTCTTATAGACAAAAAATCCATTGGAGTCAACTGGGAGTTCCAAGTTTAGTGGCTTTTCATTGGCTGTGTTTTGATAGTCTCTCATTGGCTGGTCTGTTGCTGGACAAAGAGAAAATCTTTCTTCTTCCTGATGGGGTATAGACTTCTTCCTGTGAGGAATGGCAAGATAGGTCTCTTCCTGTTTGGGTCTGCAATTAAAGAGGAGTGTTAAGGACCTGAGAGCTCCCCCTTCTGACCTCCCCACTCCATTTTAAGTGAAGTTTCATTTTATTAATTTTCACACTGTTTAACCCTCACCCTCCTCATCTCAAACTCCTGGCAACCACTGATCTATTACAGTCTCTATATAGTTGTGCTTTTTCCAAGATATGTGTAATTGAAATCATACAGTATGTAGGCTTTTCACATTGGCTTTTTTCACTAGCAATATGCATTTACGTTCATCCATGTCTTTTTGTGGCTTAATAGTTCGTTCCTTTTTGGGGTGCCTGGGTGACTCGATTGAGCATCAGACTCTTGATTCTGGCTCAGGTCATGATCTCACTGAGATCAGGCCCCCATGACGCTCCGCACTCAGTGGGGAGTCAGCTGGAGATTTTCTCTCTCCCCCTCTCTGTGCCCCTCCCCCCACCGCACGCGCGCTCTCTCTCTCTCTCTCTCTCAAATAAATCTTTATTTTTCTAAACTTTTTTAAAGATTTTATTTATTTATTTGAGAGACAGAAGGAATGAGAGAGAGAGAGCATGAGGGGGGAGGGTCAGAGGGAGAAGCCTACTCCTCAGGGAGCAAGGAGCCCCATGTGGGACTCAATTCCAGGACTCCAGGATCATGACCTGAGCCGGAAGGCAGTCGCTTAACCAACTGAGCCACCCAGGTACCCAATAAATAAATCTTTAAAAAAATAGTTCATTCCTTTTCATTACTGAGTAGTATCCCATTTTGTAGATGTACCACAGTTTGTTTATCCATTCATTGATTGAAGTATACTTGTTTACTTCCAGGTTTTGGCAATTGTGAATAAAACTACTGTAAACATTTGCATGGAGCTTTTTGTGTAGACTGAAGTTTTCCAATCAGTTGGATAAATACCTCAAAGTGTGATTACTAAGTTATATAGTAAGTCTATATTTAGCTTTGTAAGACACTGCCAAATGGCATTCCAAAGTATCTATATCATTTTGCATTCCCACCAGCAAGCCTCACCAGTGGTTGGGATTGTCGGTTTTTTGGATTTTAGCCATTCTAAAGGGTGAGCAGTGGTATCTTATGGTTGTTTTCATTTGCAATTCCCTATGACAAATGATGATGAGCATCTTTTCATATGCTTATTGGCCATCTGTATATCTTCTTTGGTGTAGTATCTGCTCAGATGTTTGGCTTATTTTTTAAATTGGGTTGTTTTCTTATTGTTGGGTTTTATTTTCTCTTTTTTTTTTGAAGGAACTAAATAAACAAAAACTGAAACTGGTTGAGGAGATGTGCATTTAAAAAGTCATAAAGAATTATCCCGTACACATTTCTTTCTTTCTTGTAAAAAAAAGAATCATGGAAGGACCAGTTTAGCTTTCAGTAGATCACTAATGTGAGGGTGTGAAATTTGAAACACACACACACACACACACACACACCCCATTTATTGAGCACTTATTCTGTGTCAAGCAATGCATTAAATTTTTTCCTTATAGGAATTCATTTAATTCTTACATACATACATACATACATATCATACATAATAACCCCATGTAATGGAAATTCTTGCTTCCCCCATCTTACAAATGAAGAAATCTCAGCTTCCAGTGGAAGAGTTCTAACACGCTGTGCTAGGCTACGTGATAGAAAATAAATTTTAAAATGAGATAATCTAAGGCTTGTTTTCTTACACAGCCAAATGAAAGTATATTTTAAAATTACATCTGAGTGAACATAGAAGCAGATTCCAGAAAACAGTCCATTTTTCTTGAATTACTCAAATTGTTACAAGCCTCAGATTAATTCGGGTTTGTGTGAGCATCAGGGTGACTGAATAGAGGTCTACACTTTTTCTCAGATCTTTAAATCTAAATTTATTTTGCAACATTTTTTTAAATCCTCACTTTCTTGAAAGCAAGCAAGATATAATGTTAATAATCAAATAGGCTGTTATTCCCTACCCTGTTTTGGGCCAGATAATTTCCAAGACTCATTTGCTTTATCATTTAATAGGTATTAACAAAAAGAATTCCTAAAGACAAGTAGGATCATAACCAAAGTGGGTTTTGAAAACGAGAGCACCACAGTTGCAGCTGGGGGCTGGCTCTGAGCCCGGCGATGAGCCTGCAGGGTCGGACTGGGTGTTCCGTCTGGCCTGGCTGTCCTCCAGGGAGCTGTCAGTTGCCGGGTTCCCACAGTGCCAAGCACTAGCAGGTGCAGAAAGGTTCAAGGTTTCTGTTCCCTGTAGTGTTGAGGGCATGCAGGCTGTCTGACAGTAAACAAGACAAGTACCCCGTGGGCCCTGAGGGGCATGAGGAGTGGAGCTCCTGCTTTGCTTTGGGGGCTTGACATTGGCATTGACAGGTGTGTGAGAACCCTCTACTGCTCCTCACAGGCCTCTCCCTGGCTTCTGAGAGGAGTGAGGGGTATGCACAATCTTCTGGAGAAACAGAGGACTGGGACACTCCCATTTTGGAGGCTTTCAGTGTTTGTTTGTTTGTTTTAAGGGAAAAATTGCCAAGATAGAGTTTTAAAAATTGTGTTTTATTTTATATGTTTGTGTTTTAAAAATTAATGCTCCTAACATGCAAAAAATGAAATGTGGTATACTGTGCACTTACACAAGATATATAAAGAGCTACGTAAAACTCTGAGGCTCTATCAGAATAGTATCTTCTAAGGAACTACTGGTGGCGGGAGGTGATTATGGGGCAAATGTTTAAAGTTACCTGATGGAAGGATTTTTCTTCTACTTCTCACAGGGTATCTTTGTGACTAGACATAATGATCTCTGGGACGATTTTGTTTTCTGTCCCCAAACCAGGAATGGGGAAAGAATGCAGTCCTGCAGTGGGGGTAAAAGAAAGGAAGGTGAAAGCGATTTAGGGATTTACTGTAGATTTTGCAGGGCCAACGAGAATCCAGAATAAATGAAAGAAACACTGATGCTTGTCATGTAAACCTCTGGGCTCTGGCAACTAATGCTTTGCTTTGTCAGTTTGAGTAGCACTTTAAGCTCCAAGAAGCACTTTGAAAGTTGTAGCAGAATTCTGTCTTGTTCACTTTTCCCCTTTCCTGGCAAAAAGCTGGAGCACTATAGGCTTTCCAAAAACATTTGTGGAATGGAGTCGGAAAGCCATTTTATTCGCAGGGTGCATTCCTTTTGTTTGTTCTGCAAAAATATTTGAAGTGTTTAGAAATTCATGGCATAAAATGATAATGACATATATCTATATCTCTCCAAGCTTTTATACAATGCTCATGCAAATATATATATATATATAAACTTGTATGTCTCTTTTCACCCACTTCTTGGGACACAAGCAAGGTCACATGTCTTTTTAACTTTTGAATGTTGAAGTTAGCAAGAAGTCTAGAAATTTTTTTCCTAAGTTGGACTTTTGAAGTTTCTTCAGCAGTTTTGAAAGCCTACCCAGCATCCCATGCTGGGTATGTACACAAGGCAGCCTTCCAGTTTCATCTGCAAAGTGGCCCATCTTCCACCAAGCGGTAAGCATTGGCATTAAACTTTTTCTCTCATGGTGTGTCAAGTCTTCCTCGGGCACCCTTGACATGCATATTTGAACATTGCAGTCAGGGTCATCTCCACTCATGAAATAGTTTCTAACTATGTTGAATCTCAAAAGAAAACGAGAAGAAAAGGTTTTCTTCAGTCCTTCCTGCCCCATGGATACCTACCTACTTTACATTCCTATAATGAATAGTCCTCTCAATGGATTCTGAAGAAATGAAGAAGAAAAAGGAAAAAACAAAACAGAAAACCCCTTTGTGATAAGTACCCGTT
This sequence comes from Eumetopias jubatus, assembly GCF_037043125.1. Taxonomy (NCBI): domain Eukaryota; kingdom Metazoa; phylum Chordata; class Mammalia; order Carnivora; family Otariidae; genus Eumetopias; species Eumetopias jubatus. Next base: position 76,159,223 of record NW_028274820.1, read on the forward strand.
TTTCAGCTAACCAGAGAAACAAATGGACAAACTGTAAAAGGCAGCTCCTCTTAAACAAAACAATCCTCTATGGTCCAGTTATACACGCAGCATGGTGATTAAGTGCTCAGCTCTGGAGCTCCATTCAAATTCTGGCTCTATTTCTTGAATTGGTGCTTGGCATTTAACTTTCTATACCTCAGTTTCTTCATCTGTGAAGTGGAATGACAATGATAATCAAATATGCCAACTTTTTCTGAGTTATGTAATATAATTTATGCCGCAAACTGGTATGTAAAACCTGTATTTTTTTTCCTTGCAAAAACAGGATCACGCTAAGCTTAATTTGCTATTATAAAAAATTACCATTTTTTTATTTTTAGGTAAAACCTTGTGACAGTCACATTTGTTTAGAGGAAAGCTATGACACATACTTGTCAATTTGATTTTCTTTAGTTAGCATGATATGCTTTGTTCCAAAAACGATTTACAGTTTTTATACCTATCTTTAAGCATAATTTTTTGCACGTGTAAATAAGAGTTCCAAATGCCATAGTTTCATCAGTGCTGGTTCTCAACAGCCTTTGAAATGAAGAGGTTCCAGTCACTCTGGGAGACACGGAGATGTAGGCTGTGGAGGCCAACGAGCCATAGTCACAGAACCAGGAATTGGTTGTCCTTCTGGCCCTGTGGATTAATCACCATAGTTTCACCCACCGCATTGAACTTGAAGATCAATGAATGACCAGCATAGTGTCCTAAAAGAATAAGATCTCACAGACTCTGTCTATGTAGGCTAAGTTAAAGCAAATCAGAGCCTGGGGGTTTTCAAGTTATGGTTTCCCCGGGCTGAACAAGAACTCCCTTGAATAATTGACTTCATGTTGTATCCTTGGCGTTAGTCATGAAATCGGCATAAGAAATGATCATAAAATAAATGTTTCTGAAAAAAATTATAGCTAAAAATGCCATCTGTGATATCAGTCAGTGACAATTCTACAAGCCTTTCAATGGCAAACTCTTCCAAAATTGGGGTGGAGAGAGGATGGCTTTTATTTCCAGGTGAACTTGCATATTAATTTCTATCAAATATCAGACAATGGGAATAATAAAACCTGTTGGGCTTTGAGGGTCAAGACATTCACAATTACTCTTAGTTCCTAGGTGCATTAGCCGTCTCCCACCGAGTCTCTCTTATTCTTCATTTCACATATCTTCTTTATTTACATGTTGTTATTATAAGTTATCTATTTGGGGAAAATAGTTATAAGTAACTACTTACTGTATACCCCACTGCCTTTCTAAAGGCACTGTATACACCACTTTTCTTCCTAGAGTCCATATATATAAGACCACAGTTTTAATGCTATATAGACAGCATCTGGCTTTCAGCCTGGTGTCGCTAGAGAAAATTTAATCTGGTCTTATAAATTCTCTTGTTTCTAAAAAAGCTTCCGCAGGAAAATGAAAAGAGAACCAGCATAAATAATGAAACATGTCATGAATGACAGTTTTAGAAAAGCCCAGAATTATTAGCTTTTATACTCATGACAAAATTGTATCATTCAAAATATTGTTCATAATTGTTCCAGTTTATTAACAGCACCAATAAGTTCTTATTTTGTGCAGATTGAGGATCTTTAAGATTTCCTTTATGAGGAAGTGCCTTTAATTTACAGAAGACCCACCAGGGTGCCAGATTCCACCTGGACACAGTAGTTAAGAATATAACACTGGTGATGAGCTGAAAATTTGAGGAACTGAAAAACAGAGCTTCAAATGTCATTTCAGTGCAAAAGGAGTGAGGACTTCCACCATATAAAAACCTAACTCTGCCTCTAAATCAAAATTATCTTATAGTTGGGAGGGTACCTGAATTTCCCTGTATTCATCTAGTCTAAATACAAGCAAATAACTTGAGAGGGAATGAGAGAATCTAGTGTTCCTGAGAATTCCGATAGCCTTAGGGAGTTCAGTTTTCTGCAGCATTTTCTTTTGCAATGCTATACTGATTTCTGATTTATCACCAGTGATATGTAACAATAATTTCTAAAATTCATTGAGTGCTTATTCAGTTTGAAACCCTTTATGTCTGTTACATGCATCATATTTAAGTAATTTCATCCAATGATTCTCAACCAGGGGCAATTTTGCCCTCCCCGCCCTCCAGGGGTTTAGGCAATCCCTGGAGACGGTTTCTGTTGTCACAACTTGGGTGGTGGGGGGAGGCTGGTTTCACAGGCAGTCAGTGGGTAGAAGCTAGATGCTGCTAAACATTCTATAATGCACAGGACGGTTCCCTAATCAGTGAATTACCTAGCCCCAAATGTCAATAGCGCTGAGGTAGAAAGAACGTGACTTAATCCATTCAACAACTGGGTAAGCTGGGTATTTTTATTATTTTTTGTTATTAAAATATATTTGACATGTAACATTGTGTAAATGTAAGGAGTACAGAATGTTAATGTGACACACTCGTATTGTAAGATCAGTGCCACTGCAGCGATAATTAGCACTTCTATCACCTTACCTAATTATTCTTTCTAGTAGTTGGAATAATTAAATTCTAGTCTCATAGCAAGTTTGATGATTACAGTACAATATTGTTGTCTCGATTCACTGTGCTGTGCATGAGGTAGGTATTATTTACCTCATTTTCAGGGAAGAGAACTGACAGCGGAAATGTGACCACATAGCCAAAAAAGTAGTGGTGCCAGGACTGAAAATTTAGCTCTTTATTTTCTCACAGACCAAGCTCTTTCGATTATGCTGTGCTACCATCTTCAGAGAATTTTGACGATCACTGGTAGAGTCTGAGCTTTGAAGAGTGGAGATCCTGCCTTATTCTGTATACTTGCCTGAGCAATGAGCTCTTGCCTGTGAAAAGATTAATGTTAATCATTCATCTCTTGAGCATCTTCAGATTTCCCCTTGAGGATGACATTTCAACTCTTAGGTCAGTAAGCCCAAGAGAAAATTGTTATTTGATTGCATATACTGTGTTACTAAACAAAAGATGAGTAAAAGGAAAACAGAAGACACATTTCCTGTCTCCAAGGAGGTTGTGGGGCAAAAAGGGTTATGTGTGTATATAAATAAAAGTATGTGTTATGTGTGTTTATAAACAGAATTGTCAGATCAAACATCATGTTGAAAGCCATAAAAGTAAATGATCATCTGGCCTCCTCATGTACCAGGACACCTCTATCCGGGTCTGAAACGTCTTTGTAAGACTGTGATGTGTATTTACATGCTTGGTCATCATTGCAGCATGCTGTGAAGAGCTTTGGCTACCCTTGCCCTTCCAGCTTAGGTAAGTTTATAAGCAGAACCAGCCTAGGCCCGCGAAGCTAACAAGGCCTTGCCTTTCCCTTTTTTTGAAGAGCTTTTCTTCCTGATGGGGGCGACTTTTTCCTTCTTCCTTTTACTTGGGCAGTTTTCAGTGCACTCACGGCCACTACCTATTTATCACTATTAAATCCCGTTCTCAGGAAAGAATCTAAGGAACACTCAAATGAGATTGAACATAATGGTTAAGTATAGTGAAATTTCACTCTGGTGATGTCTAGTGGTGGGGCTTTAGCCATCATCTGGCAGAGTGAGTAACGTATGACAGGAAGGTTATCTCATAATGTTTCATTTACTGAGATCATTTGTAGGAAGCAAATGACAGATTGCTGAACACATAGTAGGTACTAATAAATGTTGGCTTCCTTTTCTTCTCTTCATCTTTTTAAAATTAATTTAAAAATATTTTATTTATTTATTAGAGAAAGAGTACAAGTGGGGGTGGGGGTGGGGGAGGGAGAAGGGCAAAGAGAGAGGGAGAAGCAGACTCCCCACTGAGCCAGGAGCCTGACTGGGGGAGGGGGGGTCCCCGGAATCATGACCTGAGCCGAAGGCAGATGCTTAACCAACTGAGCCACCTAGATGCCCCTTATTAATTAATTTTTTAAAAGTAATTTCCACACCCAGCACGGGGCTCAAACTCACTACCCTGAGATCAAGAGTCACATGATCCTATTGAGCCAGCCAGGCACCCCTCTTTTTGTTTCTTCTTAACATACCTTTAAAATGATGCCGCACAATTTGTACACCAATGTTCATAGTAGTGTCATGATAGCTAAAACCCAAGTGTCCACCAATGGATGAATCGATAAACAAAATGTGATATATACATACAATGTAATATTGTTTAGCCTTAACAAGAAAGAAATTCCGCAATATGCTGCAACATGGATAAATCTCAAGGACATTATGCTAAGTGAAATAAGCTAGTCACAAAAAGACAAATACTGTATGATTCTACTTATAGGGGGTACTTAGAGAAGTCAAAATCATAAAGATAAGAAAGTATAATGTGGTTGCCAGGGGCTGGGGGGAGGGGAGAGTGGGGTATAGTAGGGTATAGTGTTTCAGCTTTACAAGATAAAAAGAGTTGTAGGGATGGATGGTAGTGATGGTTGCACAAAAATGTGAGTGTATTACCACTGAACTGTACATTTAAAAAATGGTTTTAGATTGTAAATTTGATGTTATATATACACATTTTCCCACAAAACAAAAAATGCCTACAAATGGCTACCTAATCTTTTTTTTTTCTAAGATTTTTTATTTTTAAGTAATCTCTATACCCAGCATGGGCCTTAAATTAGAACCCCCAAGATCAAGAGTTGCATGCCTCACCAACTGAGCCAGCCAGGCAGGTGCCCCGGTCACCTAATCTTCTAAATTGAATGTCATTTCTGCTTAAAACAATAGGAAATCTGTAGGGGAAGTATGTGTAGTGGTTACACGCTTGGGCTCCGGCAACACAATGTTTAGGTTCAAATCTGTTTTCTCTGTAATTATATACTGTGCAACTTGCTTGGGAAAATTGCTAACCTTTTTGTACCTTAGTTTCTTCACCTGTAATATATGGTTAATGAAGAAGATACCTGTCCCATGAAAGTGTTATAAGTATTGAAAAAGACAAACCATGCCATGTATTTGGCACCGCACTTGGCACATATATATATACAGTAAGGGCTCAACAAATACAAGCTATTATAATAAAACTTTATGAGTTGATATTTAAGCAGCTTGGAGAGAACAGCTGCACAGTTTCTTACTACCTCTTTCCATTCTCATCTGGAGATGAGATTTCTTCTCATTGGCCATTGATTTCTTTCCTATTCCTGACATCTTGAAGCCACATTTAGGATTTCAGTCGTGACCTTCAGCCACATTTGGACACTTTCCTGGAGCATAAGTCTACATTCCCTCATTAGGTATGTACCTAGAAGCAAATTTAGAGTATCATGTTTCAGTTCATTTGTTCATATCTGTTAACAGTGTTAATGTTCTGAATAATAGTGAAATCTTACTTATGTCCAGAACAAATTTGGGTTGTAATCTTTTATGATAAAAATCTGGGGTCTTCCTATATGTATGTGTGTATGCATGCTTAAAATGGAATATCATAATTGAATGTCTTTTATTAAAAATATAAAACTCCAGTAGCTACTTGGTTTGTAGATTTTTGCTTTCTTATCTCAATCCTGAACAGGTCTAACAGTTATAATTTCATGAAACCAATATGAGGAGAGAAAAATTGGGTTGGTGTATAAGTTATGGTATATAATAATACGGGAGGGATGATTTGATTAGAAGCAGTGTCACACACCGGTAGGAGTCATGGTTTAGAATTAGACCAAGTTTGAATCTTAGCTCTACCATTACAGATAGTTACCTAACTTCTCTTATCAGTTTCCTTAACCAAAAATTGGGGAAAATAACACCTGTTTACATGGTTGTTATAAGGTTTACCTGAGATGATGCCTGGCAAATAGTAAGAACTCAAGAAATAGTCACTATTTCATTTATTCTTTCCAGAGGAAGGAGATGGATTGACAAATACTTGGGGTCTTTTCAAACCACAGCACTTGGTCAGCTTCTGGGTTCTGTGGAACTTAATTGTTAATCCCTTTATTATCACTTGCTCTTTGGTAACAAAGAAGAACTGATTGCTAATTCATTTCAAAATGTGTGTACTATATTGGATGGGTCATACTAGCAGTTATAAAGCAAACAATAGAGTGGGGGTGGGGAAGTGGATGGAGTGAGTTCAATCACATACCTGGGAAAAGTCAATAATGAAGACCAAGAGAGCCTTAATGTGTATGTCATACTGGAGAGAGGAAAACATGGGCACAGGATTTGAAGCAGGGATCATGAGTTAGAAATGCTGAAGTTCTTTCTTGGTATCTAACTCCATACATTTTGGTTTATATCTTTGCTCCTATTTTCTCTACTGTTAAAATTTAGCATGATGGAATTTAAATGTTTATACAACCCACATTAAGATGGAAAAAAGGTAACATTAAATTCAAAGTGGAGCTATAAAAACCTGCTGAGTGCGTTCATTAATTTAAATGCGTATTCCTTTCTATTATTGTGAAATGCACGTTTTATTTGTACTGTATTTGGGTGACCACAAATCAACAATAAGGTAATTTACAAGTAAACACCCTTTCCTTAGTTGTAGAGGCAGTAATCAGAACAAAATGTTTACTTTCATTTGCATTTTTCAATTTTAATTCAACGTGCCCTTGCTTTTACACAATAGGATTCAGGAATTAAAGTCTTGGCTCTTTAAAAGCCATCAGGCAGGCGCACAAGCACCAAAACCTAGGGGAAGTTAAGGCGCCCACACCTGGGAAAGCTTAGATGCCCTCAGAGAGTCGAAGATAGAAGATGGCGTTTCTCTGAGTCAGGTCGGGGTTAACACGCTACCTTGCCTTCAAAGACTGGATTGCTTTCGGTGTATTAGTCAAGATGTTTTGCTGACCGAGACTAGGAAATCTATAGGAGGGCGGGTTAGTTTACACACTGTCGACTTGTCATCTTAGTCGCTAACACAAAAGCCTTCCTTCAGAACGCAAGCCGGGCAGAAAACTTAAGACCGTGAACAAATCCTGAGCGCGTACAGGACAAAGCAATTACCACCTTACACGATTTCCCCCCACGACTGCGTCTCGCAAGTGTCTGAGCTGCACTCAGCTCACCTAAGCCTGAAACTAACAAAGCTTGGTTCTTCCCTCCTGACACTCAAAGGAAGCGCTAAGGTGAACAAAGTAGACGCTGCCGCCGAACTTTCCGGGTCTCTAAGGCTGCATTTTGATACAGGATAGACAGATTTTCGTTCCCCCTTCAAAATGCACCTTGCAAACGGAACGCGAACCCGGCTAGGCTCTCGGAAGAAGGGTGAGCAAGAAGGCTCAGAAGTTGGCGGCCTCGTGCCTTGCGTCCCGCGGAACCCGGCGCGGAGGAGGGTCCAGGAGGCTGCCCCCGGGCTGGTTCTGCTCCTGCTGAGCATCGGACGCAGAACCAGGAGAGCGGTCGCCACTGTCTCCGACCTGCGGGCTGGGTGGGGGCTGGACGGTAGGATCGCGCGCGTGGGAGGAAAGCTGGGAGTCAGAATGGGGAGAGGGAGACGCGGGGCAGCCAGAGAGCTAAGGAGACGAGAAGAACGAGCGGTCAGGGTGCACAGAGGGTGGAGAAAGCCGCTAGGGCAAATTGGGGGCTGGACCAGGCAGCGCCCAGCTTTTGACCTGGGCAGTGGAGGCGGGGGAAGGAGCTAAAGGAAAGGGGAGGTGTGTGGGGTGGGGGGTGGGGGGTTGGAAGCAAATGACATCACAGCAGGTCAGAGAAAAAGGGGCGAGCAGCCTGCGCCAGAGGAGTAGGGCGTTTGGCATTTGGAGCTCGAGCCCAGCCTGCCCCGGCAGGGACCCCGACGCCCGCAGAGACCATGCAGAGGTCGCCTCTGGAAAAGGCCAGCGCCCTCTCCAAACTTTTTTTCAGGTGAGGGGGTGTCCTGCCGAGTTTTGGAAGGACACGTGCCCACGAAAGAAGAGGGCGTGTGTATGGGCTGGGTTTTGGGGAAAGAGGAATATATATATATATATATATTTTTTTTAAGATGCGCTATCATTCATTGTTATGGAAGAGAATGTGGATTTTGTGAACAAAATAGAAAACGTGAAGAAGAGATTAAAGAATAAACTGAAGCCAGTTGTTTGGATAGAGAGCTTTAGCTTAATTTTGAAGTCTGAACTACTTGCAACTGAAAGTTGCACTCTGCAGACCGAAATGTGCTACTGTGCAAGTGTTTTCTTCCATTTTTCTAAGAAATTAGTGAATGAAAAACTTGTTGATAATAAATACTTCAGTTTGGCCCCTTGTTTCTCCCCACTTCATGCCTTGGAAACTTAGATGTCTTTTGGCATACTATTCCAAGTGCCATGTTTGCATGTCGTAGGTGCTCAGAAAACACTTGTTGACTGAATATATTGAACTTTGTTAAGGAGAGAGGAGTGAAGTGGGTAATATGAGCTTAAATGAGGTTTTTATTGTTATGATACTGAGTAAATCAAGTATATGCCACCATTCCATTATTCTTTTAAGGATGAAAGCAAATCCTTTGAAATATCTATCTTAAAAAAGCCAATTCTACAAGTTAAACTTTTTTTTTTTTTTTTCAAGGGAGGGGGTAGGGGCAGAGGGAGATGGAGAGGGAATAATCCCAAGCAGGGCAACCCCAGGCTCCATCCCAGACCCTGAGATCATGTTGACCTGAGCCAAAATCAAGAGTCCAGTGCTCAACCCATTGAGCCACCCAGGCGCCCCTACAAGTTATACATTTTTTACAAGGGGGTGGGGGAATCAGAATTATCGTGGAAATGTGAAGCTATAGGACTGGATACTGAAGTTATACACAACTGACATGTAATAAATTATACTCTTATCCTACTTTACATATGATGAGTCATAAAAGCTTGCAAACTTCATCTAACTATGTTTTTAAAAATGGATTCTAAGTTCCGAGTTTTAGGCCAAGTGTAATTAGATGTAGCATTTTAAATTTGAAGTGTTTTTTAGATACTGTATCTACTTTGTTCCTGTTATATTATGTGAATGAATGAATAGGTACAACTCTGTCATGGAATATTACTTGACTCATAATTATCCAATGAATCAGCACACTTAGGTATCAGAAAAGCCAAATATAAATATGCCCATATGTGTGTGGGGGGAAGGGACTTTCATATCTTTCTATATTTTATTCTCTGCATGTGCAGTAAGTGTGGAACTCAGGTGCTAAGGAATGACCATTGACCATTGAAGGAAAGTTCCTCCCTGTGGATAAGAGAAGGGCTTTACTCTTTGGAATTACCTTCTGTATTTGTGTTTCAGCACCTTTTGTTACCCCATCTATAAAAATTGGATTATCTGTTCATTTACAGATGTAAATGTTCTTTTACATCTGTTCATTTCCTACCACTTACAAAATCAGAATGCTAATTGGCATAAATTGTAGACTTTTTAGTAGAGCACATTGAGGAACATAAGTGCCAATCAGTCTAAAAATGCAGTTTTCAGAAAAATGAATATTGTAGGCTTACTTCTAAGTACTAAGGAACTTTTAATTAGCACATTGTTGATTTAAATTAGATGACTGTTGATCTATCAAAATATTTTTTTAACAGATCACCTGATAAATTTTAGTATAGTTAAAAAAATGCTTTGCAGTTGATTTGTTTAAAAAAATGTAATAGTTACTAAGTTTGTTAAGAGTATACTCATTCCCGTTCTCCAAACTATTTCATAATAAATTGCTCTAAGAAGAGGTGTATTTTTAAAAGTTAGGTTTCTACTATTTATGGGAACTGACAATCACCTAAAATAGCAGTGATTATAAACTTTCTTCTTGTTTTTAATTCTCAAAGGGTAAGAAATTTTTTTTCTGCATTGGGTCAGAAATTTATTTTCTGCATTGACCACTACTGCTTTGTGGTCAAGGGTGTTAGGCTTTGGATTCAGACTGTTTTGATTCAGGTTGTTTAGATTCAGCTGTGTGACCTAAGGCAAGTCCCTTAACATCTCTGTGTTTGTGTGACTTGATCTTTAAAACTTGAGACTGGGGTGCCTGTGTGGCTCAGTCAGTCAAGCATCTGTCTTCAGCTCAGGTCATGATCCCAGGGTCATGGGATCAAGCCCCGCATGGGGCTCCCTGCTCAGCAGGAAGCCTGCTTCTCCCTCTGCCTGCCACTCTTGTTTGTGTTCTCTCTCAGTCAAATAAATAAAATCTTAAAAATAAATTAAAAAAACTCGAGACTAATAGGACCTATGTCATAGGGGTTAATTTGTTGAGAAAATGCATGTAAAGTGGTTAGCCCAGTAAATGTTAGCTAGTGTTATTATCATATTTTAACATTCATTACAATACCAAATTCTTTATTTATATAAGATCCTCAATTCATCTTTGTTGAATATAATTTTGTGACTATCAGTCTGTAAGAATGGGCCTAGGTGAGAATTTAATTTAGGTAAAATCTCATCTAGCATGGCCTTACTAGATAAACAGGAAAAAAGTCATATGCTTATATCATATGCTGTTAAATACTTTAGAATTTAACTTTCTGAATATGATCCCTTCAGTTTCAGAGTCATCAAAGAGTAAAGCTATTATGGTCTGGGTTATAGATTATATTAAATCTCTCATTGTTTTGTTTAGGTTTTATTGGAAAAGCTAATAAAGTTTGGGATAATTTTAAGTACTTTCTTAATTTTGCATGGGCTTCACATCAAGTACAGAATTTGAAAGACATCTGAAGTCTTGAATACCTTGAATTTTAGTCATGGCATCCACACCAGGAGTCTAGATCAATGCTTGAAGAATTGTCAGAGCCCCATAGAATCCAAATGCCACAGATTCTTACAAACCTGGGTGGGGGTTCCTGATAAACTCCACAGAGAAGCCTCGAATAAGATCAAAGAGAAATACAGTAATATTAGGATCTAAGGCCAAGAATTGCATAAGTCTCAGCTTAATAATAAGATCATTTAAGATACTTTTATAAGTACTAAATCACTTAAGATACTTTTTTTAAAAAAAGATTTTATTTATTTATTTGTCAGAGAGAGAGAGAGCATAAGCAGGGGGAGTGGCAGGCAGAGGGAGAAGCAGGCTCCCCGCTGAACAAGGAGCCTGAAGTGGGGCTCCATCCCAGGACCCTGGGATCATGACATAAGCCAATGGCAGTCCCTTAAGTGACTGAGCCACCCAGGCATCCCTAAGATACTTTTGTAACTACTAAACACAAAATAATGAGAGGTTTTTTTTTTTTTAACAAACTAGAATTTATGTATTAGAATGTGTGTGGTGCATCAAAATAGCTATCAATGAAAACCAAACTCTCATTCTAAACATTCTGCCTTTGATCAAAATATTTTTGGATTCTTTTTATGAAATTACCTTTAAAAATAGTATGTAAGTTTCCTCTCATGGGTATATTAGTATCTTCATTACTTTTTAGCTGTTATTTTTACTCATAACTTGCATTAGATTATTAGTCCTGTTACCCAGACTGGTCACTTGCACTTGCTCCTAAATGACTTTTGGATTGTATCTTGAAATCAAATCCACCCTGAAAGTGTAAAGATTCTTCATCATAATTTGCTTTGTTAACAGCCAAATGCTACTTAAGTTTAGGTATTATCATTCAAAAAAATGTATTGCAAGCTTTAGACGTTTCCTAATGAAGAGAAACATAAGTGCTTTTTTTTTTCTTTTAGAATATAAGTGCTTTGAGCAACAGAAGCATAATTACAATAGGTTTATAATGAAAGAACCATAAAGATCACAGTTTTGAAGAGGACCATACTTGTTTGATTATATAAATTATGGCACATTGTAAAAAAATCTGTTACAGTGGTTTTATATTTACATTTCACTACTTGTTTGTAAGGCATGAGGAAATCTAAAATTATGGCAGAGTCATAAATATTTTTGCAGTTTGTTGGCGGGCATTCATAGAACCACTGCAGAGAAAGACCAGTTGGCCACTCAAACAAGGATCTAGTCCTATCCTGATCAATACACATGCATTATCTCAGGTTTGTCTCTCAGCCAAAGCTGAGCCTCTCCCAATCAAAAGAAATAGATGCATGAAACAAAAAGCCAACATGAGATGCACAATTATCTTGAAATGTCCAGTTGCCAAGGGGGCCTGAACCATGAGTCCATCTAGTCAGTAAGTGCGCAAATGTCATCCAGTGAGGACAACCCAGGGTTTCCTTATACTCACTTGGCTTTGTCTCCTGGAGGAATTGAAGGAGACCACTTTTGGAACAGACACCCCTTTCTCTTGGACAGTGTTGCCTGAACACTGACAAATGTTGACTCCCTACACCAGTCCCTGACTGTCCCTTTCTATCCATCCACCTTTTGCTGATCATGTTTATTTTATTTTTTTAAAGATTGTGTTTATTTATTTGGCAGAGAGAGAGCAAAAGCAGGAGAACAGTAGAGGGAGAGGGAGAAGCAGGGCACCCACCGAGCAGGGAGCCCAATGCGGGGCTCAATCCCAGGACCCTGGGATCATGACCTGAGCTGAAGGCAGACGCTTAACCATCTGAGCCACCCAGGCGCCCCACTGATCATGTTTTATGATACAGTTCAGATTTTCCAACCTGGGATGTGTCGATCTTGATTGGTTTAACTTTCAGAATTCTAAAATTATCTCTTTTGCATGATATGACTGAAATTGAAATTATATATACATATATAAGATATATGTTTATATACATATATAAGATATATGTATATATAATTAAATTCCTTTTAGTTAATTTTCTAGTTTAAAAAACTCCTCCTTGGTTTTGAAGTGTATTTCAATAGTTCAAATTATTACTTACTTGACAGTACAGGAGTATTCTTAGATACTTAAAAACGCATAGCAGATGGTTTAGCTTTAATGTTCAATTCTTTGTTAAACAGAGAAGTGGAATCTGTTTTTCTTAACTCCTTCATCAATATTTTATGTATGATGTGACAATCAGAATATCCCTCGGAGCCAACTGATACACTAGGGAAATCATGGTTTTCCAGTTTTCTGTTTATGTTTTGTGGGAGGAAGTAGGACTTAGTATGATAACATTCAATGCATAAATGTTCAAACTTGTTTAAAAGGCCCTTAAATGAGCACCACTATAAGATGTATTATTATTGTTAGTGTTGTTTCACAGGAACCTGTAATTTCAGTGTGATACAGCTACAATATAAATATAGGATTGCAAAACCATCAGGGAAGGGTGTTAATTAACCATTTAGCATGCAGCTATATGTTGTTTGTCAAAATTTTTAAAAAACACCTCTGACTCAGCAGCAATTTGGGCAATTTTGATTCCACGGATTCCTGACACATCGGTGTAGAGCACGTCCCTGGAACCAAATCCCGAAGCTGCAATGAGGTCAAGAGGGGAAAACAGATTCTGATGGAGGTCTGCCTGTGGACCCTGATTGAAGGTGTACTGTATCCAGTACGTTAAGTACCTTATCATCGAGCAAAACATTACCATTTCAGGTGCTTCTCACCAGCTCCAGAAGAATTTACCTGGTAGTTGTTTGAGAGGAAAATTAGCATTACAAAGTGGCTTAACTATTGAGCTCTGTGTCAGCCAGGAGCTTAGGCTTCTTTTAGCAAGAAACCTGTAAAAATTCAATTAAATTGCTTGGTGTAGAGAATGAATATATTTCTTATAGAGCTCTGAAAGATCTGGCTTTCATGGCTGTTTCCAAGTGGCAAGGCTTGTCAAGTTTGCTATTCTCTTTGCAGCTCCATTAGCTTATTACTGTCTTTTAACGTCAATGACGATTTCAAATTGTAAAGCCCTGGATGTCAGGGCCTTCTATGACTCGTTAAATATAGTATTCAGACCACCCTGGATGGTTTAATAAATATTTCTTTGTGATGATAATGATTCCATGGTGATCAACCTGAGAGGCTTCTAGATATTGTAGATTGATGACATTCAGCAGTTTTGTAATGCACCATCGTTCTGATAAAAAGGGATCAACACAAGCAGGGCCATGGACAGATTTTTATTGCTCGGAACAATTATTCTGTCAAATTTTTCTTGTGTCCCTTATGGCCAGGTCTTAGCCTTTCTGGGGAAGCCTGCTTACTATTTCCTCACTTATGGGATAAGGAAATGATTTAAAGGTTTCTGCTAAGTCCTTATTGTTAGGATTCTCAGCCCTGAAACTGGGCTTTAGTCTGATATAATCAGAGAAGTCTCCCAGAGGTTGCTTCAAGGAGCTGAATCAGAGCAGTACTTCCTTTGTAGGTAATGATTCAGGGCAGCTTAGAGGATGCACTAATTCATTCATTTCGCCACCTTCTGTATTCTACGCAGGGCATTAATAAGGTTGAGATGGACAAGAAAGAAATTGGTGTTGCCTTTGCGGAATGAATTCTCTGAAACCCAGAGTCACAAGGCTTTGTAAAAACATTCCCTGGGGCATCCAATCCAGTCTAAGGCTGGTCAAGGAAGGCTTACTGGAGAAGTGACTCCTGAGTTGACACCTAAAGGAGATGGTTCAGAGAGGGTGGGATGGGTTAGGAAAAATGTAAACATGGAAGCGGCAGACTTTGTATAGGACTGGCTGCAAGAGGGACCATGACACCTTCAAAGAATTCAGAGACATTCCCTGTGACTGGAGCATATGATGTGTGACAGATTTGTGGGAGATGGGTCTGAAACTCTAGCCAGGGCCTGATTGTAAGGGGGTTGGTGAGCTTTGTTTGGGCTTTATCATATTGGAAGTAAAAAGCCCTGGATGTCAAGCAGAGGAGAGACACAACCAGTTTAAAGCTGTTGCAGTTTTGCCAAGGAAATGGAGAGCTGTAGGGATAGAAAGATGGATTTGAAAGGGATTTGGTGGGGGGATGTGCCTGGCTGGCTCAGTTGGTAGAGCATATGACTCTTGATTTTAGGGTCGTGAGTTCTAGCTGCATGTTTGGTGTAGAGATTACATAAAAATAAAAAATCTTAAAAAAAAAGAAAAAGAAAGACATTTGGGAGTGGGAGTGGTCTTGGCAATTGATTAGATGTGGAAGGTAAAGGAGAGAGAAGCATTAAGGGTAATGTCTAGATGTGCTGACTTGGATAATGGGGGGATGATGGTGAAGTGTGCTGGGTGAGGAGATTGGGAGAAGGCTTGGGGGTGAGGGTGGAGGCCTAGTGGACCCTCTGCTTCTCTTTAAGGTTAAAAAAGGAAATGATGCATATGGCTCAAGGCCAGGCAGTACTATATTTGAAAATATAGTAAAGTGATTTCCAGCTTGAGGTAAGAGAAATTAAGACATCTGAGGTGACAGTCAGGATTATAAATACTGCCCTCCCACTGTCCAGTGAAGTCCAGGGCGGTGTCCAGGGGAGGATTTAAAGTGGCTCCTTGTTTGGCTTTTTTGTGCTATGGAGTCACCTTGAGAGTGCCAGGAATCAGCAGCTGCATTCTAGGACTGGCACAAGGTAAGATCGACTTAGAAATTCTACCCTCCCCCACTCCAAACCCACTGACTCAGGTGGGGTCTGAAGTGCCCCCAACTCACTGGAACTTTACTTCTTTCACAGTGGTTTTTACGTATCCGATTTCTATGATCATAGACATGCAGGGAGGTATGAAAATCAGCCGGGGCTGCAGGTCCTGTCTGCAGTGACTGAGTAAATAAGAGCATGCCTACTAGCATGAAATATTTTGTGTGTGCATTAATGAAAGAGTCTCATTACTCTGGAAAAGATTAGGTATCATTGTTTCGTGTTCAAACTTTGAGCCCGTTAAAACACACAGTGCTCTCTTTCTTAGCACTGCCTACTGAGCTTCCACCCGATGTCACCCCACACCCCCTCCCAAATGCCTAATGATTTTCTTAACTTGAACTTCTTAATTTGAAAGACAGACCCACAGATTTCATCTGGTACCAGTCAGGTCAATCTGTGAGAATGAAGCTGAAAAGGCAGAATCCCAGAGGTTGGGCAGCTGTGTTTAGAGGAAGTTCAAGGCCAGAGTTTGGAGCCCAGTGTTGGTTGTGGGAGCAACAAGAGAATGAATCTCCTGCTAGTGGGGGTTACCAGTCCTACTTCTAGAGGCAGCATCCTGGAGAAACTTTATAGGAAGCTGTCTTTGCACATTTTGTTTATTTTAAACATCCCTGTGAGCTCTGGAAAACAGAGCTAACAAAGCTTTACTTTCTCAACCCAGGTTCATTGCTATACTCTATTATTTATTTATTTATTTATTTAAAGTAGGCTCTACGCCTAATGAGGAGCCCAATGCAGGGCCCAATGCCGGGCTTGAACTCACAGCCCTGAGATGGAGACCTGGGCCAAAATCAAGAGTCGGACACTTAACCGACGGAACCACCCAGGTGCCCCAAGTTCATTGCTATACTTTAGATCAGAGTTTAGCAAACTTTTCCTATAAAGAGCCAGATAGTAAATATTTTCAATGCTGTGGGTCATGTGGTTTCTGCCATTGTAGGAAAGCAGCCAGAGACAATATGCAAACAAATGGGCGTGGCTGTGTTCCAATAAAGCTTCATTTACGGGCACTGAAATTTGAATTTCATATAGTTTTCACATACAGTTTTCAACAAACATTAGGTATTGACATAAATCAGTCACAAAATATTCTTTTTTAAAAAGTCTATTGCAAGAAGCGTCAAAATATACAGCTTTAAAATTACTTAAAGATCTAGAAGAAATTTTCAAGGCTCATAGGTAATTCACATCATTGTTATTCAGTAATTGAGTAATTTTAAAAGGAAGTGAAACACAAATTTTAAAAGGAAGTGAAGCAAAATGGACTTTTCCGAAGAGGAAAATAGTAGCTAAACAGCTATTAGTTAATTTCTCAGAATAGTTTTGTCTCATAGGAACCTACTGACCATTTCTTCTTGACTTCCTGTTTGCATATGCATCTTTTGATGTGTCCTTCAAGGCAGAGGCTCTTATCCATTTTTTTGGTACCAAGCATCTGTCTGACTCCTTGGCCTAATAGGCCCTTAACATATACTTGTTCAATTAAATAAAACTTGACTAATTCAGTTTATGGACATACTTCTAAAATTTAATTTTTGATGGAAATGTAAACATTTACTTGTACATGTGTACCATAAACTTTGGTATTTGGAAGATAAAATGTCTAATTTTGAATAAAAATATTAGTTGTTTTTACCAAATCCATGTGTTCTGAAGTATAACATAAAATAGGAAAATTGGTTTCCTTTGCTTTCTTGTGTAATGTATGGGACTTTATAGGAAATTCCAGCTTAGTACACTATCATTTTTCTTCAGAAGATCAATGATAACCAACTTTGCCATAGATAGACTTTTCCCCTGAAATAGTTTTCTCTTCAAATCTCATGTTAGTCTTCAGGGTGCCTGATAGTTTAGTTTTAAATCAGGTTATTAAAATGATTATTTCCAAAATTCCTTCCTAAATGTATATAACCACAATTTAGTCTTTAAAAAAAGAGGATCTTTAATTCATTTTAGTCTTGGATCTCTGAATACATTTTTTCAATAAAATAATAAGTAGGCTGATGAAATATTTATTACCAAAAGCACTGCTACCTTTCGACTCAAAGATAGGGTTGACTTCTAAAAGCTCGCATTGCCTCTTTTCTACCCCTTTCACCAGATATCTAACAGGGTTACTCTCTTTTATCCAGAAAAGTCAGTGTATAGCTTGTATATATGCATTGGGAATGAAAGTGCACAATGCCAGTAAATCTCCCATGGGTTAATTCAATTATGGAGTCAACTGGGACCAACATCATTAAAACAGACCTTAGTTATTTACATAAGTCAGTTAATTCAGAGCATAAAATTTAAAAAGAGAGGGAGATAGAGAGAGAGAGAAGCAAACCAAGAAACAGACTCTTCATTATAGAGGACAAACTGATGGTTACCCAACGGGAGGTGGGTGGAGGGATGGGTTAAAAAGGTGATGGAGATTAAGGAGGGCACTTGTGATGAGCACTGGGTGTTGTATGTAAGTGATGAATCACTGTATTGTACACCTGAAATGAATATTACACAGTATTTTAACTAACTGGAATTTAAATCAAAACTTTAAAAAGTATATATATACCTATAATGAAATCCAAAATTGTATTCACATATTAAAGAGTTTATAAACTGATAAAATTAAAGATCCGAGGTAGCCATCCCAATAACATCAGAACTGAGTTTTATGTAATGGAATTTTATTAGAAAGACAATCACTACAAAATGAACTCATTAATGTAAAAGTAATAACTTTAAAATGCATATGTGATTTTTAGTCATTCGTGAACACATACATGCATTTATTTAACATAAATATTGAATGGTATGTTTCAGGAACATAGTACTTTGAAAACTTAGAACATATAGCAAAACTTACACATTCTAATTATTTTACTAGAATTTTTATGTTAATATTTTTAATGATGTAATTTTTTTTCCCTTTGGAGCACACAGGCCATCATACATCCATAGATCTTTCCCTTGCCCCATTTAATGAAGGAAGCTTAAGTTCTTTATTGATTTATAAAATTGACTGAATAAAGATCATCTCACATAGTAAAATTAACTTGAAGTCAACAATATAATTCCTTGACAACAAAAATTGATGTTTTTTTAAAATTAAAAAAATATTTCCTATGAAATATAAACCATAAGGTGATTACATTTAGATATGTATATTGGAATTTTTTAAAAAGAGATTTTATTTATTTAAGAGAGAGAGCAAGAGAGCACAGCAGGGGGAGCAGCAGAAGGAGAGGTAGAAGCAGGCTCCCTGCAGGGAGCCCGATGCTGGGCTTGGGGCTTTGGGATCAGGACCTGAGCCGAATGCAGATGCTTAACGGACTGAGCCACCCAGGCGCCTCTATATATATCAGATTTAATCCTTGAACACAGTCTTTGGATCCCTTGAGATATTAATTTGGTAATTTGGCAGCCTTTTTGAACTCATGTAAAGCTTTGGTGATTCAATTGGGGTTTCTATGAAGATTTTATTAGAGAGGGCGCGTGCGCGCGCGAGCTTGTGTGGGGCAGGGAGGAGGAGCAGAGGGGGAAGGGAGAGGGAAAAGGAGAGAATCCTGAGCCGACTCTACACGGAGCGCATAGCGCAATGTGGAGCTCAGTCTCAGAACCCTGAGACCATGACTTGAGCTAAACCACGAGTCAGAGGATGCTTAACCCACTGAGCCACCCGGGAGCCCCTGATTCAATTGTTTTTGAAGCTGTTAAGGGTAGTAACCCAGCTGTGTCTTTCCTAAGTCATACTCTGTCACTCTAGCCACTAATTACCGCAGAATAGAGTCAAATTCTGGGATTAGTAGATATGT
This sequence comes from Eumetopias jubatus, assembly GCF_037043125.1. Classification (NCBI taxonomy): domain Eukaryota; kingdom Metazoa; phylum Chordata; class Mammalia; order Carnivora; family Otariidae; genus Eumetopias; species Eumetopias jubatus. Next base: position 76,178,425 of record NW_028274820.1, read on the forward strand.
TGAAAAAACAATGAGCCACCAAATCTGCTGCTTCTGGAAATTTGATCAAAGTTTAGTTATTCTGTTGAAAGAGAAATCTAGAAATAAGATAAAGAAATTCTTTAGGTAAATACATGTGCTCTGAAAATTAGGAGCCTCTTTATAATTAACAATATTTGTATAGCTTTAGGGAAGTGCTTCTCAAACTGGTCTGCCAAATACCTGCTTTAAAAAATATTGATATATTATTAAATGAATTGTTAATTAAATTAATGATCAAGTAAACTTAAATTAAGATACATATAGATATATATAGAGATATATATATATCTCTCTCTATATATATATCACACCAAATATGCAGATTCCTAGATCCCACTCCATCCTCACTAAGTCAAAATCTTTTGGAGAGGGCAACCACATTTTTCTCAACGTCCCAGGGAATTCTTTTTGTCTACTAAAATCTGGGAACCCTTAGGTCAGTCTTAAGAAAATGTGTTTAAATGGCCCAACTACTGCTTCTCAACCTTAGTAAAAGATTGGAAAACTACAGATTTGAGGACAAATGACAGGATTCCACCACATAATCATGAAATGGGGGATATGGAGGTGATTCCATCTTTTCCCAGCTCCGTGAACCTTCTCTCTCCCAACAGTCCTTTCCCAACCTTAGTGTCCAGGGAAGAGGATTTTGAATTTACTGACATTTTTTCAGTAAATTAACAATAGAAACCTAGATACAGTTTAATGTGCCACATAATTCAAAATTTCCTCTCACGTAGTTCTCGAAATCTGTACTTTGGTCTCCCACTATCTCCTAACACTTACTAAGCACTTTCCATGTACCAGGGATTGTCTATATTACCTTGGTGAATTCTTCAATTCCAGACAGATTCTACATCTAAGAAATATGTGGTTTAGAAAGATTATGAAGAGTTTATACAAGGACAAGCTAATTACTCTGAAGTCAAGATGTGTATTTATATTGATCTAAATCCAGACCTCTGCTCTTAACCAGTACATACACTTTCCAAAAGCCTAGAATGGAGTTGGTGAATTTTATAATTTCACTTCATTCTTACATAGATTTTCTTAATTTCCTTGTCTCTGAAATTTATTATCTTTGATACAAGCATTATAAATAACATCATTTAGGGGCACCTGGGTGGCTCAGTCGGTTAAGCATCGTGGGCTCAGATCATGATCCCAGGGTCCTGGGATCCAGCCCCGCATCAGGCTCCCTGCTCCGCGGGAAGCCTGCTTCTCCCTCTGCCACTCCCCCTGCTTGTGTTTCCTCTCTTGCTCTCTCTCTCTGTCAAATAAACGAAATCTTTAAAAATAAATAATATCATTTAAATAGGCTTTAGACTCTATTCTTCTTGGAAGTGCCAGAAACATGCCTTCCCACTTTGGTCCATGTGACAAGCTGCTTGGAGTTAGGGGTGGGGGATGAAGAAGAAAGGATGGGGACAGGGGGGAAAGAGCATTGTCTTATCTTAGGTTATTGGGGTCTTTAAGAGTCTAAATGTCCCGTTTGGAGAATGAAAGATGTGGTCAGCCAAAAAGCATACCAGTAGCCAACCATTGTCACATGGGAACAGCTCAGTTGTATAAAACCAGACTGCACTTCTTCTTCTGATTTGTTCCATCCAGGTACTAGCCCCCAGCCTTCATTGTTTTTGATTTCCAAATCCACCTTCCTGTCATTTTCCACTTCATCAAACCTACTGCTCCAGGCTTCCTGCCGAGTAGTTGCATCCACTCTTCCCATTACCACCTTCAGCCCTGAGTTGTGTCCCAGGTTCCGTCACTTCAGTGTTCCCCTCCCTACCACCTACCCTCATTGGGGTCCTGCTGGGATCATCCATTCCTAGATGTTCTTCATCATTTTTGTCTTCTGTTTACTCTTATTCTGTTTCTTGGGACTGAAGGAAGAGGCAGAGTCACCTGTCAGACTGTTCTTCAAGTTGATGTTTGACACTTTGTATATGTAAGTCTCAGATTTTCCTAGTTGCACTGGTTTTCACAATTTTTTAAAAACAATAGTTTCATCAGTGAATCCCAGTTTCCAAATGAAATCTTCCATAGAACTGCAATATATACAAATAAAAGTGACTATATAAGACATTATTCCATAAATACAAAGATATAGTTAATTTCTTGCTCCCAAATAAGGGCTGAAATGATTATGTAACATTTATGCACATTTTCTTGGTCCTGTATGTTTGCCTTTTCCACAATGTTATATTTCGAAATTGAGATGCCTCTTATAACTGATGTCAAAGGAAACTTGTCAGCCACCAGGCCCAGGGATGAATTATAGTATGGAAACTTAGCAATATATCGAAGGTATATATTCCTGTGACCTCAGTTGAATTATTTGTACTGGTTGCACCTCACAAGGTTGACTTTTAACTTAAATTTAGTTTCTTGCTTGAAATTTCTTGAGAAAGATTACTCTGGGAACTAGTTTAGAAAGAAACAGTTAATATTTAGCGTGAAGTTTGTCAGCCCAGACTCTGTAATTAAAGTAGAAGCTGCCCAAGCTCAGCACTTCACCGTGCCTTAAAATTATCCTGCCTGTCCTACAGGTGAAAGTGTTATGAATGCAGCTTGTCACTGTAACCCTATTCATAGCTGTGAATAGCTAAGAGTGAGTCAAAAGAGTATTTTTGATCTGAATGTGAAGAAGTTTTAGAAGAAAACTTTAATTATGATACTAAAGAGAAAGGGGTAGGTAATTGCATGAGTAAGTGTATAATATTGAAAATTTCTTTTAAAAAACTATTTTTAATGTAATGTTTCTTTTTGGAAAGGCTAGTACTAAATTGATGGTGAGTTTTATAATCAATGTCACTGTATTAGGTGGTGTAAATATGATAAAGTATTGTAAAACCATGACGATACCTGATGTGACTTGTTAGCATTCCATGGAGATTGCACAATTCTGTTAGGCTGGGATGAGACCTTGTGTGAGCAGGAATGCCAAAGATACGGTGGGTTGTTAACTGAGCTTGGCCCAGTGCATCCATAGGGACATACTCACTTCTTCAGTGTGGAAATAACCAATGACAGATGATAGTATTTTACAATATGTGCAAAGAGATATCAGGGGAACCTCTCCTCCATAGTGGGCACTAAGTGAGTTAACCTGACTGTCCAGGAACATGTTTGGATGAATCCAGTATGCTAAAATTTTCATACAATACATATGAGAATGTGTGATGTTTCTAATTCCTATTTTTAAAAGAGTAAAACATGCTTAAAAATATTGACACCTCAAATCAAAATTTGGTGAGCTCCTTGAGGTATCTCTGGGGAACACTAGGGGGTGGAGCCCATAGTTTAAAAACCACTGAGCTAGTCTTCCCTCCCATATTGGTTGTCCTTGACCTTCTCTTGAGTTTCTTAGTTCACCTACTCTATACTCAGAGAAAATAGTCTCACATTCTACTTTGTGTCTAATCCTTATTGTCAACTCCTAGGTGGCAATATATAGTGGAAGAAGCATGTACTTTGGAATCAGACAAACCTGGCTGGAATCCTTATTATTATATATCCTATATATATTCTTATATATATAATTCTTTGTGACTTATTAACAGTGTGATTTTGGGCAATTTACTTATCTTCCAATGATGATATTATGCTCATCAGTACAATCAGTTATCCTCATTTAACACAGCTCAGCATTATTATGATATCTAACATTCATTGAGTGTTTACTGTGTGTATTAGTCAGGGTCAGAGAGGTCAGAGAAACAGACCAATAGGATATACCTATATACATATGATTTATTCTAAGAATTGGCTCACATGATAATGAAGGCTGGCAAGTGCAAAATCTGCAGGGTGGGCCGGCAGGCTGGGGACCCAGGAGAGCCGATGTTCCCATTTTATTCTGAAGGCAGTACACTGGAGAATTCTTTCTTGCTTCAGGAGGCCAGCCTTTTGTTCTATTTAGGCATTCAACTGACTGTATGAGACCCACCTATATCATGGAGGGCAATCTGCTTTACCCAAAGTTCATGATTTAAATATAAATCTCATCCAAAAACACCATCTAAGTTAACACATAAAACTAAGTACTTTCCATGTATTAAATGACAGCAATTAACGCTAGACATAGAGTAGTTCCTTAATAAATGGTAAAGACTGCCATCAGCATGATTATTGTAATTAATTTTTATCCATCTTCACCACCAGGCTCTAAGAAAATACTTCTCTAAGTTTAACCCTCCTCTTTTGTGAACTAGGCCCAGTGAATTCTCTGAATTATGGAGATCACATTCCCTGAAATTTCCTGCCCAATTCCACATCTGCAGCCTGTGCTTTGCCATTGTTTTTTTTTTTTTTTTGCTTTTCTTTTTTTTTTTTATTATGTTCAGTTAGCCACTGTATAATACATATTAGTTTTTGATGTAGTGTTCAACGATTCATTAGTTACATATAACACCCAGTGCTCATCACAACACGTGCCCCCCTTAAAACCCATCACTCTGTTACCCCCGCCATCTGCTTTATCTCCAACTTTTAACCTTATACTTCAGTCTTCAGAGTATCCCCTTTGTTCAGTTGTCCCTCTGCATGCACTGTCCTAACATGGAGTTTTTCTGTTGCTGGGGGCCAGTGTATTAGTTTGCTAGAGCTGCTGTAACAAAGCACCAAAACCTGGGTCATTTAAACCACAGACATTTATTATCTTACAGTTCTGAATTCGAAAAGTCCGAGATCAAGGTGTCCGCAAGTTTGGTTTCTTCTGAGGCTGGGAGGAATCTGTCCTGTGCCTCTCTCCCAGCTTCTGGTGATTTGCCAGCACTCTTGGCATTCTCTGACTTGAAGAGGCCTCACTTTGACCTGTGCCCTCATCTTCACCTGGCATTCTCTCCATGTCTCTATGTCCAAATCTCCTTTTTAAAATAAGGACACCAGTTGTATTGGGTTAGGGCCCCTTCTAAATGAACTCATTTTTACATGATCACCTCTGTAAAGATCCTATCACCAAATAAGGCCACATTCTGGGGTATTGAGGGTTAGGATAACAGCATCGCTTTTTTGGGGGGAACACAATTCAATTCCTAATAGTAACAGTGTTCAGAAACAGAATGAAATATGGAAGCAATTTGAAACTGTAAAGTATAATACACATAAGGAGTTACACTTGTTTATGAACCTTTTAAAAAGCTATGCATGTTTCATCTCATGTACAGAAATGACATGCAGATAATGCAGAAGATGTCAAGTGACATGATTGTCAAGGAGGGTAGAATAAAAGGGGCCATTTGCTCTTGGGTAGAATGAAGAATTACTTTTCATTTATAAAATTTTGGTACATCTCCATTAAGAATAAATAGAATGAAGGTCAGACATTTGGAAGAATGTTTTGGTAATGAAGGGTGTTAAATATGAAAATGTTTTATTGAGGGGAATTAAATAATCTTGGCTAGAAATGATTATTGGCTTTAAGTTATGACTCAGAAATGTTATTTAAGAATGTTCACTAAGCAAGCCCTAACATTTGAGGGTATAGCATACAAGGGTATAGACCCCTTGACATTTACACTGCATTTACCATAGACTTGAAAAAGTGTTGACTTTGTTTTTGGCTTTTAATACATTTGAACAGGAGTATTGGCTGAACAGCACATATATGCAATCATATCACTGTCCTCAGATGGGCTATAGACATCCCATCTTTGAGTTATTAGTTAATACATTAATTTATTCTGTTTGTTGTTGTCCTAAACCCTGGAGAAGACAATGGAGATATAAAGATTTATATGACACGTTGTTCAAGAAGTTAGTCTTATAAGGAAAATAAACTAGCAAAGTATAATGTGGTAACATTAGTTTAGCAATTTTGAAAATAATTGAGTGACAATTATGTGCTATATGATAGGTGGAGGGGATACAGCAGGAAAAGAAAAGATCTATAAGTTCTTTGCCCTTATGGAGCTGACAGTGCAGTATGTTTGGAGACGGGGGATTGTAGACAAGTAAACAGACAGTTTGTGGTTATGGCTCAGGTGGAGGAAGTGTGGGCAAGGATGGAGCACACAGGAAGAAAATTAAACCTGGATTGCAGAGAGGCTCACGCATACATAATTTATATGACACTATTTCCGTGCATTTCTTGGAAACAGAGGTCAGATTTTATTGCAAGGGATTTATTGATTTTTCTTCAGGGTAAGTTGGCCCTAGTTGGTATTGGTACAAAACCAAAAAATGCCCTGCTAGGTGATGAGACTAGGAGAATCCTTTTAAAAATTCAGAGCCCCCTTATCACCAGTGGTTTCATCCAGTGGGAACTCCTGCAGAGTTCAAAAGGAAGAGAATCTGCCTCGATATTTCCTGGAAAGTTCATTTTCCTAAAGTGCATATGGAAGCAAGAGATCATGACATTTTAAGATCACAGTAATTCCTAAATGCCTATACAATGATTTTCACTAAACTATCATGACTTGTGTTATGATTTGTGTTTTCAGTGACCTGATTAGAAAGGTGACCATTTTGAACTCTTAAATTGCTTATTAGGATCAGTTAATAATTCAGTCATCTATTATTGTGTGTTTTACTGTTGGGGGTAAAAAAAGCTACTTGGGGTGTTTATGGACCTTTATTTACCCATATGTTTCTTATACAATAAAAGATGTAAATACTAAGTGAAGGGGATTTAAAGTTAGGGTCTTACTGTAGAGTTTTATTTCCTTGGTCAGCCTTGAACCACTGGCTGGCTCCATGCCTCTGTCAGGCTCCTTTTTTCCTGGGATTCACAGTGGGGCAAGGGTGAGGGTACTGCCACCTCTCCTCCTCCCTGAACCTCTCAGGAGTTTTATTGTCAGTGTCATCCCCCCCCCAAATATCAAGGCTCCAAGAAAATGAGAAATAGCATTAGCATTGCTCCACAAACTTAGGAACAGGATCTGAAATTTAAATCTTGAGTCATGCAATGTGTTACTGAAGGGAGAAGAAAGAGAAAGGTATTAAATTTACCTTTCAATGCTATAATTTGCAATTTGCCTTCTAAGGGTGAAATAATAGCAATAGAAGCATAAAACGGGTTAAAATGCCACCAATAACCAAATTCCACATATAGTTTGAAGATGGGAAATCATCTGAAGCTGGGAAGTCTGAATCCAATGCCCTGCTCCTATTTGAATCATTCTGAGAAGTAATCATGTGTGAGAGGACAGACAGCATAAATAAATTAAAGTGAAGTGAAGGTTAAGATAAATGAGAAAAATTCTAAAATGTGACTGACCATTTATCTGGTTAGATGATTTCAAGCAGAACCCTCGAGACCAACTTTATCATGACTGAATTTAAAAAATCATCAACTTTGTTTTCCTGATGCAGCATGTATCAGTGTTACCCTGGGAGTATTAGTTTTTAACGATCTTTATTTTAGAACGTTTCCAAGGTGGCCTCCAACCTCCATTTTATCATTCCATTTCTCAAGCAAAATAAACAAATGAATAGACATCTTTGAATAAACTGTGTTGGGTGGAACCACACTGTATTTTATTTTTTTTAATTTTGGGAAAAGTTTCGTCAAGGCAGTAAGTAGCAAGCATATTTCAGAGAAGATTTGATAAGTAGTGATACTTGTTGTGCACATAGTGAGTGATCATTAAGTGATTTGGGTTTTGAAGGTCGTGACGGTTAGCTTCTGCTTTGCCTATGGAGGCTCGTACCAAATAGACCCCTGACTCCACAAGGGGATTACTGTCCCCGGGAGAGGCATATCATCTCCCCACTGTGAGAGACACTTTAACAGAGAAAAATCAAGTACCTTTGATTCCAGATGTTGAGTTAATTCTAGAATGAAAACCAGGGCTTGGAAAGGTTGTGGATATTTTATTGCTGAAGAATGCAGAAGCCCATCAGAGACTGTTTACTTAGGGTCCTAGTCATGGTGTCGGAACAAAGAGCTTCGATAAAGGATTCAGGCTTCTAGAAAAAGGGAGGGAATACCAGGTAAATGGTATAGTTATAAAACAAATACCACCAAAGTTAAATCAGTATATGATGTGGGTGATATCCTTAATGTATCATTCATGTGAAGTAGGTTTTTTTCCTACCTTAGAGAGAAGAAGAGACAGAACTTGTTCTCCTTCTTTGCCTCTCAGCTCGCACTGGGCATGCTTGGAACCGCCGCTCCACTCCGTTCTCCAGAATGCGATTGTCTAAAATAACAGTAAGAGTGCTGAGGTTTTGACAGTCACACAAGTTTCTCTCTGTCAGCTTTTACAAATGCCAGCCAGTAACCCAGTGGCATTTCTATCGTCAAATCTTCAGGCCAATCCATTTCCCCGCTTCCTTATTTTCTTGGTTTCAAATATATTTCTTATTGCCAATGGAAATAAAACCCAGAAATTGGAGAGCAATGGTGTCACTTGTCTTTCTTGGTTAGTAAAGAGCTCCTAAAAGTGAACTTATATAGGATGCAGCAATTTTATGGCGCAGTTAATCATCCTATCTTTCTAGTCAGTTGTTCCAGCTACAGTAAATTTGGTGGCTTTTGTTGGTGGCTTCATGCCCAGATAGAATAAAAAGCAAACAAAAATTATGGAATACCACTCTGAGGCTGCCTTTCAAAAGTACATGGGCATAGGCTATGAATCACAATGCTCTGTTTCTTCTCTGTTATCGTTCAAGATGGGTGGGAATTTTTGTACCATTGCTTGTTGTCTCAATTGATTGAATCCCTGAAATCCAGTGAGTTAGGTTGAGCGGGTACAAGTGGTTTTTTGTCAATGGTACCCATTCCTCAGTTTCTTTACGCTTTTATTGCCATGGTCACTTTTTCTGTATTTATAGTAGTTTCAGCTGTGAAGCACCTTGCTTCTGGGGGATAGGAAATAAGTAATTTGCACCACTTACGATGCATGTCACCAATCTTTAGATCCTTTCACGGGAAGGGTGTTAATCACTCGCGGTAGCCACCCACGCACTAACCTGTTTAAAAGGCCTTAGAGTGTCAAAGTCACTATAATAAGACTTTGCCTTTCAGGAGTTCTAGGGGTAAAAAATAAAATGGGGTAAAACTTTCCAAAATCGACACAATTTCTGTATGCTATTTGTCTTAATACCAACTTTATTGAGATATTATTCACATGCCAAACACTTTACCCGTTTAAAACATTCAATTCAATGGTTTTGGCAGATAGTGAAACTATCAATTTTAGAATACTTTCAGGGTGCCTGGGTGGCTCAACCGGTTAAGCGTCTGCCTTCGGCTCAGGTCATGGTCTCGGGGTCCTGGGATCGAGCCCCGCATTGGGCTCTCTGTTCAGCGGGGAGCCAGCTTCTCCTTCTCATCCTCTGTGCTTTCTCTCTCTCAAATAAGTAAATAAAATCTTTAAAAAAATTTTTTTAGAATACTTTCCTCACTCTGGAAGGAAACTCCATACCTATAAGCAGTCATTCCCCATCCTCTACCCTACCCCAGACAGCTGCGAATTTGCTTTCTGTCTCTATAGATTGACGGTTCTGGGCATTTCATGTAAGTGGAAACTTGTAGTTTTTGTGACTGACTTCTTCCACTTAGTGTGATGTTCTCAAGATATGTCCATGCTGCACTATGTGTCAGTACATCATTCTTTTTTATCACTGAGTAATATTCTAGTTGTAGGAATACCCATTTATCCATTCAGCAATTAATATTTGGGTTATTTCTACTTTTTTGCCTGTTATAAAAAATGCTGCTATGAACATTTGTGTACAAGTTTTGGCACAGACATCCGTTTTCATTTCTCCTGGGCATGTACCAGCAAGTAGAATTGCTGGGTCATAGGGTAACTTTATGTTTCATATTTCGCGAAACTTTCAGGCTATTTTTTCAAAGTGCCTACATCATTTTACATTCCCACCGCAGGGGATGAAGGTTCTAATTTTTCCACATCTTTTCAACACTTATTATTGCCTGTCTTTTTTATGATAGCCAATCCTAGCGGCTGTGAGGTGGTATCTCATTGTGGTTTTGATTTACATTTCCCCAGTGGCTAATGAGCTTGAAAATCCTTTCATTTGCTTTTGTATATCTTTTTTTGGAGAAAAATCTATTCAAATCCTTTGCCCCTGACTAAATTGAGTTGTCTTTTTATTATTGAGTTATGAGAGTCCCTAAATACTTGAGATAAAACTCTTTTTATCAGATATATGATTTACAAAACTTTTCTCCCATTCTTTGGGTAATTTTTCCGCTTTCTTGACAGTGTCCTTTAAAGCATAAAAGTGTTTAATTTTTATGATGTTCTTTATCTTTTTTTTTTCTACTGTTCCTTGTGCCTTTGGTGTTATATCTAAGTGTATGCTGTTTTTTTTTTTTTTAATTTGTCCTAATATGGCACATTTGATACAAGTGTAGGCTTTGGTATCACAGTCTTATTTTTTTAATTATAACTCTTCTGTAGGCAAAAGCTGTTAAGCTCCCTCAGGCTCAGTTACTCATCTGTAAGAGGGAGATAATACTAGGACTTATGAATTGTTATGGGGGTCAGATGAAATAATATATGTGAAATCCCTAGCATTTTACAGGGCTGTGGTAAAACTCTATTAATCTTAGCTGTTACTATTGTTATAATCTCAGTAATAATAAACTTTAGCACTCTGAAAATTAAACTGAAGCCAAGCGATTTTGTACATGAAGAAGCATGTAATAAGGTACATTTGTACTGCTTTATAGACAACATTGAATTTGGCCCCCATGAAAACCAGGTAAAGTAGTCATGGTAGTTGTTCTTTCCATCAGGAGCTGTAGCTGAGAGATCCAGAGCCTTTTCCAAGGTCACATGACTGGAAAATGATAGAGACAGGGTGAGAGCCTAGAGTGGTTTTTTTCTTAAATTCACTGATTCATTTTCTTCAGTAACAGATTATAGTAGGAGTCAGGTGACTGGCATTTGTAGTCTTCATGATGAAGTAGTAGACAACCATATCAGGGGGAAAAATAATTTTGTGGGAAATTAGCACTGATAGTGAACAGTATGTGAGAATCATGGAGTTAGAACACATTTGACTAGAGGGTGGCCTGGGTGGCTCAGTCAGTTAAGCATTGGTCTTCAGCTCAGATCATGATCCCAGGGTCCTGGGATTGAACCCTGCTGTCCGGCTCCCTGCTCAGTGGGGAGTCTGCTTCTCCCTCTGCCTCTCCCCCTGCTTGTACTTGCTCTCTCTCTCCCTCTCTCTCTCTCAAATAAATAAAAATCTTTAAAAAAAAAACCACATTTGACTAGAAAGTTTATGTTGGATAGCCATAACAAGTAATGGATTATAACTGTATGTTCCTTCTAATTAAAAAAGAACTTCCTCCTTATTTCCAAAGTTAGACATGCTCATAGTTAAACATTGGAGAATATAGATAAGCAAAAAAGAAAATATCTTTTCAGACATTTCCTTAATATGCATACATTCTTAATACACTTATATTTAGAAGCATCTTATAAAATGGGCAGATAGATTTTCTACTTAATGTTTGGCTTCCTTAGGCATGAGGTTAAATTAATTTATATTAGGATGCCTGTATGGCTATAAATTCTGGACTTCCAGAAGATTTTTCAGAATTGGATCAAAGCAATTATCTTTCTAGATTGTCTAAAATTTATTGACTACATTTACTATACTGTTCACTCATCTAGAGAAAGAAAAAGAACTTCTACTGTTCTCCTGGTAAAATTAGACCCTCATGAATAATTAACTCTCAAACACAAAAATGGCTGATCTTTAGCAGAACATGTTCTTTCTAAAGGTTTTCAAGCTGACTCAAGTGGCTATTACTTATAAATTCACCATTTTATGGACAAGCAGCAAACACTGTTTAAACACATCTGGAATCAGAGAATGTAGACTCCCTGACCTGACCCTCACCCCAGAGCTATGACTTTGGGGTATACCTGTGAAGCCTATAAGATTTACACAGGACTTTTGAGAGCCAGATACCACTACTGTCTCAAGTGTTATTTTCACTAAAATTCACTGAGAAAAATACATCTATGAGATAATATTGAATCTAAGTTGATAAAACAACTGTGACATTTGAAGTATTATGATTTTTTTCTTTAAATCCTTATAAAGATGAGAATGACTTCTGGTCTCTAATCAGTCCTTCCCATCATAGCCATTTATCAAAAAACAAAAACAAACAAACAAAAGAAGCAACACTCCCCCCCAAAAAGCCCAAAGCAAAATGATAGCGCTTTGCTGCAGAAATTTGAGATTATCACAGTGTGTTCAAGTGATTCCCCCTATTTCCTCTGCATTGAACTTGAACATTTCCTTCAATTAGGACTATCCAGATTATTTGGGCTAGTCCAAACTCAAGGTAAATAAGTTGGATGATGAGAAAACCTCTGCTATATTTAAATTCGTGTACACAAAATAGAGTAATTTCTGCTTACTTCCTCAAGTCTTAATTATTTCATGCAAAAAGGAAAAAGGCTATTAGTCTTTGAGTGTATCAGTTTGTCAGCATTTGGGAGAAGTGTTGTGCAACCAGTACTTGTTGAATTTGCTCTTTTATTTCATTTGGCCAGTGAAAGAAAATGTATAGTGAAATACTGTGGAAGCATGATTGTTTTATACAGACAAAATCATTTTGAACTGAAAAGGTCTAACACCTGAACTTCATCTTAAATTCTAGCACTTGAAAATGTCAGATGTCTCTGTTGGATTAAAAAAGCCAAATGTCAAATGGGAAAATGATTATAAGCTCTAATTATATGGTTTTACGGGGATAGGTTTTGTGAAAACCAAGCCTTTAATAGTGGCGATGATTGAAAAATTATTTTCATTATAAGAAATTACAAGTCACTCTATGCAGAAATTGGAAGTATTGTCCTAAGAAATGAAATTAATTAAAAACAATTTCTTCTGTGTGTGTGTGTGTGTGTGTGTGTGTTTAAAAAAATGAAGTGATAGCATCTTTCCTCAATAAAACCTGAAGCCTCATATAGTTTTGTGAATACAATAGTTTATCTGGGATACTAGACCTTTGGAAGATTATCAAGGTGTAATATACATATTAGAATGGACACAAATTACACAGGGAAGCTTTTTATAGAGGCAGCCAACAAATTATATTACTTTAAAATGAGCTTGAGACTCATTTGTGGGAATGATCATCAGATATTAGATATGGACCAAAAGGTGTATGTTTATATATTTTTTTAAAGAGATGAAAAGATTTATTTTTTAATTTCCTGCAAATGTCTTCTGGTATTTGGAATTTACAGATAGTAAAATTCTGTTTATTTGTAAATTTGGTATCATATTTTAATCTCAAACATATTAACATGCAATGTTTGTTAATAGATGGAGTATATTTTCCTTTTTACTAGGCCTTCTGTAGATCCCTTCCTTTCTGTCTTCAATACCATTACCCTTGTCTCAAGTCTTTCAACCATCTGGTGGTTAGTGATCTTCTGCAGTTGGCCCTCTCTGGCTGAGCAGATTGTTAAATTTTCAGGAAGTTCGTGAGCTCGTTGTTAAGTACAACTAGTATTAAAATTAAATGATATAAACATATAATTAAATTATATTAAAACAAAGGTAATAAAAACTCAAAAGTTGTCACTACCTAATTTGACATTTTTTTATTATCTATGCTGTTGAGGTTATTTACCTTCATTGTAGCTGAAAGGTAAACATACTTTGTTATAATATGCAACTGTGTTCAGTGACTTCACATTTGGTAGCTTGAAACTGATCACAGTGGGAGTATTTATACCACAGAAATTGGCAAATGACTTAAGTCACTTTTTTTTTTTCCTGGAGAAGGGCTGGGTAAAGATTGGCCTGCCTACCACCTGCACGTGGTCAGGTTTTGGGCTTCCTATATCTAGACTCTTATCTCTGTGAAGATTATTTTGTCTTATCCATACTAGTTAGAAACAATATACTTGAAAATAACTGAAAGAAAAGAAAAGAACTGGGTTTTCCTGTCTAACCACTGACCATACTAACTTCACTAGTTTCCATCATAAATTGTTCTTTATTAGAGGGCAGATGTGTGTAACTGCTGTGGGGTGAGGAGAAAGAACGTAGAGCTATGATCCCAACCCTCAAGTAATGATTCAGAAGTGATAATTAGGTCAACAAATTAATACAAACTATTCATTAATCCTTCAGCTATAGTCAGTTCATTCAACAAATAGCTTCTTGCTGAGGACCATGTACTACAAGAACAACACTGTATAAGGGTATTGATTGAGGGTCAATCTTCTTATCATTCATAGATCATTTTATATTTAAAGTGGTATTCAGTGCTTATAAATTCCTAGTATCTCGTTATTTGGGGCAGCTTTTTAAAAAAGATTATTTGAGAGAGAGAGAGCAGGGGGGGAGAGGGGCACAGGGAGAGGGAGAGGGAAACTCAAGCAGAGCCCAATGCCAGCCTTGATCTCATGACCATGAGATCAGCCCTGAGCCAAAACCAAGAGTCAGATGCTTAACCAACCGAGCCACCCAGGTGCCCCTGGGGCAGTTTTGTTTTTTAAAGAATACTTTTAATATAGAATGTGTAGTGGCTTGTTTTTTCCTCTGGGAAGGATTCTACTATCATTCCTGATCCTTTCTCTCAGTCACATTAGTTCAGAGGTACTGGTGTTTTATACAGATGTGTCCTATAAGATATGAAGCACTGATGTTTTTATAAGTTGGAATATTTTATTCTCATATTTATGCACCCAGCATTTCCTACCTGCCAGAAGATGTAAAACAGTATCAGATTCCAAATCTATATTGGAGAAATCAAGTGAATATTTACATCTGTCCCTTCTCTTTGTTTTAGCTGGACCGGACAAATTTTGACAAAAGGGTATAGACAGCGCCTGGAATTATCAGACATATACCAGATCTCTTCTGCTGATTCTGCTGACAATCTGTCTGAAAAATTGGAAAGGTATGTTCATGCACATTGTTCATTAGTTGAGGGGTGGAATTAATACTATTAATTATTAATACTCTAGATGATGGAGAGCTAACTTATTAGATGGCTTAATTCTCAAAATGGCGTATTTAAAATAGGAGCATTTTATTTTCTTGCTGGAGTCTTGACCAATTAAGAATTTAACAAGAAAGGTTGAAAGATTAACCATTTCCCTGATAAATGACTTTTTTTCTGAAAAATAATTCTAAGTTACCTGTCTTTAAAGAATGTTAAGTGGATTTTGTGAAGACTTGAAGTAGCATCTTTATGAAGCCAATTGTGTGTATTTGCCTCCAAAATCTTAATATGTGAATATGAATGTACATACTTGGAAATCTTAAGGTAATGGCTATTGGATATTGAAAAAAATGTAATTATTTCATATTTTCGAGTACATATTGAATGCTAAGTAATCTCCTCTCAGCTCTTGGAGGAAAGCATCATTACTTCCATCTTTCAGAGAGCAAACTGAGGCTCAGAGAGGTGATGGAATTTTCCAGCTAATGACTGACGGAGCTGTGATTCTAATGCAGATCTGCCCTTAATCACCTCCTCAGGATCAGTGCTTCCCATTGTGGACAAGTTCTCAGAGTTACCTTTTCTAAGAGTGTTGGTTAGAACCCTTTTGATTGCCAGTGAGAGAAACCCGATTAACTAGCTTAAGTAAATAGAAGGAATTTGTTGGCTCCTGTAGCTTACCTGTGTGAGGGGTGTAGGCAGAGACCTGGCCTCAGAGACTCAGTGGAACCAGAGACTCTGATGCCACTTGGTGGCATTTGCTTGTGCTGGTTTTATCCTTTCAGACCAGATTCCTCCATGCAGCGGTTCTCTAGAACTCAGCTCATTTCTTTACAAACCACAGAGAAAAGAGCCCTTTCTCCCTGGCCAAATGTGAAAAATCCCAGAGACTCTAGGGTCACACACTCATTCCTTAGACCAAAGGAAAAAAAAACAAACAAAAGAAAAAGAAAAAGTAGCTACTAAATGATTGCCCCAAAATGAAAAAAGTTGAGACGTAATTTGTTTACCTTATTTTCATGAAACTCATTTCCCTTTAAAAAAGTATTTTCAGGGGCGCCTGGGTGTCTCAGTCGTTGAGTGTCTGCCTTCAGCTCAGGTTATGATCCCGGGGTCCTGGGATCGAACCCCACATTGGGTTCCCTGCTCAGTAGGAAGCCTGCTTCTCCCTCTCCCACTCCCCTGCTTGTGTTCCCTCTCTCACTGTGTCTCTCTCTGTCAAATAAATAAATACAATCTAAAAATAAAATAAAATAAATATTTTCATGGCAAAGTAAGATATTCAGCCTTATTTTTCTTGATTTTATTCAAAGAATCAGGTTAGTGGGAATAATAGATTCGTATTTCCAAGATCAAGGACCAATTCCTGTTATTGAGCACGTACTGTGTGGAAATGCCATGAAAGCAAGGATATTTTGGTTGGTTTGGTTTGGTTTATTTATGATGTATCCCCCAGTGCCTAGAATAGGGTCTGGCATATAGTAGATGCTCAATAAATATTTGTGGAATGAACGATAATTGAATGTGAAATGACTAGCATTATGTAAAAACCTGTAATACTGTTGCAGAGATAAAATATATAAATATAATACATTGTAGGTGTATCGGTAAGTTCACAATAAAATAGTAGATATTGAATACCTAAGTTCTGAACGGTTGCCGAGGGAAAGATTAATCAGAGAAGGGCTAGGTTAATAAAAGACTGTGTACTCCAGATAAAGTTTTATTTGTGGCCAAATAGAAGACACCTGAATTTGTAGGATTATCTGGCCTAAGAATTTTTTCTCCTGTTTTTATTGTATCTCCCATATAAATTCAATTAAAAATATACCTATTTTTTTTCAATTCAACAACTCTGTGCCAGTAGAAGTCCATCAAATTCTTTCTTA
The DNA here is from genome assembly GCF_037043125.1 of Eumetopias jubatus. Taxonomy (NCBI): domain Eukaryota; kingdom Metazoa; phylum Chordata; class Mammalia; order Carnivora; family Otariidae; genus Eumetopias; species Eumetopias jubatus. Next base: position 76,195,237 of record NW_028274820.1, read on the forward strand.
CAAAATTTTGTCTTTATTTTATATCTATTTTCACCCTATACATTTCTATTTTTAAATTATAAATAAAAAAATAAAATTGTTATTTAGAATTTATGGAAACATTTTGGAAGAGTGACACACCATTTATAGTACTTTGTACCTCTGCATCCTTGGAAAGTGACCCTGGCCTCACATTTCATAACTGCCTTATGACAAAGGTCCTTAGATGGTTACCACGTAGTTGAGGCACACTGGACCATTTGGCTCAGTTTGCAACATTGAACCCTTTACATTACCCGCCCTGCAAACTGCACATCCGTTCCATGAGAAGCTACAAAATTGATAAGTATAGAGCTTCTTCCTTTGTGATTTAGCTCAGTGTTTGGGATTCTTACTGGGTCTGTTATGATGCGGCTGAAACCACACCTCCTCCTCTTCTCTGCTCATTCCTTCTCTCAGGCTATACATTGTTCAAATCCCACCCATTAAAAGAAATTCTCCCACTTTGCCTTTCCCTCACTTGCTGCCCCATTCTCCCCCACCCCCAACTTCTTTCATAGCTATTATTTCTCTGCTTTCCTGATCTCTCCACTTCTTCACCTTTCCTTTACACCTCAGCTCCCTGAAATATGGTTTCCATGTCTACCGTGTTGCTAAAATGACTTTGACCAGGGTCACCAGAAGTCTCTTAATGTAAAATAAAATGGCCTCTTCCTACATGACTTCATGTTGACCACTTCTTCCTGCCTTGAAACCATTTCTTTGTTCTATGTATCACCTCTCCTGACTTTCTCAACTGACTCATTCTTTGAAAGAGAGGCTGAATCTGCCTCCAAATTTGGCTTCTTACCCTGTTGTGAGTCACTGAATTATATGGCCAGGAGCAAGTCCTGTGTAGGAGTGAAAGAGTAGAGAGGCATATAGATGGGATAGGGTAGTTGGGCATTGTAGATAGTAGGCTTCTTGGGACAGCCAGAGTCCGTGCCCAGAGAATGCCATGTTTGTCCTCACATCTCAGTTGTGTGTTTATCCTTTGGGGTAACTTAAAAACACCTCTGATAATCACAGATGAATAGTAATGGACATAGCTCTTAATTAAAGAACTCTTTACCGAGTTCTTGCCTGCGAAAGTTTTCATCTCTGTACAGTTTAGTAATGAAGATCAGGGTAAGATTTAGAGACATATTTTAACCACTTGGGAAGAGAAAGGGCTTTCATTAACAGATAGAAGTGGCTCTAATGTAAACATAATACACTGATGAACTGACAGTTTTTAAAAGAAGATTCATTGGATACCACCATTCTTTCAGACTATGTGGTCTCTTTTCCTACCAGAAAATATGGAATTTGATTCTCTTCTAATTTCCCAAAGACTTTTACTCTAATAAATGACTTTAATCGTTGAAAATGAAGTTTGACAGTATTTGTATCATACCCCTACATTTAAAAACAGCCACCTAGACAAGTTTTTCTAATGTTAAATAACAGAAAAGTCCACTTGACTTTATGTTGGTTTTTTTTTTTTGACAGTTAAATTTTGTAAAATCTACTACAATTCTAAACAAGTCAAGATCAAAAGGTGAAGGGGGAAAAAAGTTAAATTTTTGTTTATTTGTCACTTTGTCCCAAGCACAGTAATGTATACTCATAAGAGCCATACTTTATTTGTCCACCTCTTACATTGCTTTAAAGAAGCCCAGAACCTTCCTTTAATACATAAAATCTGACCTTGTCATGAAGTCAACTTCCTGAAAATTGATATATGGGGATGCATCAAATTCTGCCAAATATCTGAGTGTTGGTGTTGGAAGGTCTCCACAAGGTTTTTTTGGTCTCTTCAGTCACTTGGGTTAATCTCCTTAGATGTCTTTGTGAGACTAAAACTCAAATATTTGCACATGCAACTTATTGGTCCCGCTTTTTATTCTTTTGCAGAGAATGGGACAGAGAGCTGGCATCAAAGAAAAACCCCAAACTCATTAATGCCCTCCGGCGATGCTTTTTCTGGAGATTTGTGTTCTATGGAATCTTATTATATTTAGGGGTAAGGATCTCATTTGTAAATTCATTATGGATAATAAGTATATTCATTATTATGATTTTATTAATCCAAAGAAATTATACTCATTTTTATGACTAGGGTAATCTCGTGTTCAGATAAAAGGACTAATTCAACTCCAAATACAAAGAAACCACTAAAACTCTAGTAGAGACAAGTAAAAATGCACTAAGGTGTCCTGGAATGCAGGTGGCAATCTACAATTTAAAGTGGGTTCATAAATAAATAAATAAATAAATAGGTTCAGTAAAATAAATTTCTTTGAAGAGGTTTATTTTCTGTTATGATCCCAAATCATGTTATCTTACTAGTATATGAGATTGCTGATGATTTATTTTTCTGTATTTGACAGTAGAATTTCAAGATACAATGTCAGGAGAAGAATGAGGTCAAGTTTAGCCAATTATCTACATGGATATCTGTGATATTTTGAAATCATATCTGCATACTGAGTTTCAAGAAAAAATAGCAAAAATTTAAAATTTGGCAGCGAGGTACGGTTGTGATATATTTTCTCAGTTTCTTAACATCTCCATCAGTGAGAAGACAGCTCCAGGCCTGAAAGCCCCAGGCTTTCTGGTATTTAAGTGTAGTCTGGGATGTTTCCCAGCTGCCGTTAAATGTGACTCGGATCTATTATTTTTTTATATCACCAGAGCATCATTTCATATCCTTGGTTGTAACCTGTAAAAGGCAATGATGGGTTGAAAACTTATTTAGTCCTTAAGTGAAGGCTGTGTACAATATTTGCCTTGGTAGAAGTACCGTCTGGATTCACATGTATTGTATTCATATTGGTCTGCATGCATTGGAGAATTAGCAGCGCCGTAGTGTCTAGTGTCTCCCCAAAAGATGCCATTCAGGTTGCATGTTTTTAAGAATTTGTAGTTTGTACAAACCAAGAAAAAAATGCACTTAAAAAATTTATCTTGACAAAGATGACCACATTTAGATCCTGAACGTTTCGTAATGCTCTTGACAATCACCTGGAAAAATTCTTCTGACTTTTGAAATTATCTGTCATCCATCTATCCATCCTTGCATCCACCCACATCTACCTACCTACCTACCTATTTACCTACCTATCGTCCATCTAATTTTTCTACCTCTCTATTCCTATAGAAACCTGCAACAGTTTGGGGGTGAAAATATTTTGTTTGTAAGTATGAGTAAGGCAGCTCAAGAATTAATTATCTTTTAAGATGTCTTTGAGGTGATTTTTCTCACTGAGAGCACTCAGAACTTTGGGAAACAATTTTTTATCCATAGCATCTGGCTCTATTTGACTTAATTAAAAACTTTTGTTGGTTGTCTTAATGATTATACTGTATACATTTGAGTCAGTGTATAGAAGTACAATTCACTCTGGTCATACATAAGAATGCAACATTCTCAATAAGTTATTGTTGGATTGAAGTGAATGACACTTCCAACACTTGTGATGTCATGACTGAGACTACGGTGGGACTGACAGTTCTCAGTCTCTCTTCAATCATGGTCTCCATCACATGCTGCTTCCATTGATTAACATAAGCACTACTGAGTAGAAGCAGGAAGAGAGGGCTCGTGACCAAGCACCTTTTATGCCCTGGCTTCTGAAATAATTTATCCAGCAGCATCGAAGTTTCATGCAAACAAAAGCACTTACCTAACTGTGAAAATTAAGATGATACATAAGCATAATTATCGATTTTTTTCGATTGTGTGTACAAAACCACGACCGAATATAGTTTAATATTTATTGAGTATAATGTTTATTTTACTTAATCTATTCCAGGTTCAGCATTAAGCCCTTTATGCAGATTGTTTTATTTAATTCTTCTAGTAACTCCATGGAACAGATGTTATTATCTCCAATATACAGGACAAAGGAAATTGAAACTCGGGGAAATTGTGAAACTTCCCAGAGTCACACATATGGTAAATTTTAGTGATAGGTCTCTTTAGCTCCAAAGTCTATGACCCTTCTGCAATATCAGATTATAATTGCCATCTCATTCTATTTGTAATGACTGTATTTAGCTACTCAATAGAATGGTGTCTCTGGTAACCAGTCTTAGGTCTGCTGGGTTTCTTCGCATCTTCTCAGGAGACCCAGGTTAACAGAAGCTGAAGGGTTGAGGATTCTTCCAGGGTCACCTCTGGGGCAAAGCTGCAGAAAGTTCACAGTAGGAAGCAGGATAGGGGGACCAAAGAGAATCGTCTCCCTCGCTTATACTCCAGAAGGAACTGTGGGAAACCCGCCCAAGGGCCAGTAGTGCTAGGGTCAAACTTATGAACAAAATTAAGGGGTAGAAGAATGGAGTGGGTGTGGAGAAGGACTTATTCTTAAACTTCTCAAGTCTTAAACCTATCCCAGCAAAAGGAATCTGAAAGGCTTTCCCATGGGTGGGAGTGAGGGATGAGGTGCTCTCCAGCCAACCTGAGCCCTGGGCTGCAGGTCTGGAACCATCGGCACGTTTGAAGCGCAGAGTTTATTTCTGCCAGCTCACCTGCTACTGATAATCAACAGAATATTGGTGAGAAGAAGGGCGGATGGGAAAAGCAGCTGAAACAGGTGTGGTGGGAAGGCATGGAGAGAAAAATTTACATTGGTCATGGTACAGGTGTGGCGAGGCTGAAGGTTTCTCAACCTTGTCACAGAGAAAAGGCCTCAGTGAGGTTGTGAAGTTTTATTTAATTAATTAATTTTTAAAGATTTTATTTGTTTATTTGACAGGGGGAGACACAGTGAGAGAGGGAACATAAGCAGGGGAAGTGGGGGAGGGAGAAGCAGGCTTCTTGCCGAGCAGAGAGCCCGATCTGGGGTTCGATCCCAGGACCCTGGGACCATGACCTGGGCCGAAGGCAGACGCTTAAGGACTGAGCCACCCAGGCTCTCCAGTTGTGAAGTTTTAAGTAGTGAAAATATTGAAGATTTAAGTCTTAAAGAATTTAGATAACCATGTCGTCAGTAAGACGAATACAGCTTTTCAAGGTGCCTCATCTCAGGACTCCATATTTTTTGTCACTTACAGAAGAAAAGAAGGAAGAAAATGTAGCCATTCTTATAAGACCTCTGTCATTTTAAACAACTTATACCAATGCCTTAGTTTTGATGGTATTCTTTTTGGGCATTCTTTTTTTTCTCTGCATGTATCAGCTTGGTAATTGTTAAAGTTCATGGAATGAGCGAGGATTCTTGAAATTGCTGTAACACTACTCTTGGTAAAAGGTGGACATGCTTTCAAAATGTCCTGTACATCCTTAGTCCCTCTGAATTAGGATAATTGTGATGTAGAGAGTGTTTGGTTGGTTTCAGGACTGGTAGAAAAAGTACTGTGAAATTTGCTTTTGACTGTGAAAGGTTAAGAAAAAAAGGAAATGCCATCATAAAGGAGCTTGTCTCTCTGCAATAGTTGCTGTAATTTTAAATCATATTAGTTATGGCCTCTCTTCATTAGCTATGTATTTGGTTTTTTTTTCCTCCATCTGGCTCAGCAGCCAGATACAACATTATCTTTCACATTTAAGACTCCTAGCATAGAAGAGAAACAGGCTGTTGGAAAGCTGAGCATGAGAGTCAATTAAGGATAGTGAGAGGCAAGCCAAGTGGAGGGAGTTCTGTAAGCAGATTACTGAGAGAAGATGGTGATCCCTTCTTGAGTCTGAGGCAGCTCTGGGCATATTTCCATTACCAAGGTGAGATGTGTGTCAGTGCAACTTGGGTCAAACGCCTTTTATTCATTAAACCCCAAGAAGGTTAAGGACATAGAGTAGAAGTCCTAGTACTAATGTTGCTGGAGTTCCCAAGTCCCATGTCTGTATTGCAGATCTTTGTCCCTTATGTTTTGACAAAGACGTTGAGTAGGGACTTGAATACAAGCCTACTGCTAAGGAAAAGAGAGTGTTTTGGGGAATTTTGCACACAGATAGTCCCTGGAGTAGGCTTTGACTTATGTATTTCCCTTTCACATGCTTGGCTACCTAGGGACAGCTAGCTCCAGCAAATCTCCTAGATACCTGTTAGGTAGGACCCCTTTCTCATCTTCCTTCCCACCCCTACCTCTCCCCAAATGTAGCTCCCTCTCTAACCCCAGCAGTGACTTGTATGCTGTATTCCCTAAACTCACCCTATATCCTATTTCTACTCCCTAATAGAACCCCCATCTCTAAAACATACTTCCTTTTACTCTCTACCCGAATGAAGGCAATCTACACCTTCCCTCAGTTCCAACAGAGTTGGAAGTTCTTGGGGTTTAGATTTCTTTGAAATAAAAGGAATTTTTATATCACTCTTTAAAGTATCCAGTAGCCCCATACCAGGTAATGTGATCTAATTGGTTTGGGATGGGCCCTGGGATACTAGTGTCCTCATCAAGGTCCCCAGGTGATTCTGATTCAGGTAGACAAGCACCATTATCACTGAATGCATCTGACCTTTGCTAGAATCTCAGGGGAGGGGTTGGGTAGCCCACACTGAGAAAACTTTTTAGTTTGATTTTGTTCTTAATGATAATATGGAAAAATTTAAAAACATATAAAAATAAATATTAACTCTTAATGACATAGAGCAGTGTTTCTCAAACTTTAATATGCATACCAGTGACCCAGGGATCTAGCTGAGCTACAGATTCTGATTTAGGAGGTTTCTGGTGAGACCCTAAAATTCTGCATTTCTAAAAGCTCCCAGGTGAAGGTTTTGCAGGGTTGTGGGAGAAGAGAAAGCCTAGGTCGAAGGAATAGTTATGAAAAGAGAAGTAGGCAGATTCATCGGGGCTGAGGAGCTCCCGAATAGAAGCGATGGGGGGAATCCCACTGAGATCAAAATGTAGCTAGAGGTATATTGGAAAGTCCCAAAGTAGCTTAACTAGTGTTAACTTTCCGTGTCTTCCTCCGGCACCCCTCCCAGGACTACTGGAGAGAAGCAGATGACAGGGTGCATGGAGAGGGCAAAGATACGGCTAAGAAGGACTCTGTTTTTCTTCCGAGAAGGCAGTAGGAGATGTTACCTCTTTTTCTGTAGAAACTTTGTTATACAGGTGGGTTGGGTTTTTATGTACCATATTATTTGAATACTATTTGAACAGAACAGTGTTCTAAGAGCATTTAGCAGTATATGTACTTTTTAAAAAAAGATTTATTTATTTATTTGAGAGAGAGAGAGAGCGAGTCATGCAAATGCAGTGGGGAGGAGAAGAGGAAGAGAATCCAAGAATCTCAAGCCGACTCCCCACTGAGCAGAGAGCCCAACACAGGGCTTGATCTCACAACCTTGAGATCATGACCTGAGCCTACGTCAAGAGTCAGATGCTTAACCCACTGAGCCACCCAGGTGCCCCTAGTAGTGTATGTACTTTTTTTTTTAGATTTATTTATTTATTTGAGAGAGAGAGAGAGAGAACAGGAGTGGGAGGGGCAGAGGGAGAGAGAATCTCAAGCCGACTCCATGCTGAGCATGGAGCCTGATGTAGGGCTCGATCTAATGATACTGAGATCAGGACCTGAGCTGAAACCAAGAGTTGGAGGCTTAACCAACTGTACCACCAAGGCACCCCGCCTTGAAGGCTAACGTAGGAATCCAAAAGCATATCCAGTAGAATATTGTATCTAAGACAAAATTCATCTCCTGTTCTTTCATGTGGAATTTTGGAAGAAACTGATGTGTAAATTAGGAATTGTTTGTGATCATATTTTTTAAAACTTACATTGGCTATGCGGGCATCCAGGCCTCCCACTCCTGGTAGGAATATGGTGTGTTTTTAGTGCTTGTAGCTAACCGGTGTCCAGTAGTGACTAATGAATAAAATATGGTGAAATAAAGTAAAATATATGTGATGCACTCAAATAGGTATTTTTTTTTCAAAAGTGGGATTTTTTTTTTTCCCCTTAATTCCCCTAGGGCATGCTCATGCCTTATTGCCACAAGCTCGTTTTATGATCTAGGGGCAAAGCAGAGAACTTGTCTGGATCTCAGTTTCCTTGAATATATGGTGAAAGGGGCTGGAGTAAAGTGTTTGATCTCTATGATCTCTTCAACCTTTTAAATTATGTGTCCATGATATGGGTCCTAGAGAAGTAGCTCTCATCTTAAATCACAGTGATCTAAACTTATAACTTGATTTGCTGAGTTGATGTTGAACTAATCATAATCCTTGCACTGATGGTCAATTGAGAGAGAAACAGGTCGTGTTATAACTTTTCCATTTCAATTTATGGTTATGGGCGCCTGGGTGGCTCAGTTGGTTAAGCGACTGCCTTCGGCTCAGGTCATGATCCTGGAGTCCCGGGATCGAGTCCCACATCGGGGTCCCTGTTCAGCAGGGAGTCTGCTTCTCCCTCTGACCCTCTTCCCTCTCGTGATCTCTATCTCTCATTTTCTCTCTCTCTCAGATAAATAAATAAAATCTTAAAAAAATTCAATTTATGGTTATGAATGAGAAGAAGGCTTTGGGGTCAAATGTTTGGTTCAAAGCCTAGCTTTACCACTTAGTAGCTGTGTGACACTGGGCGAGTTATTCAAACTTGAATAGATCCCAGTACATAACCAGTGCTTCGTAAATGATAGCTATTACTGTATCTTTAAATAGAATATCTACCTACCTGCACAAATACTCATATCATTTGCATTTCCCTCTAAATGCTGTAAGCAATCTTAAAGCATCCATTTGATTTTTATAGGGCACAGGAATATGTTTTCCTAGTGTTTAAAAATGATAGCTAGATTCTAAGGCTTACTTCAGAAATTAAAATTAATATTTTAACACATTTTCCATTATTACATTTTCTGGATTAAACCTACGATTCCTGCTATTCAACAAATCCAAGAACTTTTTCTTATAAAACATGAAGAATATAGCTTAGATTTCTAGTGAGGGCATTGCTGATAAGTTAATGAGTCAATAAACCCTAAAAGGAAAATAGCAAAAGCAAAACATTTTGTATTAGGCATTGAATCTAAAAACACGATTCAGAGGTAGACAGAATCTCAATATTTTTTGAGATTCTATTCTTGGTGTGGTATACAAACATTTTTATAAAGACTACAAACAACTGTGGCAGTGAATAGGTGTTATTTTTTATGCTGAATATGGAAAAATTCTTCCTTTAGCACTTAGTATATAAAGCCAAAAATTACCATCAGGCTCTAGTGTATCGAGATAAACAAAAATTTGACACTCTTGTTTACCCTGTGAAAAGCAGAATCTTAAGCCTTTGTTTTGGTATATAAGCCAGTACTCTTTGTATCTTATGAAAAGTTATAGGTGTATATCTGCATGTATGTTTACTTTCTTTTATGTTTTTGTGTGCATGTTTTCTTTTTCTCATTTATTAATTATCGGAAGTTATATGCAATTTTCTATCCAAAATTGTATTTTTCTTTTAAGTATTTTTTTGTGACTATGAAAGTAATCAGATAATTACTGATAGATTGATGTCTATCCAGTTTTTTTTTCCCATGGGAATATCTACTTAATAGAGGGTGATCATTGCTTTATATAATGTGTTATAAATCTGCTTCTCTTCTTAATGTATTATGAATGCTTTTTCATGTCATTAGATGCTTTTCTACCTAGTCACCTTAATGTTTAATGAATCATGTGGCTGTACCATAATTTATCAGTTCCCCATTGTTAAATATTTATATTGCCTCTAATTTTTCATAATTATAAACAGTCCTTCAATGCACATCCCTTTAAAACCTAATTTTAGCAGATTTGCAGATTTTCAAATTGCTTTCCAGAAAAGATGTACTAATTTACTTTCTTGCTACTAAAGTGTGCAAATTCAGTCCTCACCAATAATAGGTATTATCACTTAAAAAATATTTCCAAATCACTCGGTGAGAAAGAGTATGTTATTATTTTTACTTGCATTACTTTTGTGAGTTTCCAGTGAATTTAAACAGTTTTTATATATTAAGCATTTATATTTCTTTTTGTATATGCAACTGCCTTTTTGTGTTTTTTGGTCTATTTTTGTACTTATCTTTTTCTTTTTGATAAATGAGAAAATATTTTCCCCAGCCTATTGTTTCTAGTGAGTTTTTACCTTTTTATTTTTTATTTTTATTTATTTTTTGACAGAGAGATACTCAGTGAGAGAGGGAACACAAGCAGGGGGAATGGGAGAGGGAGAAGCAGGCTTCCCACAGAGCAGGGAGCCTGATGTGGGGCTTGATCCCAGGACCCTGGGACCATGACTTGAGCTGAAGGCAGATGCTTAACGACTGAGCCACCCAGGCGCTGCTACCTTTTATTTTCTTAACAATTAGAAGTTTTAATTTTTAAAAATTTGCTGCCAAATCTATAAACCTTTTCCTTTGTTCTCTGCTTTTGTCATCCGACATTTTTAAAAGTCCTTCCTAACCAAATATTTTTGTTTCTACATGTAAATATCCAATCCATTTGGGATTTAATTTGGTGTATGTTTGAGATAGAAACCTAATTTTAAAAATGAGTATCCAGTTTCTTCATCATTTATTGCATAATCTATACCTTCTCCACTGAATTAAAATGCCATGTTATATATAAAATTATTACATGTACTTGGACCTGTTCACAGATAAATCTCTCTATTTCTTTGTCATGCCACATATTATAATAGCTGTATAATATGACTTAATATGCAGTAATGTAAACGCTCTCACATTTTTCTTATCCCCCAAATGTTCTTGACTAGTTTCTAATTTTTCTTTTTTTTTTTTTTTAAAGATTTTATTTATTTATTTGACAGAGAGAGACTCAGCGAGAGAGGGAACACAAGCAGGGGGAGTGGGAGAGGGAGAAGCAGGCTTCCCACGGAGCAGGGAGCCCGATGCGGGACTCGATCCCAGGACTCTGGGATCATGACCTGAGCCGAAGGCAGACGCTTAACGACTGAGCCACCCAGGCGCCCTAGTTTCTAATTTTTTCAAATGGAATTTAGAATCCTTTATCCATTGATTCAACAAATATTTGCTGGGTGGATATTCCGTGGTAGGTATTGTGCATCGTGTTGGGACTGTTGTAGAAACTAAGACAGACAATCCCTGCTACTTTGGTGCTGAAAGTTCAGTTCCAAAGAATCTACTTGAAATTCTGATGAAGATTGCGTTAGTCTTACAAAATGGAGGAGAATGCTAATTTTCATAGTATTCGGTTTTTCTTTATAGATAATTTTTAAGTCCTTAAGACTTTTATTTAAGATTTTAAACTATGTCTTAGGAATGTTTGTCAAATATATTTAAAGTATATATATATAAATAAATTATTGGTATTTATAATGTCTCATATTACATCGATTGTTATATTAATGAGATACTTATTTAATATTATTATTATTTTTAAATAATATTTTATTTATTTATTTGAAAGAGAGACAGCAAGAGTGAGAGATGGAACACAAGCAGGGGGAGTGGGAGAGGGAGAAACAGGCTTCCCGCCGAGCAGGGAGCCCGGATGCGGAGCTTGATCCCAGGACTCTGGGATCATGACCTGAGCCAAAGGCAGCCACTTAAAGACTGAGCCACCCAGGCGCACCTATAATGTCTTTTATTTATTACATCAATTGTTATATTAATGAGATACTTATTTAATATTATGCTTGGTATATAGAAATTTATTTTCTTAGTATAGTTATTTTTTAAACTTCTACCTATTAAACTCTTGATTCACTTAAATTTGTTATATGGATAGTCCTATGCTGATAATGATACTTTTCACTTCTTTATAATAATTATACATTGATCATTTGTCTTGAGTTGTATCAGCTAAAAGTTCTGGGAAAATGTTAAATTGTTCTAATAACCAGTATTCCTATTGTTTGTGTTTGCCTGACCCTAAAGGTAATGCTTCTAGAGTTTTATTACTTCGTTTATTAGTATTAATTAATTAGGTGCTGATTGTTGTCTTGAGGGAGAATTTCTCAGGTTAATGAAACATCTTTACATTCAAGTATATTTAGAACATATAGCAGAAACTGGTGTTGAAATTTTACCAGATTTCTTTACGGTTGTTTATTGAGATAATCATAGGTTCTTCTATAGTCTATTGGTACTCTATTAATTTCTCAGTATTGAGAAATCTTAACTTCTCAATATTTCTCAAATAATGTCCCAGTATTCCTGGGATAAAGGCATAAAATATATTTAAAACAACTTGAGATGATGATGGTGGTGATGATTTTGCTGACCACATGTCATAGAAAATCATGTAACCTTAGAAGTTCATCAACTAATCATGTACTATTATCAGAAGAAACAACTGTGCTTTGGACTGAGAAGTGTAGTTTTTAAGGTAGCCTTGTAATTGCAAGCCTGAACAAAGTTTCTTGTTTTCACCTGAACTTTCTTTCATGGTCTAAATATTGGGCAGACTTCCCTTTTTCTAGAAGCATCTGGCTCTGTCCTGGGTATGGAGGTAGAACAGAAATGCCGAAAGGATTTAGACTCATCCACAGTGATGTTGAGCTTTGGTATGGAAGATCTTATGAAAGACCAGATATGCTCCCAGCAGGTCTTTTCAGCCTTCTTAAGTTTTCTCTGGGAGGCTGATCTAAATTGCGACTCAAGATTATTCCCACCAGGAATGCAATCACTTGCGTGGTTCTCTAACCTGACCCTCTCTACCCAGATAGTCTTCTAAACTCACACTATTCTGACCTGCAGCCCCCTGAGGAGAAAATGCCTATTGTGGTGGCAGGATGTGGGCCAGGACAATTGCCAAAGGAATCTCCAGCCTCTGTCAGGAGACTCCTCAGACTCAGATCATATAAACAAAGATGTTAGCACTGGAGGGGACCTTCAAGATCAGCTTGCCCCCACTTGGTTTATCAGTGAGGAAAATGTCCAGAGAAAGGAAGAGACTAATGTAACACAGATAGTACAGGTAATGTGGACAGGAACTTGGGTTTCATGACTCTGAAGTTCACTTTTGCAGTAGCTTGAAAATAGATATTCAGGCTTCTTCTGTTATCTAAGTGAAACATTAAGTGAATTGCATCCTGATTTGTGTCATAAAATATGTAATAAACAAACATGTAATAAAACATGTAATCAAATTTTCAAATAAATTTATGTTACTCCTTATGACATTTGAGCCTCAGTCAGCTTCCACTATTTTATATGGTGGCAAATTGGGAAATTTCTTTAGTTTCAGAATAGTCCAAGCCATGAAGTATACAAAGCTTTCACATATCAAGAATAGAGGACTTTGTTTTTCCCAGTCATTTACAGGGATGATTTTTGTAAAGGACTGTAATTCATAGACCAAGCTGGTTACCATTGTTTTCCTTTCTAAAAAAAAAAAAAAAAATCAGGTGCTATCTGTAAGTGGTTCCATTGTAAATATTAGAGAACATGCTGCTTCAAACAGATTAGGGAAATTACTTTGGGGGGGGGGTGGAGCACTGATTTTGTCCTTGAATGTTGGCAGTTCCATGTTGCAGTGAGGTTTATGTTGGTTTGTTGTTTGCAGATGATCCTATTATTGGCATTTTTCTCTACCAAAAATAAAGTACATTTTTTTTTTTTCTGTGAACATGTACCCTCCCAGAGTAGCATAACTGGTGTCTTTGTGGAATAGCCATTATTGTTCAAAGGATAAGTATGTCCTCTTTTGGTTGAGGCAAGATGACAACTAATTCAGTAATGGCAATGTGTAAAATAGATGCCTGAATCGATTAAGACATATTTTACTTATTTTGTTAAAAACTGCAACTGAGGGGCACCTGGGTGGCTCAGTCGTTAGGCGTCTGCCTTCTGCTCGGGTCATGATCCCGGGGTCCTGGGATCGAGCCCCGCATTGGGCTCCCTGCTTGGCGGGAAGCCTGCTTTCTCCCTCTCCCACTCCCCCTGCTTGTGTTCCCTCTCTCGCTGTGTCTCTCTGTCAAATAAATAAATCTTAAAACAAAAAACAAAAAACAAAAAACTGCAACTGAATAACCACTCAGCAAGTAGGTCTGTTGTGATAGAGATGGCAGGTTATGGAAAAAATATACTGCCAAACAGTGGCGGGGAGTGGAGTTCAAATTACTCACTAGGAAAACACGTACACCTGTACATTTCTCATTCTAAAAATGATGTGTACAGCTCAACTGCCAAAATATTTCATGTGTGTCGTGATAATCAAATGCAAATATCCCATGAACTCTGCTATGTAGATGTTATTAATGAACACACCATTCCAGAAACCACACCTTTGCTCTATGGTCACTATTCACTTTTCAATCAAAAATACCCTATACATAAACTTGTCTCCGAATGACTTTTGCTAGAACCAAAAACCACATCTTATTTCAAAGCATAAAAATATTGAAAATAATGTCAAGAGTTTTACATATGGTGTGGCCCTCTGTGTAAGCCCCTTTTAAATCCTTCTCTAAAGATGAAAATTCTTATGTTGAAATTATGGGGCCCTTTTGTGGAAAGGAAATGAAATCTAATTTCTTGGTTTTTCCTCTTTTCAGGAAGTCACCAAATCAGTCCAGCCTCTCTTACTGGGAAGAATCATAGCTTCCTACGACCCAGATAACAAGGAAGAACGCTCCATTGCGATTTACCTAGGCATAGGCTTATGCCTTCTCTTTGTCATGAGGACGCTGCTCCTGCACCCAGCCATTTTTGGCCTTCACCACATTGGAATGCAGATGAGAATAGCTATGTTTAGCTTGATTTATAAGAAGGTAATGCTTTCTTGAACAGTCTCTGTGTTTTAAATGTCTTAAATGTCATGTTGATACACATAAGGGATAAACGCTGAAATCAATTTTGTATGCCTGTGTAGTAAATGGCAGCAATAATGTTCCTAATTTTCCTTGGTAATTAATTCAGTTCATTTCAGCTAATAATTATTGAGCATCTTCTATAAACTGTATTATAGATTTCATTTTATTAAATTAGTCATGTCATCATTTTTTGGAATCTGTGGCTCCCCATTAAAACGATACTATCTGCATAAAAGTCATTGACAAAATATCATCTTGTGGTAAAATGCCATGTATCTTTATGTTCAATAACAAGAGTATAGTATGTAATTGTTAGTCTTAATCCAAGAGGTAACAGTTTCTCCCTTAATTAGTTGTAACCCAGTGGTGGCATCCACTCATCCACTGCTTTATTTTGAGTTAGATTTTTGTCATCCTGTGAGTTCTGCAAATTAAAAATTTTTGCAACAGCACATGCATGGCAACCATAAGAACCTTCTCTGCTTTTCTGTGTGCATTGTCCAGTCAGAAGCCCAAGTTGCTGAAGCATGATTTAGGTGAATGCAGATTAAGACCTACCTACCTTACAAAACCAATTTAAGGTCATTTCAGTAACACGTGTTTTCTAGACTATGTGTGACTGCTTGGAACTACCAAGTCATTATAGAAAGCTCTTTTGGTTGAATCATTTCGATATTGCTTTACCCTTCTTCTCTTTTTCCTCCCCCACTGTAAAAACTTTGTATACTTGGCTTATAAGGGACCTGGATCTGAAATTACCTCTAGCAAATAACCCATAACACTTCCATAATATATATGCAAGGTCAGTTGTATTGTAAAACCTCGATAGTCATACTTTATTGTTCAAAACAGCCTTTTATGGAGGCACAAGAAAAAAAAAACGGAGTCCACAGTTTAATCAGATTACCTCAGCTACAACCTCTTCAGTTTACAAGTACCAGGAAAACATGGGTAATAAATCAACAAAAATTTTATTTTGATCCAGAAGTTTTATGTAAGTGAATAAATTATTGGGTATTACTTGGGAGGTAGAATTGCACAGCATGAATATCAAAGAAAGTTCAATTCAGTCTAAAAAATATTTATAAAAAATGCTAATTATCATCATAGTAAGTGATAGCTAAGGATGTGCATGACAAGCTTCTAAGTGAGCTAGGTATATTATCTCATTTGACCTTCTCTAGAACTCTCTATGGTAGGACCTATTCTCCCCGTTTTAAGCGTAAGATATTTTAAGAAACTAAGACCTATAGAGCACTGTGCAAAAACGTCAGGATTTCTGAAATGGGTGAATCATAGTCCTTGACATGGAGGATTTTCCAAATATTAGAGGGGGAAAAGTGCTGGAATAATATAGCAAGGCAAATTGTCTTATATAGGAGGAGAGAGGTCTGAGGTACTCTAGGCTAAAGGGGAGGAAGGATCAAAGAAGGAGAAGGTTAGTTTGTAAATAAGTCCATATATAACGTTTAGCACAAATACAGCAATATATGCCCTTTCACGTCCAGAACACGTTCAGGACAAGTTAGAAGCTATTGTGTCTGTCCTTTTTTTCTCTCATTTGTGAGTAGCTGTGCTCTTACCCGATTTGTTTACCCTTCTAGGCGCACTTATTAGCCTGCATTGGCATCATCACTAGGAAAATGCAGCTGTATCTTCCCATGGTTGTGGTCTGGTCCCTAAAGTGAGCCTGAAGTTAACTGGTCCCATATCTGACCGGCTCCATCCACACGGCAGGCAGCCACTAACTCTTTCTTACAGTATCCTAAATATTGTACTACAATGCTGTTTTGCTTTGTTCTACAATCTGCAACTATGATACATTCAAATTATATTTTAAGTAATGAATCTAAATACATTATATAATTGTCAAATCATTATGGTGTGCATCTGAAACTAAGACAAGATTGTGAAGTCAATTATACTTCAATTCAAAATTAAAAAATACAAGAAAATAATGAATCTAAATACAAACTAAATTTATCTTTGCCTGTGAATTTCTAGAAGATAGAGATAATTAACATGAACAAATATTTACTGAGTGCCCTCTGTGCACAGAGCTCCCTGTTAAGCCCTCTGAACTCAAAAATCACCTGAGACAGTCTGTTACTGGCTCCAGTGTAACCCAGCTCAATAGAATTTTCCCTGTCATATTGTTCTAATAGTGTTTTGAAATAAACTGCTTTGATTCCTTCTTCATCTGTGCTTATCTAAATGCTATTCATTATTCCACACCCATCTTAAATTCTACCTCCTCAATAAAATCCAGATTTTTGTAGCCAGATATGTGAACCTTCTCTTAACCACCCTATTATATTCTGCTCCCTTTAACTCATTTATCATATCAAATTTAGTTATGTGCGTACTAGGTTACCTTGAGGCAAGAATTATGTATTAAGAAATCCTAATAATAATCCCTGAAGCCTTGAATCCAGTGATTTGCATCTCCTAAGTGCTCAATACATATACATTTAGTTGAAACAAATGTTGGATGGGTATCCTCCAATCAGAAGCATCTAGTGGCTAATCGATTCTTATTAAATTTTGCACGCAAAGTATGACTGTGATCTTTCACAATCGTGAATTATCTACTTAATTTTACTTGTGTATAGGGATGTATTTTTCTTTGTAATATTTAAGGATTTTGTATTGTTAATACAATCTTTCACAAAATCATTAATGATTCAGTTATTCATAATATACTTTATTGACTTTAATCATATTCAATAGAATTACTATAGGACTCTACTGTAGGTCAGTAGTGTTGCTTTAAGATTATAGTTTTTTTTAATTTTTAATTTTTAAAGATTTTATTTATTAGAGAGAGTGAGCACAAGTGGGGAAGAGGGGCAGAGGGGCAAAGGGAGAGGGAGAAGCAGGCTCCCCGGTAAGTAGAGAGCCTGATGCGGGGCTCAATCCTAGGATCTGGGGAACATGACCTGAGCCAAAGGCAGGCACTTGACCGACTGAGCCACCCAGGTGCCCCAAGGTTATAGGTTTTAATCTCAAATTTTGCTACCTGTAAAAACAAAACAAAAAAGCCCACCAAAATCTCCATACTATATAGATGGATATTTAAGTGTAATATCATTCCTGTTTGGGAGTAGAAAGCATGTCATTATTACTGTCTAGATGCTGGAAAATGAAATAACTACAGACATGTTAATATAGTATTTTTTGTGAAGAGAAATATTTATAAATCTCTGAAGATACCAAGGTAAATGACCATAAAATAATAATTTTCATGAACTTTACTTAAACATGCATGCATAGTGACCTCATTCTTCAGCTGTTTTATTATGTTACTTATTCATATATATGTCTTCTCTTTGTCAGCATCATCTAACTTCCCATTTTCCCTTTAGACTTTAAAGCTGTCAAGCCGTGTTCTGGATAAAATAAGTATTGGACAACTTGTTAGTCTCCTTTCCAACAACCTGAACAAATTTGATGAAGTATGTACCTACTGATTTAATCTTAATATTTTCTGCATTATCGTTATACCTCGTACAGGCCCAAGGGTTTTCCTGGGTCTGTTAATGGTGACATATGGTTAAGTCATACACATCCCTACCTTCTCTATTTCTGCCAGCAACGGTTGTGTAGCCAGGTGCCATTCTGGGGTCTCATGGGACCACCTAATGCAAAGGCATCTTGGCTTGCTATGTATTTAATGAAGCTTTTCAAAATTCAAGTTTTATCAGATCTTGTTTCCTCTGAATACTTTAAATCAGTTATTTACTTTGCCTGAATGTGATACTCTGAGCAATTCTTGTTCAGTGCTGTCTTATGACACAAATAAATGCAAGGTCTTTGAGGACAGATAGTGTGTTTTATTTATCTTAGCATTCTCAGTATTTAGCAGCATGTTAAACCTACAGCAGGTGCTAAATAAGTTATGATTGAATTAAGCGTGCATTTATTCTTAATATTTTGTCAGGTGATAGAGTTGTTATACTGAGAGCCTTTGGAGACCCCTTTGCTCTTGCATGTTTACGTCATGGCTCTTGCTTTAGCCAAATAGAAGTAAATTATGTAAAATAAATCCCTGACATGCTACTTAAGATATTTAATCTTAATTGCATTGAATAAAAATACACTGAAAAATGCAATGACTCGAAATTTGTTCCCTGGGAAATCCTAGTCTTTTTGTAGAATGTTTATGCGCGTTGCTGTGCCCTCCATGGAACGAAAACCTTGATTTTAGCATGCTGGGAACCATGATGTGTTTGACTGTCTGAGTTCTCTGTGCTCACTTTCTCTCATCTAGGCTTGTTTGTCTGTCACTGGTTTTCACTGGGATTTTGTTTTCCAGGGACTGGCACTGGCACATTTTGTGTGGATTGCTCCCTTACAAGTGACGCTCCTGATGGGGCTGCTCTGGGATTTGTTACAAGCCTCCGCCTTCTGTGGTCTTGCTTTCCTCATAGTCCTCGCCCTTTTTCAAGCCGTGTTGGGAAGAATTTTGATGAAGTACAGGTAGTAGCCCTCTAGTTACACAGCTCGAAAGGGTTTTAAATTGATTTTCACAAAGTCTACTCGAGTAAAACCAGGACTGCTCTATTTACTGAACCGGGATCTACTTACTGGGTATCAGTAAAAAGGAATTATTTTAATAGTGTAAATAATACTCCCTATATCAATGGGATGTATTTTTTTTTTTTGGCGTATCTGTCTATAGAATTTCTTTTTAAATATGTAAAGATTCAGTTCATTTGTATAGATCGTAAGACTTAGATAGAATGGATAAAGCATATATGTGCATGGGAGGGAATGCATATATTTTGGATAGAGCTCTATAGGTTTTTCCTACTCTGGTTCATGTCATGGATCATCACACCAGAACCTTAGTTACTTTTTATTACAGAATGTGTCAGTGATACCAGTCCCAGTGTATGATAGAGGACTTCTAGAGTTTGTCAGCTAGAAGATGATAGAATGTATACAAATTTTGGAGTCTGCTAGCTCTTGGCTTGAATCCCAAGCCACTTTGCCTCACTGAGTCTCTGGTTTTTCATCTTTAAAATGGAAATAACCACTTTTCCTGGAGCGCCATGAGGTGTCCTACACTGGGACAGTCTATGGAATGTGTCTAATAGTGTCTGGTACATAGAGGGCATTTACTAAAAGATAGCTGTTGTTTTTGTTATTATCTATCAGATAATAAAATAAGTGTCCATCTGTTTGGTAAGAAGTGTGGCCTTTTCAAAAAAGCTTTTGTAGTTCTTCGTGACAATTTGACTTCGTTTTACTAAGTATTTGATTGATTGATTGATTGATTTACAGAGATCAGAGAGCTGGAAAGATCAATGAAAGACTTGTGATCACCTCAGAAATGATTGAAAATATCCAATCTGTTAAAGCATACTGCTGGGAGGAAGCAATGGAAAAAATGATTGAAAACATAAGACAGTAAGTCCTTCTGATAATTTCAATATCATTAGCCAGTCAATGTTTAGTATTTTAAAAATGAGTATGTCACAGTGGACTTACTTCCAGTTCATATTTGAAGTTTCTGACTATCAGTTGTTTTAAGTTACATCAATATTCATGCATCAATATCAAGTAGCATAAAGTCATTTTCATGGGCTGTAGTTTTATTTAGTTGGTTAAGTGTGTTACTTTTCATTACAAAGATATTTATGCCTTATGAAAGAACCTCCTATATGTGTTTCTGACTCCTTGTTATACTTATTAACTACAATAATGATCACAGTGCTGGAGGCTGATTGAAACCTCAAATGAAACTACCAGAGGGTACCTGGGTGGCTCAGTTGTTAAGCGTCTGCCTTCGGTTCACTGGGATCGAGCTCTGCGTAGGGCTCCCTGCTCCGCGGGGAGCCTGCTTCTCCCCTGCTTGTGTACCCTCTCTTGCCATGTCTTTCTCTGTCAAATAAATAAATAAAGTCTTAAAAAAAAAAAAGAAACTACCAGAGTCATAACTGTATAATTCTGAACCAAATAAGTGGTTTTCTGTTATTCCATTTCACTTAACTTATGTTATGGCTCATGAAAAATGAAAGAAACCCTTCTCTTTGGTTAAAATATCATATCATCATTCTTCCTTAAGAATAATAATGCAGGGTAATATATCCATAAATTATGTTTCTAGAAACCCTGCACTTGAGAGGTCAGCTCAAGCAATGAAAGCCATCACCTGAGAGAATCAGTACTTGGCACCTGTCTCTAGTCTTTTTTCACCTCAGATAACCTCTCTTTCACTGATTGGTAAGGATTATATCCAGCAAAAAAGTACAGCCCAGACTGAGATATGATTCCTGTGACAGTTTGGGGCACAATATAAATTAGGGCATTTCTGCAGCCATGAGACCATTTTTCTTCAATCAAGTTCCGTGTTCTACAAACTGCAGTCAAAAAGGGTTCTAGGAGACTCAGTGATAGACATACTACTGTTGAAGACCAGGTAATTTAAGGTCCTATAGCACATGAGAGTTTCACAGGGAAAAATATACTAAAAAGCAGAGTACCCTCTTGGAGGGTGTGAACATGGTTATGAGGAATTGGGGCTGCTGATTCTGGTAGACAGTGGTAACTGAGCTGCAGGTGTGTGATTGGAAAAACAAAAGAAATGCTGAAATATTAAGTCCTTTGCCATGTAAATAGAGAGAGTGAAAGAGTAAATATTTCCCAAACATTATTGGTCACCTGTTTTTATTATGCCTTTCAAGACAAATCCAGGAAAGGAATTATATTTTCTTTCCATGAAACATCCTTAAAGATCTTGGGGAATCGTTTAGTCAGTTGAACTTGTTTTTCTTAGTAACATGTGAGTTTTCCATCATACTTGTCCCCTTGGTCACTTCTACGCCTGTAAGCACAGGCATACCAAGAATGGGAGGAGGAGTTGATCAGAGGATCCGGTTGTCTCGGGCCTCAAGATAGACTCCTGGTCAGGTCATTCTAGGTGCTGACTTTTCTTGACTTTGGTTTTTATTTTTCTTCTTCCTCAAAAGATGAAATTCATCCTTTCTATTGCATATTTCTGTCTGACCAATTCTAATAGCAAATGGTTGGTTGTAACTTGTGTAATCTGGTTCCTTAATCTGGCATGAAATTTTTACCTGAAAAGGCTGGGAAGTGCTGATGTAAATATGGGAAAGCAAGAGTTGCTTCTACTCAAAAGAGCAAATGTAATATTCTGGAAGAACTCGTCAGGATACCCTTCAAAGGGGTTATTGCCTCAGCCTGGGCTCCTATTGAACTGGGCAGAGACTGTATAAAACTCCCTGCCAATCTACTCCTTTATCGCTCTTCTGTAATAAAGTCACTTTCAGGTTTTTTTTTTAATAAGAAACTGATAAAATATTTTTATGACTCATAAAGTACAAGTGATTTTATTACAGAGAGTACTGCTTTCTGGGTGATCCTTAGAAATGTTTTTGAGTCCATTATTCTTTTCTTGTCATACCACTTCTTCCATTTTCCTCGACAGTTTCTAATACATTTCAACAACAATTTTCACAAATTTGTGAACATTTTTGTGAACAAGGTTTTCTAGCATTTTATTAACATCAACCTAGCCACTATTATTCCTTTTTTCTGTTGAGGATTAAGGATTCTAAGCATAGATTCTTAGTGCCGGGCCCTCTGCTGTGCTCTCATTTCTCTTGGCAATGACTCTGCCTGGGAGATGGTATGTTTCCCTTCTACACACTTGGATTCTGTAGGATCAAAGGGAAGAGCAGTTGGCTTAAGAAGGTATGGCTATCACTGGCAGGGTCAGGGGCCAAACTCCAGTGAGATTCCAAAATCACAGTCTGCCTTCAGTGCCAAGTGATTGAACTAAGTAAGCATTAGACCACATTACATTGTGAATCATGGTCTAGGTTGGGCACGTGGAACTTCATGTTCTTTATCAAGGTGCTCAGGGTTAGACTTTTTCTCAGACTAAAAAAAAACAAAAACCGAAAGATTTCTTCTCTGAATTCTACACATGTGTGAAACTAGCCCCCACATGCCAGGCACAGCTGGTGCTGTTGCTCGCTTCCCCCCTCCCCCTCACCGGCAGAACCTCTGCGTGTCTGTTCATGGCTGCCTTTCCCCCTGCAAGAACCGAATAGGAGGATCACAACAGACTCTAATTTTTCTGGTCCCGGCAGAGTGGGATGGAGGTTGAAGGCAGCATTGTTCTCTCTCATTACCAGCATCGGCACTCCCTGTTTTCTGCCTGCTAGAGCACTGAAACCTCTTCTCTGTGTGTTAAAAAAAGAAAAAAAAAGTTCACATTTGCAGTTCAGACTAGAAGATCAGAAGTGAAAAATGGTTGTTGCAGGGGCAGCTGGCTGGCTCAGTTGGTGAAGCGTGTGATTCTTGATGTTGGGGTTGTGGGTTTGAGCCCCATGATGGGTGTAGAGATGACTTAGAAATAAAATCTTTAAAAAATGATTTTTGCAAATAATCATACTAAACTGAGAGACAGAGAACTATAGTAGCCACTCTTTTGTAACTTTTCAGGAGCTACCTGCAACAGAATCCCTTGGGTTCTTGTTAAAACATAGATTCTGGAAGCCGATTGAAAACTCACTCAGTCAGTATCTCTGGGTGGTGGGCCTGAGGCTGCATTTTAACAAGTTTGTCAGGTGATTTTCACCCATGCTAAGGGTTGAGAAACCACTCCTTTGCTACTTATCTGTTGTTTTCAGTGTTCCCCAAAGCCAATCTAGAATTTCTAAAATGTTAAGAATCCATTAGGGAATCACAAAAGTATATTTTTCCTTTATAATCTTGCAATGTTGTCCTCATTTCCACACTTAATTACTTAAAGCACCAACAAATAAAAAATTTGAATCAAAATCTTTACTAATCTTACAGAGTAATAATGAAGTGATTAAAGATATTGAAATACTGTCATCATAGCAATAGAAATAATAATTGAGATTATGAATTATAATTTAAAAATAAATATTTACAGGTATGATGTCCAAGACACTCGTGCATTCATTGCTATTCTCTCAGAGACGGTAACTGAGGCCCAGAGAGATTAAATAACTTGCCCAAGGTCACACAGCTCATATAGGGTGGAGCTAGGATCAGAACACAGACAGAAAGCCTTGAGAGCTTCTGTTCAGGTTTTACATTCCAAGATGCCCGGTATTTGAAAAGTTAGTAAGCATCCTAAATTTTATATATTTTTTTTTTTATAGAACAGAACTGAAACTGACCCGGAAGGCAGCCTATGTGAGATACTTCAATAGCTCAGCCTTCTTCTTCTCAGGGTTCTTTGTGGTGTTTTTATCTGTGCTTCCCTATGCACTGATCAAAACAATCATCCTCCGAAAAATATTCACAACCATCTCATTCTGCATCGTTTTGCGCATGGCAGTCACTCGGCAGTTCCCCTGGGCTGTACAAACATGGTATGACTCTCTTGGAGCAATAAACAAAATACAGGTAATGTACCTAACCGGGCATCGTATGCAATGATTTTAGAACAGTTTTGAACTTTTCTAGTGAGCAAAGTCTCTGGAGACAAAGTCTTGGTCTTGGGCCTGTTCGATGCACAGGATCCTCTCTTGATGTCTACGTGTAGTCTAATGAGCCCTTGTGATGAAAGCACAGTGAAATAAATGAAGGTCTGTGAGATTCTCTCAAGTCAAAGAAGTTGAAGAAAATATTGTTCCTGTAATCTGGATAATTTTATTTAATCAACCAGTAGATCAGTTCTAATGAACTTGGCAAATGTGCAAAAGATTGCAGGAAGTCATAAAACATTCCAGCTAAAGCTAAGAATGTTCACCTTAAACTTTTAAAAAATTTTCAACCTACTTTCCAGAACGTTAGAATGAGAATGGCATTTTATGTCACATCCTAGCAATGCTGATGTAGCTGGTAGCTTGGAAGAGAAGTTCTAAAGTCCTCAGGTGATTATACCAGTATATATAAAGCTAATTGAATCACCACCATGAATTTATGTGTGGTTGTAATTTTTATAATTAATATACAGATCAAAAGTATATTCTTACGCTTTTTTGATATCCATTTAAATATTTAACCAGAAAATAAATCACTGTGATAGAAAGAAAAATGAGGGTGAAGGGTGAACCACTTTTAGGTGGTTCTGCCATTATGTAATCTTGGCCAGACTTTGCCGGTGGTGGCCCATGGACCTAATTTTAGCCTTGAACCTGTTTCACTTGATCTTTAAATTAAAAACAATCAAACAAACAGCCCATTTGCATTAGTTGCCAGCATTTAAAAGTTGGGTGATGTTACATATACACTAAATCATGTCTTTTGAAGAACTGGAATATATAGTAACTGGGTCCTCTTCCCTTATAAGCTGTGGCAACTCCCCCCTCAAAGAGGGCCTGCCCTCTCCCGTTCTGTACAGTCTCTACTCAGCCACCCTCCTTAAATTTATCATCTTGAAACTATGCGGGTTTGAGATCTGTGAGTTAGACAAATTGGGGAATGTAGTTCAGAACCCATAACAGCTCTTAGACTAATCTTATTTCTTCTGTTAACCCTTCTCAACTGAGAGAGATAGAGATAGAGATGGAGAAGAGAGAGAGGAAAAAAAGGAACATACATACAAACTTGAAGAGAGAACATCACAAAGACAGGGAGAGTCCCTGAACAGGAACGTAGGCAGAGAAACGAAACTGGGAGAAAAAGAGAGAAACCAAGGTAGAGATAGTGAGTGAGAGAGGAGTAGAGGAGAAAAAGCCAAAGCGAGGCAAGGAGCAGGCTGTCCTCAATACCTGCTGTGGTAGGACTTCCCGATGCTCCCACCTTTCCTCAGAGAGCCCTAGTAATGTCTAACTGAACCCTTCTTTTAGAGGCAAGGTTCGATGCTTCAAAATCAGTTATTTCAGATCTTCATACCTTTATGTAACCCAGAGAAGTGATGCTATTGATGCCTCAAATAAGGAGGGTGCTGTAGACGTGAAGACATTAGCTTTCTCTCTGTCCTAATGTTGAATTGAGGCTACATTGGAGGGTAATTCAGGGAGGCCTTATAAATTTACCACCCAGGTTAACATGTAAGTGTAGAAGGAAGAATCAGTTGCGTGTTAAAATCTAATGTATAAAAACAGTTTTATAAAATTGCATGTTTTAAGAGTGCCTTTCAAATGTGATAAATCCTAGTGCTTGGCAAATAACTTTAGAACACTGCGAACAATTATTTTATTAAGAAGTAATTTCTAATGTATTCATAAATCTTCATAAAACCCAAATACAGGATACCGAACTATTAGAGTGTAAAGTGGGTGTAATAAAGCAATAATGCTATTCTAGTTCTACAATATGTTTTTGCCTTCTTTTGTAAACAGGACTTCTTACAAAAGCAAGAGTATAAGACGTTGGAATATAACTTAACCACTACAGAAGTAGTGATGGAGAATGTAACAGCCTTCTGGAAGGAGGTCAGAATTTTTTGATTGTTTGCTCTAAATACTTCAGCATTTTCTCCTTTGCGAATCCGGTTTTCACCCTGATAGACAAGAAAGTTAGAATGATAATTGAACTGGTAGCGCTGAGAGGGGAGCCGTTGCACTTACTGGATCAATTAAGATTAGGAAGTAATGCAAACCTCGGAGGTTCTGGAGCCTGGTAAGAGTAGGGCTTGAATTTTGGCTCCGCCATTTATTCTGTGCGTAATCTAGATCGAACTACTTGTGGAGCCTTTGGTTCTCCATCTGTAAAATGAAATATTAATATTTCCCTTGCAACCAGTGCCTGGTTTCTTGCAAGTTTGTTGTGAAGTGTGAAGCGCTCAGCAGAGTACCATGCACATAATAGTTCCTCAAGAAATGCTCCTTTCTCTGATCTCAAGTTCCAGTCCAATGTGTTTGCATACACCGGTCAACGTGAAGATGTAGGAGAGATACATCCCTGTGTTGTTTTCTATTTTTACTTATATCCATTCGCTATTAAAAATTCTCTCGTATATCTCAAAGTCAGGAAAATATTATCAAGGATGTTCAGCCTCTCAAGAAGCAATATTTGATGATTGAGAACACCTATTGATTTCCTCTTTCCTTACTGCTTATACCTGCTGAGTAAAGATAGGAGTTACCAAACCAGTGCCCTACTTCTACATTTTCCAAAATATCTGAAACTGGTTTTATCTATATAAGCAACTTGACGGTGAGGCCTTCATTTCACTTCATTTTTAAAGATACAGGTTAGAGAATAATTCTTTATCTGCCTAGCAAAATTGTTTGTGGGAAAATGTCAGGTCAGAAAGGGATCAGATTGATTTTACTTCTTTGTTTTTAGGAGTTTCAAAGGCCGTTCTAGGCATGAGGGAAAAATAAGAAGTTTAACATTTTCCCTCCTAATTTCAGATAAAATCATTTCTCTGCTCTGCTGCAAAAATCTTCCATTACCCTCTCCTTCCATCTAATGAAATAGGTAACATGCTCAAACCCTTCCTCTGTGCCAGGCCCTAGGATAAGCGCTCGATTCGTGTTGTCTCATTTAATTCACTTAACATTCCTGTGACCTAAGTAATTTACTGATAAGAAAGTGGATGCTAAGAAAAGTTAAGGGTTCTGGGTCAGCTCACACAACTGGTAGGGGCCAGAGCCAGAATTTGGGCCCGGAAGTCATAGTCTACAATCCGTTCACCCAACTGTTGCCTCCCATCTGGCTATATCTTCATCCTCCAGTCTTTGACTATCACCTGCCAAATTCTGGACACTTCTTGATCACATTTGCTCAGGATAGTGGTGCTTGTTTGGAAATGTTACACTCTGAAATCTCTTCTCAGCCCAGAATTTCCTAACCGTCCAGCTCTGTCTGTCTCTAAATCCCACCTTTACTGTAGTCTTTCAGGTTCAAGGTTTCTAGTCTCTTCAGTGCTCCCTTTGGACCCTGCCTGGTACAATCCCTGCTTATTCCAAGACCAGTCATTTCAGTTCTTCTCCTACAACTCTCTCAATTCCCATTTCCTTCCGCTGGTTCCTTTCCTGCAAAACGTTACTTTATGGACCTTGGTGAGGTAGGTGCTATCTAGGAAAATCATAAAATCATTTGTAAGCTTTACACTGTTCTTGTTTCAACCTCAGTAGGGCCTGTAAACCTTCCTGGGACATCTTTTCATTTGTCTTAATTAATTTTCTTTACCATTTCCCCAGAGGCTATTCCAGATTTTTACCAC
This sequence comes from Eumetopias jubatus, assembly GCF_037043125.1. NCBI lineage: Eukaryota > Metazoa > Chordata > Mammalia > Carnivora > Otariidae > Eumetopias > Eumetopias jubatus. Next base: position 76,223,085 of record NW_028274820.1, read on the forward strand.
TTTCCCAAAAGCCCCAACTTCTCTCAGGATCTGCACGGCCTTGCCTTCTCCAAAACAGAAGAAAAGAGAAGCCATTATCATGTATGAATGCTTCCAACTTCCCTGGTCACCCTTGGAATTATGTATTCCTCCTTCCTTCATGTCTAAGAGAAAGATAGATGTTTCCCCCTGCCCTTGACTGAGCTATTACTACCTCACTTCATCTTAGAACAGGGGGCCAGCAGTCCTCTCTCTAAGAGCTTCAACATCTCCTTTCAACTGACTCCTTTTCCCATTCAAATGTTTTCCAGTTAAAAAAAAAGTCTTCCCTTGCTTTTGTCCACCCACCTTCATCCTCCAAACCTTATTCCTCTCCGTCCCTTTGTTGTCACGCCTGTTGTTATTTCCTCATCTTTCATGGGCTGCTCCCTACCGCAGTCTGGATTCTGCCCTCGCTGACACATCAAAACGGTTCCTTTCTTCTTGAATTGATCACTTAGCTTTAGTGCAACCACTGTTTCCATATTATTTTATCCTCAGACCATGACTTCTACCTCTTCCCTGCCTGCTGCTTCCATGGTGATGGGCATGGGGTCCCCGTTTAGGCTTTCTTCTAGCATTTCATGCCCCCTGTGGGTGACCCCAAGCTCAGGGCAAACTGAGATCAATGTACTTATGAGTCTCAAATGCAAATTTCTGGCCCCAGTTTCTTTCCTGAACTTCTCTTATGCATTTCTAAAGTTCCTGCATGCTCCTCAAGCACTTCACATTCATCACTCGCCAAGCTTCACACACCCTCCCCTCCCAGTGTATTTGCTATTTCCTTTGTTGGCATCAACAGCCACCCAGTTACCCAAGGGGCAAGTCCCTGGTGAATTATATATGATTCTGCCCTCAATCCAAGACTGGGAGTGGGTAAAATCACTACTTACTTCTTAGGAAACTGAAAACTTAGTTTAAGCAACTAGCACAAAGTTAGACAACAAATTAGGGAAGAGCTAAAGGGTCAACCTAAGTTTCTCTGACTCCAAAACGCTTTACCACTCACCATACTGCTCTTTATTTAAACAAAACAAAACAAAAAAGAGTGACTGCTGCTTTATGGTATATTGCTTTCAAATACATGATCTCATTTAATACCCTCAACAACACCAGAGACTGAAGTTCAGAATGTTAACAATGACTTGTCAACCATTAGCCAGCTAGTTGAGATGTCACAAGAATGGGGTAAAGACAAAGGATATCATAACCATTTCATGCACAACTACAGGGGACATGTAAACATGGAAAATGTTCAATCTTATTAGGGAGCAAATAAATAAAAATAAGATCAATAGTGAGATTCCATTTTCACCTATAAAACTACAAAAAGAAGTTAAAACAAATCCAAAACCAAAAATCAGTGTCCATAAGGGTTCTTGAAAACAAGCACTCTCATATAATTATTGATGGTAGAAAATTTAGAACTACTATTGACAAGACTTGGAATTTCATATGTCTTTTGCTCTGGAAACTCCACTTGTGGGAATTTTTACAAAAAAAAATGTGCTTCCCAGTTTATAGCAAAGTACATGCAAATAGTTTATCCATACTTTTGGATACTACCTTACAACTAAAAATTATATTAAAATAATATTTAATGGTATATGAAAATATTGATGATTTATTATAAGTAATAAAAAGTGAGTCACCACCTTATTTTTTCTTAATTTTGTAAAATATGTATATATATATTATTGAAATATAGTTGACCTATTACATTAGTTTCAGGTATACAACATAGTGATTCAACAGTTATATACATTACAAAATTCTCACCATGATAAGTGTAGAAACCATCTGTCACCATACAGAGTTTTTATAATAATATTGACTATATTCTTTATGCTGTACCTTTCATTCCTGGTTATATGTATATATTTATATACAAAATCGTATATATCTATATTTATATGTAAGAAAGTGGAGGGATTTCTTTTTTTTAAAGATTATTTATTTATTTATTTGAGAGAGACAGAGAGAGTGACCAAGAACACAAGAAGGGGGGAGGGGCAGAGGAAGAGGGAGAAGAAGATTCCCCGCTGAGCAGGGAGCCTGATGTGGGCTCGATCCCAGGACCTGGGGATCATGGCCTGAGCTGAAGGCAGACGCTTAACCGACTGAGCCAGGCAGGTGCCCCAAGAAAGTGGAGGGATTTCAGTTGAAATGTTATGTATGATTTCTTCTCAGTAGTAGTACTACAAGTGATTTCTATTTGTTTTGCTCTTCTGTATTCTCCAAATTCCTTGAAATAAGTGTCTTCTATAATCAGAAATAAAGATTATTAGCCACAACAGCCTTCCATTGGTCCACATGCTTATCGGTTAAAAGTCCCACTTCCAAGCATGGCACAACAAGTCCTTCAACAGCCTGCAAGGACACCTTTTGTCATTTTGCCACATACATCTGACCTGGCCACTCACCACTGCTGAGACATACTGTTTTTTTAAGCCTAAACCGTCGTACATGCAGATCTGCCTTCCCGGAGCACCTGTACCATTTCTTGGTCTTGGAAGTCCCACTTCTATCCCTCCTCAGGTCATTGCTTGGTCAAGTTCCAGGCTGAGTTGCTTGCCCTCTGTAATGTACTCCCATAAGATTTGGTGTGATTTTTCAGTTCTAGCACTAAGCATGTTTCAGCAGTAATATATATTCATGTTATTCTCCCGTGTGGGATTTTTGAAGTGGTCTTTAATATAGAGCTGATGCTCAATAACTAGTTGTGAAATAAATAAATAAATAAGTAAGTAAGTAAGTAAATAAATAAATAAATAAGGGCGGGGTGCCTGGGTGGTTCCGTCGGTTGAGGGTTGAGTGTCCAACTCTTGGTTTTGGCTCAGGTCATGATTACAGGGTCCTGAGATTGAGCCCGGGTCAGGCTCTGTGTCAGTGGGAGTCTGCTTGAGATTCTCTCCCTCTCCCTCTGCCCCTTCCTCTGCTCACACTCTCTGTCTCTAAAATAAATAAAGAAATCTTTTATAAAAACAAGTGAATAAGGGAATAACAAATGCCTTTGTCCCATTTTATAAAGTCTTTTTATTGTCTGCTTCTTAAAAACTTTGCTTTTAGTTGTTTGATGGCTAAGGGGGACGTTAGCCATCCATATCATGAGAAGTCAAAGCAGTGGTCTTCAAACTTAATTGCTTATGTATGATCTAAAAGAATTTTGAAAAACTATGACACATAATCTCTGACACACTGTGAAGTTGACGTAAATTTTTGTGTAGTTTTAAGTGGTGGCAAGAGGTGTAATTCCTGTTTATTGTATATTGTCTAAGTATGTTAAATGGATTTTTGTGAAAACCTTGGCATTATAGTTTGAGTGCGTTCAGTTTATGGAAGATAAATGAATTTACGAAGTCAGTTCTCATTGTCAAGCCGTTCAGCTTGCTTTCTGTCAAGAGAAAGTATAGCAACCTTAAAATTAATAAGATAATTAATGTGTACCAACAAAATTTATTAAATTATTAAAAATTAAGTTATCAAATAATTAATTAAAATACCTTATCCTGCCACTAATTTCTGTAATCTTATTCTAAGCTAGGTAAGACCCATAGATTGCCTGCAGGTGAAATGAGATGTTACCTCCTTCAGTATTCCTGGCTTTGCTTTCTTTCACAAGAAAGAAAATTATTCTTCTGTGGTCCCCTTGTGTGTGTCCTAGAGGTTTTTACACTCCAGGAAGGACAGCACAGTAAGACTTAGGACTGGTGACAGGCTCCTCTTCTTTGTCAAGTGAGGCAAGTTCGATTGTGAGCCAGGAAGTGGGAAAGAAGAAATGACAAACAGCAAGCATATCTCAGGCAGATTGATTTTAGGAAGGAGTGTATTTGGAGGTTGAGAACGTGGGAATAGATTCCCTCAAGACTGTATGCACGAGCTTCCTCCCAATCAGTCACTGGGGCTGGTTACTCTGGCATGAAGACCCCACTACCCTAAAGCTTCCCATGGGGCAATAGAGAAGCAGGGAACTTTCTTTTTCTTTCTTTCTTTCTTTCTTTTTTTTAAAGATTATTTATTTATTAGAGAGAGAAAGACAGGAGAGAGGGAACAGAAGCAAGGGGAGTGGGAGAGGAAGAAGCAGGCTTCCTGCTGAGCAGAGAGCCCGATGTGGGGCTCAATCCCAAGATCGTGACCCGAGCCGAAGGCAGATGATTAACGACTGAGCCACCCAGGCACCCCAGCAGGGAACTTTCAAAAGGGAATTCCTTCCTCCCAGCTATTCTCATATAAGGGAATTCATCTGAATTATCTGGGAATCTCATCACATTTATACTTAAGAACTACTTAAGTGCTTTAGGCTTCTTAGAGGATGGTGCCAGTGGCGTGTTAGAAGAGAGGTTCAGGTTGGGTTGTAATTTCACTCTGGCCAACTTTAGTCATTTCACCTCTGAGTCACAAAGTCTACCACTTTGAAAGAGATTGTAAAATCTACCTCCAATGTTATTATTGTCCTGGGGATTCGATAATATTTATTTGCTTAGCCTATAGAAGAAGGTACATGTTTTCTTCAATATTAAATTAAGTTTAATTTAATTAAATGGTGAGTGACAATCTAGGATATTGAAATTATGTTTCCATTAAATGCTTTATTAAAATTTTCAGTGTTTTGTATCATGTACTCTAGAACTCATATATTATATAATTACATGCTATAAAGTATGGATCAGGTGGGGCGCCTGGGTAGCTCAGTCATTAAGCGTCTGCCTACGGCTCAGGTCATGATCCCGGGGTCCTGCAATCGAGCCCCGCATCGGGCCCCTTGCTCCGCGGAGAGCCTGCTTCTCCCTCTCCCTCTGTCTGCTGCTCTGCCTGCTTGTACTCTCTCTCTCTCTGTCAGTAAATAAATAAAATCTTAAAAAAAAAATAAAGAATGGATCAGATGCCATGTGCTTTTCATATACATAAAAGAAATATCTATTGAAAATACCTGAAAAACCTACCTTTGTATTTTCTATATTTTTGTTTTTCAGGGATTTGGGGAATTACTCGAGAAAGCAAAACAAAACAGTAACGACAGAAAAATTTCCAATGGTGATAACAGCCTCTTCTTCAGCAACTTCTCACTTCTTGGTGCTCCTGTCCTGAAAGACATCAGTTTCAATATAGAAAGAGGACAGTTGTTGGCAGTTGCTGGATCTACTGGGGCAGGCAAGGTAATGTCTTCTCTTCCTCACTGTCGAGAACTTAATTTGGCGTGCATTTCTTTCTTTTCCTAGTTTGTCTGTAGTGTAAGAGGGTATGTTGGAGAAATTCTTACATCGGGAGTAGGAGAACACCTGTATATAGTGTCCCTTATGTAAATTATTCCACTGATAATATTCTCTAGTCTTTTTTTTTTCTTCATATTACTTCAGTGACGTTTTCTTCTGCATCTTTATGTGGTACATGGCACACAACACAGTGTCTTTCCCCCTGCCCCCATGCATGTGCTGATTTTTACATTTATTAAATTTTTTTCTTCTTTTCTTTTTTTAAATTGGAGCATAGTTGACACCCAATGTTACCTTAATTTCAGGCGTACAATATAACAATTGAACACTTCTATACATTACACTATGCTCACAAATGTAGCTACCGTCTGTCACGATACAACGCTATTACAATACCATTGGATATATTCCCTTTGCTGTACCTTTCATCCATGTGACTTATTCATTCCATAACCGGAAGCCTGTATCTCTCACACCCCTTTACTCATTTTGCCCATCCCCCCACACCTCTCCCCTCTGGCAAACATCAGATTGTTTTCTGTATTTATGGGTCTTTTTTTGCTTTTTGTTTGTTTATTCTCTCCTTTTGTTTTTTAGATTTCACATATAAGTCAACAAAGTGTCTTATACATGGTCGACATTCAGTAACTTTATCGAATAAATGAACCATTCATTTTTACCAATCTTTGGCATAGACATTTTTTTTCAGAGCTAGTCCAGGGAAATCATGGTGTAGTTTTAACCTCAGAACCACACAGGCAGAAGGTCCCTATTTTGTTGATTCAGGATTTTAGAGAATGGACTCAGACTTGCTTAGGATTTATTATGAGGAAAAATTACTGAGTGGAATAAATTTTTGAAAGAAATACATAGGAATGTTAATTTATTCAATGCTGGTCCGTTTCCTACTCCCTACCCCCACCCCAACTTATTATAAGCCAAGAATATTTAGAGATACGTCTGACAAAAATTTACATGTTAAAAAGCAAAAACAGCTAAAGAGTTGAACTCAAGGATGAAAGGGAAGGAAGGAAGGAAGGAAGAAAAGATGGGGCACTGCTACTGTAAGATAAAAATGTAAATAAAAGTAGAAATTAAGAAACATTTCTGAAAGACATTCATTAATATATAGAAAGAACCATATTTTTGAAGAATTTAATTTGAAACTTGGGAAACAAAATGCTGCAGAATATGTCTAGTCATTGAATTTGGTGTCCGCAATGCTAGTAATACAGTTTGCTTATTTCTCTTTCCAGTTCTGTTTTTCTACATGTGAAACAGGCTTTTTAAACAAAGTAGCTGTACTTGTGTATTCTCTTCTTAGAACTTGTTCCTCCTTTTAAGTATCATTTTTTCCTTCTATTTCTTATATAATATTAGTAGCAATTTTCACTATTAAAATAAAAAGATAACCATAGGAGGAGTTGTTCATCAGCAAATTATAGATGGTCTAAACAAGAAAGTTTGCTAGTGGGAGGTAATTATGTTTCATATAATTTTTAAAATTGTGTTTATATGTTTAAAGTTACTTCTTTGAAAGGTGTACAAAAATAGCTTTGGATTCACCAATTACAAGACTTACCAGCAATTAAATTTCAGGCAATTCTATTAAGAATTGATGAGCAGGGTACCTGGGTGGCTGAGTTGGTTGAGTGACTGCCTTCGGCTCAGGTCATGATCCTGGAGTCCCGGGATAGAGTCCCACATCAGACTCCCTGCTCAGCGGGGAGTCTGCTTCTCCCTCTGACCCTTAAAAAAAAAAGAAGCAACTCCTCATCCATTAAATTTAAAAAAAAAAAAAAGAATTGATGAGCAGATAATTGCTGGCTGGAGTTGCAGTTGCATCTTCTGGAAAGTAGCTCTGAAGACCGAGTCAGAGGAAGGCAGTGGTTCCTTAGGGTCAATCAAACTCTTCTGAGGGCTTGGCAGCTCAATCCAGGAGGGAGCCTTTTCACAGTATTAGGAATGGGGTGTTTTATAATCGACTGGACCGAAGATCTAGCTAACATATAAAGTTGAATAGTTGCAGATATTAACATTTGAAGACAAGTCCTATCACAAGACAACCAAATAATTCTTTTACTTGTATGACTTAGCCTGGTATACTTGCAGAGATTTTATAGCATAAAGATATTCATCACAACATTGTTACCATATCCAAAAACTGGAGTGGCCCCTAAATGTCTATATTAGGGAATTGGTTAGATAAATACTGGTGTATAGAATGGCATGTTATTCAGTCAGTAAAAAGGATGTTAAAAATGACCGTGAAGGATATGTATGATATGCTGTTAAGAAAGAGCAAGTTACAAAATGTCACATCCATAATGACTTGTGTTTTATAAAAGCATGTATATATGTATACGTGTGTCTGGAAGGACATTTATGGATCAAGTTGCTATCTCTGAGATTTTGGGTGTATTTTGTATCTCTAGATTTTCCAAAGTTACAACAATTTATATATATATATTAACATATGTTATTTTCTTAAAACACTAAGGTCAGGTTTAATTTTATCCCTCTTTCCTGTTATAATTGTTTAGACTGTAAGGGACCCTTGTCTTTATTCTGTATTCCGAGGACTATCCTAGTGCCTGACACACATTTATTTCATTGAACATCTTTGAGAAAACAGATTCTTTTGTTCTAATCTACATTGTCTTTCATTTATGAAACTTCTGTGAATTATTTTAATTAAGCAAAATCGGTTTAAGAGTCTGCACCACTGGGTACCCTTGACTGAAGGCTGGCTTGTGGCATCTCCCCCAGGGCGGGGCGGGGGGGATTTTCATTTCTTCCGTTGTCTGCACCACAGCTGAAGGAGTTCTGTGGCCTTGCTGACAACCCCTGACACCACATAGTTTCTGTCATCCCTCCTGGCCTTTCCCTGGTACTAGATTTTAGCGTGGTTTTATAGTAACTGAGCAAAAGATGTGTAGAATAGCTATCAGTGCCTACTTTTGTTTACATTTAAAATAAAATACAAATATCTGTGAAGTTTTATTAACATTTTGGTGTGTGTGTATATATATACATATATATGTTCAGTGATGGTTTCACTTAATGTCCTATCTCTCAAAATACCAAAATATTGATAAGTAATTTTTATATATTTTATATATAATTATTTTTATATTTGTATTATATTAATAAGTATTAACATCAACATTAATATTAATATGTATATAGTATCAATATTATATAGATTTAACATGGATAGGCAGATCTTTTCCATTGTTTGGGTTTATAAAGCTGTACTATATTAAAATATTGCTTCTAAAATATTTAAAAAATAAATATTGCTTCTAGCTTTAATTTTTATACAAAAGGATTTTACACAGAAATAAAATATTTTAGATTTTTTCCTTCATATAACAAAAATTATAAAATATACTGAAATCAATATCACGAAGATGTCTGTTACCAAATCCTGCCTTCTCCCTAATATATTTTAGCTGATATTATTATTTATTATAATTTAACTGACAATTAAAAACTCTAGAAAATTAAAATATATAAAAACTGGAGAAATTTCCCTTTCACTCTGTCTCTGCTCTATTTTCCACTTTCGACCATTCTGTCCCCCAGCCCAGGTAGCCACTCTTAATTTTTTGAATATATATATATATTTTGTATTGAATATATATATTTTGTATATATATTTTTGAATATATATATATTGAATATATATATATTTTGAATATATATATATATATATAACTGCATAGTGTTCTACTGTACAGGTGGATGTTGTATAATGTAATGAGTCATCAATTGATTGATATTTGGGTTGTTTCCAGTGTTTTGCTAACACAAAAATTACACTGTAAATATTCTTGCACACATGCCATTTAGCACATCTGCAAGTGTATCAGTAGGATAGCTTCCTAGAAGTGGTAAAGCATTTGTGTATTCATTGAGCTTCTGTCCCTGAAGATTGCACTAACCTATGTGTGTACCATATGATCTATATAAAAGTGTGGATTTCTCCATAGCATCACCAGCAGATGATGTTATCTAATTTTTAAATTTTTTCCAGTCTTATTCTAGAAGGAAGTGGCATATCCATGTATTTTTGTGTTTCTCTTATTATGAATAAACTACAATATCTTTTCATATGTTTAAAGGCTTCCTCTACTTTCATTTTTGGTGAAATAACTGTTCACATACTTGGTACATTTTTTAATGGGTTTGCTTTCTTTTTCCTTTTGATTTTAGAATCACTTCTTTAGAGAAATTATTCTTTTGTGTGTTCTAAGTTGCAAATATTTACTTCAGTTTTGCACTTTTTTTCTTTTGTTTTCTATGCACAAGTTTTTTTTTTTAATGTGGTTTAATTTATCTTTTATTTTATGACTTCTGGATTTTGAGATATAGAAAGGCTTTCTTAACTCCACAGTTGTTTTCTTTTTCCCCTTTAGGCATCCCCCAGTGTTTTCTTTAAGGATTTTAAGGTCCTGTTTTTGTACTTTTTCTTTGACCTATTTGGAATTCGTCATAAATATAGTATGAGGTGTGGACACAATTTTTTTGTTTGCCCTCCGGATGGCGTTCCAGCGTCCGACACCATTTATTGAATAATCCATCTTTCCCCACTGATATTAGATGCCACCTTTATTGAATATGGTTCTGGTTTATAGTTTTATTTCTGTTCCATTGGCTTGTGTCTTTTATTTTTTTTATTTTATTATGTTATGTTAATCATCATACATTACATCACTAGTTTTTTTTTTTTGTAGTGTTCCATGATTCATTGTTTGTGTATAACACCCAGTGCTCCATGCCGTACGTGCCCTCTTTCATACCCATCACCAGGCTAACCCATCCCCCCACACCCCTCCCCTCTAGAACCCTCAGTTTGTTTCTCAGAGTCCATAGTCTCTCAGGGTTTGTCTCCCCCATTGGCTTGTTTCTTATATAACAGTAATTCATTTTTAAAGTTATTGAGCCCTTATAATTTAATATAGTGTGTCATATTATTAAATTATATCATTTAACAAATTTATTGAGTCGCTACTTTGTGCCAAGTATTATTCTGGGCCCTAAAGATATAGTAGTGAATAAAACCTACAACATATTCTCATCCCCATCCAAGGAGCTCACAGTCTAGTGGGAGACAAACAAACAAAAAATGAGTATATGGGCTATCACCTGATGGGAAATGCTATAAAGATAAAGCAGAGAGAAGATTGGTGATGGGGTGCAATTTTAAGTAGGGGAGATAGAGAAGGCCACACTGAAAGGTAACATTCGAGCAGAGACTTGAAGGAGGTGAGGGCCAAGGTCATGTGGCTACCTGCAGAAGTCTTGTAGAGAGAGGGCGGAGCAAAGCCTCGAAAGGGAACTGGGCCCCTACCCTTCATGGAACAGCAAGGAGGTCAGTGGGGTTGGCACAGAGTCAGCCGTAGAGCGTAGAGCTGTCAGAGGAGTAATGCGGGCTAGACCATTACTTGGGCTCTTGCAAAAGAGCCTCAAGGCCCTTACAGAGGGGCTTGTAAAAAGTAAAGCTTTTCTTTCTGAGGAAATGAGAGGCCATCGGAAGGTTTTAAGCAGAAAAGTAACATGATTCGACTTATGTTTTGATGGGGCCACTTTGAAAATAGGTTGTAGAGAGACAAGGGCAGAAACAAGGGGATGAGTTAGGAGGCTATTGTGCTAACTGGGCAGGAGACGATGTTGGCTTAATCCAGGTAGTAGTGATGGAAGTAGTAGTCAGATTCAGGACGTGTTTCTAAGAAAGATACCACAGAATTAGATTGAAGGTGGCATATGAAAAAAATGGAAGAGTCGAGGATGAGTCCAAGAACTGAGTAACTGGAAGCTTGAAGGTACCATTACCTGAGAAGATTATAGGAGAAACTGGTTTGGGTGGAGCTAAATTTTAGAACATTAAGTTTATAATGCATATTCAGCATCCAAGTTGAGATGTTAATTGGATATACAGGTCTGGTTTCACTTGATCTTAACCAAAAGGCCAAGAAGCAATTATAGGTCTGATTTCAAAGAGTGGGGACTGGCAGTACAAAAACTTGAGGCCAGATGAGATTCCAAAGGACAGAGTATGGATAAGAAGGGAAAGGGGTCAAGGTGTGAGCCCTAGGACCTTCTAACTTTTAGAGGTGGGGGAGTTATTTTGTCATAGAGGTTATATTTATAATAACTTTACGTTAAGTCTTTGGGTTTTTCTTTCTTTTATTACCTGATGTGAACTCTGATAAAAGCAATGTTTTTTCTTTCTCTGCTGCCTCCTTTTCTTCTAGTCAATTTTAGTCAGTAGCGTTATCTTTCTTAATGCTTTATCTTTGTATTGTTAAATATGCTTAAGCTTCTGTTACCCAGTGTGTTATGTTTAAATGATATCTTTTGACTTCCAGCTTTTCTTGACAAGGCAATCAGCAAATTTCCTTTATACCCCATTTCCTTTGTTTTGTTTGTGTTTTACTTAAAACTTTTCTTATTGTCAGGGCATATAAGGTATTTAAAATCTCTTCTTCAACTCTAATTCCCACATTAGTTTAAATTTTAGTTCACAAATTCTTTGCTCACTGATAGTCCTTTTGGTGAAGTTTCTTCAGTCATCTTTTGGATGATTTTATCCTTGTTTCTTTAAGAAGGGCTCATGGAAATAATATTATGTCTATATCTTTTTTTAACTGATCCCTTCTTTGTTAGATGAAGATCATATTGAATCTACCTTGTTGGGTTATTGTGAGAACTAAATAAATGAATGCAGTTAAATCACATAGAACAGCACGAGCATAGCCCGAGTACTCAACGAATGTTAGCCGGACTAATCTTTCCCTGACGTCCTCCAAACCCATCCCAACGATCTGAATCGGGTGCTCCATCCCTGTGAACCTCTACCATAGCACTTATCACACTCCACTGTAATTGTTTCTTTTATTCCTCTTTGTGTCTTTTGTGCATAGCAGCATATCCAGAACAAGAAGTGCTTAATAAATTTTGAATCAAATGAATTAATATAGAATCCTTTAAAAATCAGAACAGATGCCTCTGCTTAGGATGATAGTTGGAGGCAGCGTATTCTGAGAGTGATTTGATCAAATGATTTAACTTAAGAACCATGGTTTTGTTTCCAGACTTCACTTCTAATGATGATGATGGGAGAACTGGAGCCTTCAGAGGGTAAAATTAAGCACAGTGGAAGAATTTCATTCTGCTCTCAGTTTTCTTGGATCATGCCTGGCACCATTAAAGAAAACATCATCTTTGGCATTTCCTATGATGAGTATAGATATAGGAGTGTCATCAAAGCATGCCAACTGGAGGAGGTAAGTAACTCTGTGACATATTTCTGATTATGCATATGAAATCTTCAAAGTACCAAAGGTATATAATTAGCCCCCTATTCAATCAGTCAGTCTATGTATATTAATCAAGTTTCCAACATGGGCAAACTACTCTGAGAAAATCAACTAATAAAATATACGACCCCTGCTTTAAGAGACTTACAAAAACATAGAGAAGGTACAATTTATTTTTAAAAAGATGGGCTGATATGATTACAATAAAAACTCTTTATGAAATGGAGAGAATTTTATTGACTCATTAGTGACACATGCCGTCAATGGACATTTATATGGCATGCATTTTTTAAAAGATACTTCAAAGTTACATGAGAGGATTTTAATAATTTTAATAACCACCATAGCCTAATGGAATGAACATTGACCTGCCAGTAGAGAATCAGAGATAAAATTGTGATTATATTTTATCCTCTGGCCTGAACATGTAGTCATATGACTTCTAGTGACTGTATCTGAAACAGAGGAAAAATGAAGATGATACTATTGACTCATTTTATAATAACATTGGGGAATGGGCTAATTAACTGAAAATATGTGAAATATTCCCAGTGAAGCCAGTGTGTGGATCTTGTGCTATTCAATACATAAATTGTATGGTGGAGGGTTCAATAATTATTGATGTAAATGTTAAGTCAGAGAATATATCATTTTGAGGCTTATCACCAGTATTGCCTGAATTGTGATCTTGATTCAAAGTCACTATCTTTGGGGCACCTGGGTTGCTCAGTCGGTGAAGCGTCTGACTCTTGATTTTGGCTCAGGTCATGATCTAAGGGTCATGATTGATCCAGCCCTTCTCTTCCTCTCCCTCTCCTCTCCACCTCTGCTTGTGCCCTCTCAAAACAAACAAACAAACAAACAAACAAACAAAAACACCCCAAAGTCACTATCTTTAATAGGTGGCATTTGACACTAGTGGGTTTCTTTAAGTCACCTTTTATGAAAAAAAAAATTGCAGTGGGAATAAAATGAAACTTAAATACAGTGCATGAAAAATAGAAAAAGGCTAATTGTCAGTTAGATAGAAGCTGCAATTCCTGCAAAAGAGAGATCCCTGCTTGTACAAATGGCTCTCCATGTATATACTGACCCGTTCAACAGGAGTTTTTTAGAGCTCCATTCTCTTATTTTCCATACATGAAAACGTAATAAAAATAAAAACCATCCTGAAAAAGTATTGGATTTATCTTAAAGATACTCTTCATTCCTCAAAAGCTCTTCTTCCAAGAATGGTATTTCACAACCTGGAGGTTGAAACTCTCAGGAGATTTGTTATTAAACAACAACAAAAAAATCTGGGTGTTTTTAGAGACTAGAGGTATTTGTCTAGGTGGGAACTGGGATGTAGGAGTGGTTGTGTCTTGCTAGGTAAATCATAGGCTTTATTTATTAATTGAAAGGTGTTGGAAGGTTTCTGGTAGGCTTAACTTTTTTGCTTTGAATATACTTTTTCTCATAGAAATAATTTTGTAAGTGGTGATTTGATTCCACCAAATGAAAGTATATTTAATCCAAATAGGGCATAGCTATATTACTAATAATAAATTCAGAGCTGTGGGTCCCTCATTCATGAAATGAGTATTTACTGACTTGAATACTGTGTTAAGTGGGAAAACCAAGCTGAAAAATACATAGTCCATTTTCTAAAGGGTTCATGTCATAGTGATCGGCGTTTTTGTGAACTTTTGTATGGTACGTGAATTATATCACAATAAAGCTATTAAAAGTATTGAAAGAAAAGAGGATAAGAGCAAGAAGAGCATATTCTTTTCTTTTCTCATTCTATGACCAACCTCAAAATTATTTTTAAAGTGTATGTTAGTGTTTTTTAGTATACTCACAGGGCCATATACCCATCACCACATCTTCAACTCCTCTGAGAGAAGTGTCATTAGCTATCAGTTTCCATTTCTTCATACCTACCCTGCCCCCCAACACACACATACCTGGCTCTAAACAACCACCAATCTACTTTTTGCCTCTAAAATTTTCCTGTTCTGGGTATTTAACACAAATGCAAACATTCAATATATGGCCTTTTATGCCCAAATAAACTTTTAAACTAGAAAAAGTTAAGAAGTCTTCATTTTGAAAACATTTAAGACTTGCTGCATTTTGTAAAAATATGAATAGAATAAGTTCCTTATACTTGAGAGGTTCATGGACCAGCAGGGGAAAGAAACATATCAATAAGAAATGTAACTGGTGCTCTAATAGAAAATGAAAGAGCCATTTCTGTAGGAATGAAAAGAGGGAGCACAGGAATCGATCTCCATCTGCCTGATGTAAGGAATAACCTCCAAAGGAGGTACAAGGCTAATGTCCTCTAATAGAATGACTCACTGTGGAATTCCAGTGGTGACAAGAGTGAAACTGATGGCTTTGGAGGATTTTTTTTGATTAAGAACATTAGAGCTGCCGATAAAGTAGAGAGAAGGTTAGGTTGGTCTGAAGAAGTGGGAAATTGATGAATAAATTGTAACTGGATTATTGAGAAAATTAAATGGGATAAATATAAGGTGCGTAACATAGCATCTGGTGTAAGTTAGCCATTCAGTAAATATTATCTCATTTCTACTTTATTTTGAGGTGGAGAATACTGCTAGAGAGTGTGGTGTAAGATAAATATGTTCTTAGAGTCAGTTCTTGTTAGTGACTACTATGGAAATACGATGGAACTTGGTGTAATTAAGATGGGGAACCATGATGGCCATGAAAAGTCATCAATGTGAATTTTGATGATGACGAAAGTGGTTATAAGAAAAAATGATAAAAGTTGTTATCTGTAAATATGGTAGTTGTTCGTCATGACCCAATCAACAAAAGTTGGAGTATTCTATGGAAGAAAACAGATGGCATTGGACAGTTTGGAGTTCAGGCACATTGGTTGCCTGCTCCAGAAATGGCAATGGGGTTGGGAGGTGATTCTAGTTTCTATGTGCCTTTCACACCCCAAAATATGACTCTGTACCAGACACTGTTCACTGTGGTGGGGTCAGGGCGGGTACAAAATGAAAACGTTATTATCCCTTTCCTCAAATAACTTATGGGCTGGTTGGGGGAAAACATACAGAAAGAGCAAGTGTTGGGATAAAAGTATTCTTAGGGCATTGCGGAAGCCCAGTTGAGGGCTTTTGGCTTGCCTCAGCAGTTCAGGAAAGGCTTTCTCTAAAAGTGGACAGTCTGATGGACGAGTAAAAATGGGAAGGGTATTCTGGACAAAAGAAACAGCAGAAACACAGAAAACCAGTTGGCTAGTGCAGGGAGCCACAGGCATCTTCACAGAACCAGAGTATAACTGGGGGGCACTGAGTGGGGAGGGAGGAAGGAACCCAGAGGACCATGGCCTGGGGGCCTTGTACACCAGTCTCAGGAAATCTGTCTTGGCGAGCTTTAATCAGGGGAAGAAGGATGCAGGCAGTTTTGCATCTTACATATATCACTTTGGCTGTAATATGAGAAACAGAATTAAGGTGGGTGCATTTTGAAACTGTGGGATGGCAGGAAGAATGTGTATCTTGAAATCTGACAGAGTTGTGTTACTAAAGAAAGTTACTTAATCCTATTATACACTGAGTTTTAGCCTCTGTAATATGGAGATTATATTATTTATTTTGTAGAGTTTTGTAGATTTTTCTGGCACACCAATAGTACTTAATAAATAAAACAGCCAGTAGTAGTAGTAGTAGTAGTAGTAGTAGTAATAGTAGTAGTAGTAGTAGTAATAGTAGTAGTAGTAATAGTAGTAGTAGTAATAGTAATAGTAGTAGTAGTAGTAGTAGTAGTAGTAGTAATAGTAGTAGTATTTGCTGTTCTGACTAGAGCAGAGACTAACAGGAGCTATTTCAGTAATCCAGATAATGGTTGTGAGGGACAAGAAGAAACAGAAATTAAGCAGAGGCACTGTGAGGAGACCAAGAATAGTACATATTTATGTACTATTTCCATCCAAAGGAAAGGGCATCAGGGAAAATGGGCCTTCAGGGAAGACTGAGGGTTTTTTTTTCTGAAGAAATTAGAAGAAAGACAGTGGTTTAGGATTAAGGATTCCCTGCACAACGGAAACTGGAAAGGGGGACAGTTAGGATTGCTATGGGTTTAGGAAGGAAGCATGTGGAGGTGAATTACATAGAACTGAGACATCTGATCAAGGCAGAAAGATCACAGGTCTTACCAACAAAATTTCCAGTGGAGGACACCAGTAGGTAGGCTTGAATAAGTAATTGTTATAACGATGATCACGTGCATCTTGCTTTTGTAATGTACACTTGGCTCTTCTTCCCATTTGCCTTAAATTGTCAAAACACTTAGCTTTTCATTTCTCTCTCTTTTTAAAAATATTTTATTTATTTATTTGACAGAGAGAGACACAGCGAGAGAGGAAACACAAGCAGGGGGAGTGGGAGAGGGAGAAGCAGGCTTCCTGCAGAGCAGGGAGCCCCATGTGGGGCTTGATCCCAGGACCCTGGGATCATGACCTGAGCCGAAGGCAGACGCTTAATGACTGAGCCACCCAGGCGCCCCAGGTTTTCATTTCTAATGATCTCTGGGTGCCTGCTCCCTCCTGTCCTGCTGACTTTTGCAACTAGGCCTTTCCAGTCATCTTATAATAGGCAAACACATCCAGCACCCTAAATTCTTTGTACTTGAGACTGGCAAATGCAGTGAATACACTGAATGTATAGCGTGTCTGCTTCTCTTCTTGTTGCTGGATATTCCCTGTGTGTTGTTACCTATCCAATTACACGGCGAATTGCTTGAGAGCAGTGACTCTTAAAAGTTTATTTTGGTATATTCCACGCAGGACGTTGAGAGGCAGTCTGGTGAATTCTTATGAGGTGAGTGTTTCAGCAGTACTTTGGAGTAGGCATGCCATTCCGGGAATTGTGCTCAGCATGTGTTCCGCTCCGAGCCTTGCAGTCTCAGGGTTGGAGGAGATGCTGATTCCATGGTGGGAGGACGTTACTGCTGGAGTAATGAAAGGAATTAGAAGTGGTGGACTATCTTAGTCAAAACCAAAGGTCTCCTCTATTTTCAGTCCTTAAGAGTTTCCAATTTTGGTATTTTTCTTGTCGTTGTTAAACAAGTGTTCCCCACCTTTCAAGAAGAGGCCAATGGGGGCCTTCCCAAGGGAAGTTTTTCTTTTTTGAGCGTGGGGGAGTTGGACCGGAGGACCACGACACACCCACAGCGTCCCTGAGGGTGGAGCGGCTGGTGCTCGCCACAGTTGCCCTGGCCGCGTCCCCACTGTGGCCCCTGGCGCCCAGTACAAACAGCCATGAGTCCACCTGTTTTCATTTTGATGGCCAGCGTTGATCAGTTTCTGAACGTGCTCCAGCCAGACTTGGAACTGGAGATGAGAATGGGATATTTTCTTCCTCATTTTTGTGTTTTTGTTCAGCTCTAATATCTACAGAGCACTTGCGTATGTAGTGATGTATGCTGTCCTAGGAGCGGGCAGGTAGGTGTAAATTGGCGTGGGGAGGAAACAGCATGCACAACATATTTCACATAGTTTTCTGATTTCAGTTTGTTGAAAACTCTTCCCTCAGAGGGATAGCTTGAAGACTTTATCATGGGGAAGGGCACGGAGACAGCTCTGTGCTGATAGAATGACTCATAGGGTGCAGACACGAGGGAGCAAGTCAGGTGCAGAGCCTTTGCCTTCAGTTCTCCTTTAGGAACGTCTCCATGTCTTGCTTTACGTTTCCTACTTTGGATCTAGATGATGGTACCATGGATTCCTAGACAAATGTAGAGTTGTTTTGTTTTGTTTTTTTTTTAAGATACCATTTTATATCCCAGTGCCCATTAACTTATTCTTTTCTTTCCATGTAACCAGACTACCCCTGAGGGTCCTCCTAAATATTTGTTTGCTTTTGTAACCAGCACTGGAGATTTTGCTAGCTTAAAAAGAGGACTGTGTAACTGGGCCCTTATTAACTTACTTATCCCTTAAGATCCCTTAAGGAGATTGTAACCCTGTTTCATTATTAAAAGAGGGACAGATTTCATTGTTCTCTTGTCTTTTTTTATTTCCAGGATACTGCTTTTTTTTTTTTTTTTTTTTTTTTTACACTTCACCAATACCTTACCCTACCACAGAGCCCCCACAGCTGACAGTAAGAGAATTCTAGGCAGGCTGGTGTTTGGGTAATAGGTAGTTGGACTGACTATATTCAGTGACTCACTCTCTTGTAAAAGTACCTGGGTTTGGCTTTTATGATAGTGCGTGGTGGGAGGTGGGGCGTGGGATATGAGAAGAAGCTAGGGACTTAGGATATGTAATCGGTTTCCACAGAGCTGTTGAGATCCTTTTGTAACCGCAAAATGGCCTTCATTATTTGACTTGGCAGCCATTGCATATGCATTGTAATAAAAATATTTACTATGTTAAGTTGCAGAATTAAAATCTGTGTGTGTTTTCTCTACCACCACTGCTTGTCAGTTTTCATCTTTAAGTCACTAGAAGAAAACAAATTAGGAGGAAAATTGGCAAGAAGTTGCTAAAGGAAAAAAAAAAACTTGGGAGGGAAATTGGCAAGAAAAATGAAAAACTTGGGAGGGAAGTAAGCAAAGAAATGAGTTAAGGACTGTTCTGGAAAATAAATTCCATCATGCACATACCGCAAGTCTAATTAAATTGAATTTGACCTCTGGATATCCAGATCTGGCCAAAACTAACCTGTATGAACTGAGGCTTAACCTTTGGATGGTCAGTCCACCAATATAGGAGAATTCAGGAATGTTCATCTGAGAGATCTGTGAATAAAAAGGGGCTATATGAATTAACATTTGCATTCAGTAGCAGCCAAGACATAATGGAGACGTAAAACAGATATTTGAAACACATTGAACTCTGTCCCCTAAACCAGAATAAACCACACTTAATGACTGCACCTTGAACCACCTGTAATTTTCTCCTAATAGGTAATTAAGTTGGAAAGCACTGCCATTTATTTACTGTAATATGAAGCAAGTACATTTATTTTATAAAACCATTGAACCAGAACTGAACAGAAATGCTGTAGCGTTTCCTGAACTGAACTGTTATTTCACTTCATTTGAGCTCTGGAACTTAAAAATAAACACTGGCTAACATCTGTCTAGCAAGCACATGTCAGCTCTGCTGTGCTAAGCACTTTGCACACATCGGTCCATTGAATTCTCACTTTCTCGTTATCCAGTGACAACTTTGCTTAGAGTTTGCGTCAAAGAGAAACTGTGCTGAATTCTAACAGTGTGAACCTGATTTTAGGAATTGAAGTTACAAATTCTGGAATTAATTATTAGCTTAACAAATGAGAGTTTTACATCTCTAAAACCAAAATAACCATAAGACTGCTTGTCTTAGGAAGATTTGGGCAAGTCAACAGAACAGTATTATAAAAATTTAATTGTAATGGTCTGGGACTAGGCTATCTCGTGAATAAATAATGAAATGAAGATATTTAAGCTAGGTTTTCGTATTAAAAAACAAAACAAAAAAACCATGAAGTTTTCCAAAAGTAAAAGCCATGATGTATCATTACGTCTATGCCTAAGGTTTCATCCCTCCTGAAGAACTGGGATTCTGAGCCCTGCACTCTTGGAATTTTCCTCTTTGTAACAATGGCTAATAAAACAAGATCAAGGGAAGATCTTACACTTATATTTTCACAGAACCTTAGAACTCAGTCATGTTCATAAAGGTCTTTGTAGGAAGGGAAACGGTTTTTCTAAAAATTCTGAGTACAAGTGTTCTCTTGACAAATCAGCCCCCGAAATGGCAATTGTATTACCATTAATGTCTTTCAGAACGAAGTCTATAATACCTAATTTATATTCAGAAGGTTTAGCTAGCCTCGATTCAAATTTACTAAATTAAAAAGTTGATTTCAACAAATATTTGAGTTCCTCCTATGGACACAGTAGTATGTTAGGTGCTCTGGATGCTGCCTGCAAGTATAAGAAGGGTCTCTGTCTGCAATTAATTTTTGACTTACAGATATTTGGGGGGAAAGATAGATATATAGATATATGTGTGTGTGTGTGTGTGTGTGTGTGTGTGTGTGTGTGTAGATAGATATTCACTCACTTAGTAAATATTTATATATATATTCACTCATCTAGTAAGTATTTGTAAGTGTAAACATTGAACTAAGGACTCTGCCCAACTCTGGGAATTATTAATGAACAAGACACAATCCCTGTCCTTAAGGAGCTTTTATTCTAGTGGAGATGACCAAATAAAAACCAGAGCAGTTTGATGAATTGGTTAGTTAATTCTATGATAGGGATTAATATAGGATCCTTAAATGAGTACAGAGAAGTAGCATTTAATCTGATCTTAGAAATTCAGGCAAGCCTTCCCTGGAGGAAGTGACATCTCAGGTGAGAGATGTTGGATGTATAGGAGTCATTTGAGTGAAGAAGAACAGGGAGAACATTCCAGAAAGAGAACAGAATGTATAAGGCCTAGAGCTCAGAGGGAGCACTGTATATTTGAGGACCTGTAGTCAGTTCTCTGTGGCTAGAGTGTATAATGAAATGGGCCCGGAGCCAGGAGAGAGGGTTGCACTTCTGCAGGAGCTCTAGGTAGGGAAGCAAGACTGGGGTCTGGAAAGACAGGGGTATATCGTGATAGCTGAACTGGGAGAGGACAGTCAGATCATGGTTTCTGTCCTTCCATGTGCCAGCACTTAAAAAAAAAAAAAAAAAAAAGCCAAAAGAGGCAGAAAGACGAATTCATCCGTTCCACTTTTGTGTTTCATGTAAATCCAGTTGGTGAAATCCAATTCTCATCCGGCATTCCAGCTGCAGAGAAGTCAGAGAAACATGGTAATTTGTGGGAGCACAGGGAAGTACCCTAGGAGGAGAGCAAATGGGTCTCCAGCATCCTCTGCGGTAGCTTTTCTTTACTGGGGGGAGTGCCATAATAAAAACAACATTTTAGGAAGATTCATCTAATATAATATGCAAATTGGAGGGTGATAATGGAGATGTTGTGGTTAGAAGTTTATGAAATACTGTCATTCCAATTTTGAAGAAAAGTAAAATTTTTAAGGGACTTGTTGAAGACCCATAATTGATGGGACCAGCAAGAGAATCCAAGTCTTCTGACTCCTTATCTTTTTTCTGTTCTCTATTAGGGTTATTGCTTATTAGAAAACAAACTCTATATTAGACTCTAAGGACTTACCCATTGAACTTTGCTAACTTTAAGTTTGAACTTTAGGCTAATCAATCTCACTGTGATGTTAACAGTATCATTAAACCATTAAGATTGTAAATCTGCCATTTGTGAAGGGAAAGATTATGATAACAAAGCCTTGTAACCTAATGGCATTGAGAATTCCATGACAAGTCGTGAAGACTATTTGCAGGCTATTTGTTTTCATGGAAATGATATGTCAAGCCACATGGTCCTAAATAAGCGTATCTTGGGAAAACCACCTATACTACACACTTGAAATTTAAATAAGTCAGGAAATTTCTTCCCAGATCCTCTTCCAAATTGTCTTCTCCTTTTCCTGTCCCCTTGAGGCAGAATCTCTTCTTCATGCCTCATAATCTCGAATTTAAAATATGGAAGTCCAAGTAGGTGGGCAGCCCACAGAGGGGAGGAAGCCTGCTTGGGGCGAGTTGAGCAGCGGGGGCTCCAAAGTCAGGTCTTAAGAGAATAAGGATCATGGGGCGCCTGGGTGGCTCAGTTGGTTAAGCGACTGCCTTCGGCTCAGGTCATGATCCTGGAGTCCTGGGATCGAGTCCCGCATCGGGCTCCCTGCTCAGCAGGGAGTCTGCTTCTCCCTCTGACCCTCCCCCCTCTCATGTGCTCTCTCTCTCTCTCTCTCTCTCTCTCAAATAAATAAATAAAATCTTTAAAAAGAGAGAGAATAAGGATCATGGTGGGATTATTTCAGAGGAAATGGGTGACTGAGTGCTGAAGACCGGGTTCTAAGGAACTGAATTCCAAAGCTGACTTAGATACTAGGGAGCTGGGAGCTGAATTACCAAGTCCAGCGCAGGATCAGCCGCAGGATAGCACAGTAATGTGCGGCATAGTACTGGGAAAGAAGTGCTTTATCAGGCATTGGATTTGTCCCAGAGTCTTGGTTGGGTAGACCTAGAAGAGATAGTAAAGGAATTAACAGCTTCCTAAATGCCAGTTCTTAGACCAACTGAATCAAAATCGTCTAGGAAGCTTTTAAAAACTAGACTTTTAAATGTCATTTCAGAGAATCTGAAATCTGGAGTCCAGAAGTTAAATGAATGTAATGTACAATCAGAATAAGAGAAACAAGATTCTTTGTTTAAGTATCTTTTCTAACTTTACTTCCTTGGGAGCATTTACCCAGGGCCACCTTAAATCATTGCATTTCACGGTTCTTCCTTTAAAAATGCTTATGTTATTTTCAAATACAAATACAGACCTACATACATACAGAAATAAACACTAAAGAAGGATAGAGATATTAACAGAATTACGTATATACTCAAAAGTTCATACATAAAACCATATATGTATATATATCTCTGAATGTTAAACAAAAGTTTAATACTGGTGACAAGACTGTAACAGCCATTACATAAAAGAAATAGTTTTTTGTACTTTTGTTGGCTGCAATAAAAATTATATTGGAATTTGAGTGTTCTGCTATAAATTTGGTCAGTACCAAATCTCAGTGAAAAAAGAGCTTTTATTTTTCAAGTTGATAAAAAGTTCTCACTTCTTAAACTTCTAACAAAGATTAATCTTTAGCCAGTGTTTCTATGTACAGCTACTTGTAATCAACAAATTATCTTTCCTAATAAGCAGAACTCCAAGTTTTAATTTATGAATTCATTCATATGTATGTACTGCTGCAGAAGTTAACTTCTGTTGATAAATCATGTAGAGCTACTCAACACTCTCAAGATAACATCCATGTTTACAAAAGCTACGTGCAAAAATGGTTAAAATTCATTCTTTTGCTCTCTTTCTAGAACTCTCTTAGCTTTCTCGCATTCTCTCCTTCCCTTCCTCTGTTCTCCCTACCCCTTCTCTCTGTTCCCCCAACACTTCTTTTTGTCTCCCTCCTTGCTCATTTTCCTTGTGTATAAAGCACAGTGCTTAGTAATTATTAAACATTAATAACATTGGCACTGTCTAGTGATTTACTGTTAAAAACATGCTTTATTACATGTTATTACCTCTAAATTTCACGTTCTCTCAACCCACGCTTCACACCCTTCTCTCTAACCACAAGCAGCTATATTGTCAAGGTTGTTCTAAAGAGTGATAAGCTAACCATAAAACAAGGTTTATGATGTTCTCATATCTACAAAGTCACAGGAAGCTCAAATGTTCTCAGCAAATATTGCAAAATTGCAAAGAACCATTAAATGTAACACTCCACCCTTTTCTTAAAGTTCTCCCTCTCTTTAATGTAATGACACCCTATATCATTCCTCTGTTGTATGTTCAAGTCAGTTAGTGAGCTTTATATTAGCAATTTCTCTTTTAACAACTTCTGGTTTGTCTGGCTCAGTTGAATAATATTAGGGTGGTGTTTCGGTGCATTTTTAAAAAGTAAAATGATAAACATTTGTGCAAAAAGTGCATATTTCACATTGGGTATATTATACATTTCTTAATAATAAGTTAATCTTTATTGCACACTTATTATAGTATTACTTTGACCTTTTCTCATACTCTTTATCTAGGTATTTTTAAGTGTTTTACAATCTCAAACAGACCTAATATATGCACAGAATCCTTTGAAGTTGGCATTTGCCTTTCTGACCAGCATATTGTAAAGAAGTTAGCCAGGAGAGTAAGGATCTGTATGAGCAGGTAGAATAACCACAAGATGCAAATTCCTGGGCTCTTCTCTAATTCATCTGAGTAAGAGTAAGTACAACAGTTTGAACAAGCTCCCCAGGTGATTCTGAAGTAATCGGTCCATGTACTTCACTTTGAGAACCAATGATCAACATATTTGATTTTATCTATAGATAAACTGTGCTGAGGAAATTATGAAAAAATGAAATGGTGGTGTAGCAGGACTTCAGAAAAAGGTTTTTCAGGGTCTCCTTCAACAAGAAAGTTTAACAGAATGTTGAAAAGTTTATATTTGATTTATGTTAGGGCTTAGGTTTTTTATTTAAAAATCTCAGTAGTCAGTTTTTACATAAGAAGCTACATCATGCCCAGCATCTTAATGGCACTGAATGATTTCCTCCAACAATTTTTATGGATAGCTCCAGAGGAACTCAAGTTGTGTGCCGGTGAGGAGAAATAGCATTTGTCTCTCTGTGCGAGTCTTCTCTAAGTAACACATGCCCTTACAGTGCTTGTCAAACTCAAGAGTACCAAGCGGTACAATTCTTTTTTCAGTTTATAATTTTCACGTAAAAGAAAATCTGTGAAGGCTAAAAACCAACACCCTCAAGATAAACATATTATCAGATTCGAGTGCCCTTAGTAGTCAGCAAAGATAAATGTTTAATACCGTATACAAAAGAATTTTATGTTTAACCAAATAGAAAAAGCCAAACACTAATAAAGAAATCTACAAATGACAATAAACTAGGCAATCAGAGCAAGTACTCATATGAGCAACAGGATATTGGTATTACTAATTTATTTGATCTTAAAATAATGAGCTTATTCACAATTCTATTCAGTCTATCTCAACTATTTTGTTTCCTTTCAATCTCAGCTGTTTCCTATGAATTACACTCTTTGAGAAACTTATTAAATTATCCACATTTATACATTTCTCTTCATAAATGGCTTCCGTTCAGAAAAGGAAGCCAATATGCTAGCTCAGAACCTCAACTTTTTTCAGATGCGGGAATCTTTTATTTTCATGCTTTTTGAAAGATAGTCTGTATCCCAGTATCCATTCTGGATAGGAAACAATTATATGACAACATCCCTGTTTTCTGACTGCTTTGTTAGGGGGCTAGACAAATTCGAAGTAGAATTTTTAAGCAAATCTTTCCACCATTTTTTCACAAATCCCCAACCTTCAAGAAATCACTATGATGAATGTGATATGTACTTTTCTGATCCATTTAATTGAATTTACAGCTATGTTTACATGTACTTATCAATAAACAATATTTAAGAGATTTGTTTGGGTGGCTTTAAATTTATGTAAGTGGTAGATTTTCCACACATCATTCTTCAACTTGGTTTCTTTGTTCCTACTACCTTTTTGAGGTCTAGCCATGCTACTTATATGTGGAAATTTATTTCATCCTTATATTCCTATGTCACATTTATTTACTCATTCTGCTACTGATGAACATTTAGATTGTTCCAAGATTTTACATGATACTGCAATGAAAATCTTTGAATATTTCTTTTTGCACGTCTGCAAGAATTTCTCTGGAGTAGATATCTAGCAATTGGATTGAGGTGTTTTTGGGTACATAGGTACATTTCAAATTTTACTAGATACTGCCAAGTTGCACTTTAAAGTAGTTGCACCAATTTATACTACCACCAGTCCTTTATGAGTGTTCCCATTGATTCACATCATTGAAACTTCTTGTTATTGATACTTTAATTTTTGCCATTCTATTTTGTAAAAAGTCCTATCTCTTTTTCCCCCCTAATTTGTAGTACCCTGATTACTGGTGAGGTTATACATACTTTCATGTTTGTTTGCCATTCTGATTTCATATCCTTTGCCAATTTTGGGGGGGGTATTGTGGTGGTTGTGAGCTATGCCTACAGACCACTGTTGTACGCAGTGGAACTGAACAGTGGCCCCAGTTGCTATACATGAAATCCTTTACTCACGGAGTTTGTGTTCTTCCACAGGTAGCTTCCCGTGGATCATTGAGTGTGGCACGATACTAAAGCAGATTTATGTTTAGAGGATGTGAGACTTACTTATTAACTGATATTGGTTCAGAGACTCCCAGATGGCTTTCTAAGAGTCAGTTAGATTTAGACAGTGGTCTAGGGTCCTTCCATCCAACCTTCTGTCCTTCTCTCCTTCACTTGGGGGTTGGACTTGCATTAAGGTCTGACATATCTCCCAGCTTTCCCTGCCCTCTTCCCTGTTTCCTTATACACCAGTATTTCCCCTAATAAAATCATTAAATGTTTAATTCTGTCTTAGCTTAGAAGAAGAGATCTTCAAAATTACTTGGAGGGGATCTAAACTAATAGGAAACTGAATATGTCTTAAGTGTTAGACAAGATTTTTTATCTTCTAGCAATGCTTTCCTCAACAGCATTTTAATGGTGTATAAAATGCCATTTTCTTTCTTTTTTTTTTAAGTATGGTACATCTAACCAGAGGTTATCACAGCTACTATCCAAAATTAAAAACCTAAAAAAAATTTCCTCACCCACAGAAACTGGATGATTTACTAGCAAGTAATCAAAATTTATTTCAAAGCACAAAAGGACTTGAATAGACATATTACCATTCTAAAGCTGGTTTAATGTCTACTAGTTCAAAAGACACTATCATTAGATGATTTTATAATTGAATTGTATCTCACCCTTAAGTAACATATACTTCCTCTATTATTTAAACTATACCAAACCAGAGAAAAAGATGGAAAACTCTTCAACTAGTTTTCTTTTCTTAAAAATTGAAGTGTAGTAGACATACAATATTATATTAGTTTCTGGTATACAGCATATTGATTCAACATTTATATGTATTATGAAGTGATCACCATGATAAATCTAGCTACCATCTGTCACCATACAAAGTCGTTATATACTATTAACTTTATTCCCTATACTGCACATTATATCCCTGTGCCTTAGAGTTTATACCTTTTATCCCACTTCCCCTATTTTGCCCATCCCCCGTCCCTCTCCCCTCTAGCAACTACCAGTTTGTTCTCTGTGAATCTGTTTCTGTTTTGTTCGTTCATTTGCCTTTTTTTTTTTGATTCCACATATAAATGAGATCATAAGGTGCTTGCCTTTCTCTGACTTCTTTCACTTTTTGTATTCCTGCAGTGCACAAGGGTTGTCTTTTCTTTTTTTTTTTTTTTTAAGATTTTGTTTATTTGAGAGAGAGAGAATGAGAGATAGAGAGCACGAGAGGGGAGAGGGTCAGAGGGAGAAGCAGACTCCCCGCTGAGCAGGGAGCCCGATGCGGGACTCGATCCCGGGACTCCAGGATCATGACCTGAGCTGAAGGCAGTCGCTTAACCAACTGAGCCACCCAGGCGCCCAAGGGTTCTCTTTTCTCCCATTTTTCTAGAGCCAGAATAGTCTTAGTACCAAAATCTGAAAAATAACATAAAAATAAAACTATAGCTAATCATACTAATGATACAGATATTCAAATAAAATGTTATCAGGTAAAATATTAATAAATAGATTCCAACATGGTATAAGAAATGATAAAATATGACCAAGCAAGATTTATGATAGAACTACAAGGGTGCTTGTATTGCAATATAAAGAAATCTTTAAATACAGTATAATTTGTTATACTGATAAGAAGGAAACCATATAGCAGGGTCAGTAGATGCTAAAAGTGTACATAAAATTCAGCAGTCATTTATAATAAAATTTAAAGTAAAAATAGAAGTAGAAGGAAACTTCATAAATACAGTAACTTTTTTTACCCCAACATCCTAAAGTAGACAGGATTTTAAATGGTGAAAAATTAATGTCATTTGTCTTAAAATAGGGGCAATATTAAATGTTTGTGAAAAAATTGTTTATACAAAGAAAACCCAAAGAGGTTCTAGCAAAGAGCAAACAAACAGAAAACAAAGTCTTTTAGAATTATTAAGGGAGTACAATAAGATGGCTGGATGATAGATAAGCATACAACAATAACTAGCTTTTCTTTATGCTAGCAACAGTCATCGAGAAATAAAAATGGAGGGATGCCTGGGTGGCTCAGTTGGTTAAGTGGCTGCCTTCAGCTCAGGTCATGATGCCAGGGTCCTGGGATCGAGTCCTGCATCCAGCTCCTTGCTCAGCGGGAAGCCTGCTTCTCCCTCTCTGCCTGCAGCTCCCCCTGCTTGTGCTCTCTGCCTTTCTCTCTGACAAATAAATAAATAAATAAAAATCTTTAATTAAAAAAAATGGAAAGCTATTCAATTCATAATAGCATAAAACAATAAACAATAAAATACTGAGGGGTACTGGTGGGAATGTAAATTGGTGCAGCCACTGTGGGAAACTTAAATTAAAATAATTAAAAATTTTACTACCACATGACCTATCAATTGTACTTCTGGGTATTTAACCAAAAGAAGGAAAGTCACTATCCTGAAAATATATCTGTACCCCCATGTCCATTCCAGCGTTATTTAGAATAGCCAACATATGGAAACAACCTAAGTGCCCATCAACAGATGAATGGAAAAAGAAGATATTTTATCTATCTATCTATCTCCACCTACCTACACATACATATAATGGAACATTATCCAACCATAAAAAACATGAAATCTTTCTGTTTGCGACAACACGAATGGACCTAGAAGATATTATGCTAAGTGAAATAAATGAGACAGAAAAAGACAAATACTGTATGATCTCACTTACATGTGGAATCTTAAAAAACCTGAACTCATAGATACAGCAAACAGATTGGTGGTTGCCAGAAACAGGGATGGGGCGGGGGGTGGGTGTGAGAGGATGAAATGGATGAAGGTGATCAAAAAGTACAGACTTCCAGTTTTAGGGTAAATAAGTCCTGGGGATGTAGTGTACAGCAAGGTGACCATTAGTTAACAATACTGTAGTATATATTGGAAGATTACTAAGAGAGCAAATCTTGTAAGTTCTTTTCACAAGAAAAATAAATTTGTAACCGTGTGACTTGATAGATGTTAACTAAATTTATTGTGCGAATCATTTTGCAATATATACATATATCAAATCATGTTGTACACCTGAAACTAATAAAATTTTATATGTCAATTATATCTCAGTTTAAAAATATTAGGGATGGGGTGCCTGGGTGGCTCAGTTGGTTGAGGGTCCAACTCTTGATTTCGGCTCAGGTCATGATCTAGGGTTGTGAGATTGAGCCCCGCATATGGCTCCATGCTGGGTGTGGAGCCTGATTAAGATTCCCCTCTTTCCCTCTCCCTCTGCCCCTCCCCACTGTGCACACGTGTATATGCTCTCCCTCTCTCACTCTAAAATAATAAAATAAAAATAAATAAAGAATAGGCATAAGTCTAACAGGAAGTATATAGGAAATATATGAAGTAAACTCTTACTGAAGGATCTAAAACAAGATCTGCCTTGGTTTGGATCCTGGCTCCAAACTACCTGTGCTATTTTGGAATTATATTTATCTTTTCTAACTTTTAATTTCTTCATATTTAAAATGAGGATAAGGCTGTTTTGAATATTTTGAAAAGTTAATACATGTAAAGTGCTTAAAAGGGTATGTGACACATAGTAAGCCCTCAGTGTACATTAGCTACTATTACTATTACTTTTGGTGTTGCTGATATTGTTATTATATAGAAGACTTAATGAACAAAAAGAGCCAAAAGATTTATGAATAAGAATTGTGCTTTGTCATATTAAATCATACTTAATACCATTAAAAGACCAAAACCAAAAAAACAGCAGAGTATGAGTATAAGAATAGGAAATGGATCAGAGGAACCAGAGAGCCCAGAAATAGGTCTTAGAAAATATGAGAAGTCTCTTTTAGTAGATGATATTTAAATTCAGAGGAAAATTATTTAATAAATCGTGTCTGCTATCCAACTGAAAGGAAAGAAGGTTAGATTCCTACACCATTGTACAAAAAAAAAATTGTACCTTGAATATTTTTTTAATTTTATAATAATAATAAACATTTTAAGAGAAAATCTAGGATATTACATGAACAACCTGAAAGTAGAGTAGTATTTTTTAACCAATATAGGAATTTGGATAGATATATTGACTTCACGAAAATGAAAATTTTGCATTGTCACATGGTATAAACAAAGTGAAAACAAATAGCAGAAAAAGTTGTTAATATCTGTAACACACAAAGACAAATGAGAGAAATTTGGCTGGAAGAGCCTCTTATTTATTGCCTTAAAAAAATTAATGTCATAAAATTGCATCTGTGCTCCTTGGACATTTAAATTCAGTAGGGAATGTGGAAATGTTCATTCATGATCTTCTATTATTTCTTATTTTCCCCTTCACTTTTCTTGTCTCTTTTATTCTGCCAATATCTTCTTGCTCTTTTCTAAAGATATCTACTTTGACACTATTCCTTTCCCATTTTCTTTCTCTACTCTGTACACTTTTCTTCATTTCCTTTTCTTATATGCACCCCTTTCTTTGTTGCTTCATGTTTGGTTACCCACCCTTCCTTCATTCCACAAATCTTTATTAAATGTTTGTATTGGTCTAGGATTTTGTATCCTCTAAATTCATAATCTATTTCCTAGGTGTAACTATGTCATAATCATACCATCAACATAACTACTGCTATTTCTAAATTTTAAAAATATTAAAAGCTTTTAACTGATTAACTAGTATGGTGTTGAATTAAAATCTGGGGAAATGAAAACTCTAATAATTCCAGCACCATCTGGCTTTATAATAATGTGTTAGAAAATTTGCCTCCTTTATAAAAGCCTGCACGCAATACATTCACCTAAGGCAAACTATTCTTTATTTTTTTCACTCTAAAAGATTTATTTTTTTAAAAGAGAATGGGATTTGGGAAAGTCAGTGTGGTGTAGGAGAGAAATAAACATGCGAGCTTTCTTGTTCATTGCTCTAAACCAAGTACAGAGGATGTGCTTCATCCACCAGCTCAGGAAAAACCTAAGGACTGAGGTGCTTTTTCAGTGAGGCTACAGATTTTAGACTCTGGAGGGTGGAATTCAGCTACAGTCCTTGTATTTGGATAGAATCCTAGATATGTGGTTTGGCTCATGGGTTGAAAAAAATCATTTAGTTGAGTAGAAGGAAATGAAGCACTTGGTTTGCTACGTCTCAACCACCAAGGTCTTCCTTACCTGCAGGGCTGCTGGCTGTCGGTGACGTCTCTATGTGATCCATCTCCGATGCCTGTGTGGCCAACTCTACTGAGTCCTACTGCATGTCCTCCAACGTGTTAATGTTTTTTTTATCTCAGACCTCTGGCCCCCCTATGTCAGGAGGATTGACATTAACAGTGCATTGGGGGCAGTGGCTAGCAGGGTTCTAACTTCCAGGAGCTGCCAAATAGTTTTTAATATAAATGAATATTTGTTCCTTTACCTGCTTTGTGAGTTTAGAGTGTCGTATAGGAAGTTCTATTTAACTTTCATAAGGTGGACAACAGAAACCAATGAATAACAGAAGTAACCATTTTGACAATTTAAATATTGAAAATGGTGGTGGTAGGTCAAGGAGAGAGGGTAGGTTGCTTCTGGATTGTGAAAGAAAAAGGAGAAATAGTATGGAAGTGGTTTTGTTTCTTTGTTTGTTTTAGTAGAGGGAGAGAGAAGAAGGTGGTAACAAAAGAGAAGAGTAGATGTTTGGGGATGAGAGGAGCACAGGTTGAACAGCCTTTTTGAACTAAAGGGAGAGTGCTACCTGTCTAACTCATTCTTCATGTCTCAGGCGAACCTCATTTCTTCCAGAAAGCCTTCTGGCGTTTTCTATTATAAGACACTTCTGTTGTCTGTACAATTGTCTGTACAATTAATTTCCCAATTAATTGTGTACTGCTTTGTAACTTAGATTAAAAGAATTAATTAACTCATTGGGGTTTTATTTAGCATTCTCCAAGACTAGGGCTTATCTTCCAAATTAGACTTAACAATGACCAGGAGTCAAGGACTATTTCTTATAAATTCTAATCTTCTTTTACAATGCCTGGCATGGGTGTTGCATGGAGTTCACTAACTGGCAGTAAGGATGTTATGACCCGTGTGGACAGTGGTGACAGGAGAGGCAGAGTAGATGACAGAAGACTTAGGATTGAGGCGCTGAGGATGGATGGGGAAGAAGACTGTGGTAGGTGGATGAGAGAAGTATGGAAAGGAATTGCCTTGTATCCTTGGTCACCGATTCAATATGCTTAGGTACTGTAGGGGATGTGAATAGTATTCTTTTAGTTTTTCTTGTTAGGAGGTTTATTTATGTTTGGAGATTTCCTTTTAAAAGAGTGAGTTTAAATTGGAAGGTAACGGCAGACCTCTGGATAATATACACACGTTTACATACCCATACATGTACATTTAGTTTACCTTTTGACTTCTCCAATTTTTATTTCGCGGTCATGAAGGACATCCTAAAAACTAAAGAAAAATTTATTTCTAAAATTTCAGCCATGTTCTGCCCAATTAAAGTGGATTTGAAATAATTGAGATGTGGTGTTTTAAATTTCGGCTATATGGTTAGAGCCACAGGCTGATATATGATTACATCTGAAGGAAAATGTACCTTTCAAGTTCAGAAACATATTAACAATTCCTCTCTAACTTCCTCTTTTTGATAACAGGACATTTCCAAGTTTGCAGAGAAGGACAATATTGTCCTTGGAGAAGGTGGAATCACACTGAGTGGAGGGCAGCGAGCAAGAATTTCCTTAGCAAGGTGAATATCTGATTATTGGTTCAGCGAGCATTTGTTGTAAATATCAAGCATGTAAAAATTATAGACATTTCTCTTTTTTTATATTCTGTTTCTGAAATTGAAAAATGCCCGGGGTTTTATTATTAGCAGGTTGAGAATCACTTTTAGGAACTATAGATAATGATTTAGTATTCAAATTTGATGAAGGTGATGGCTTTTTCAAATTGCATGCTCTTTGGCATCTGTATATTTGTTTGCCTTATGGTATGATTTAGTACAAGTAAAAAACTCTGGGATTCTGCATAGCACAAGGAAAAAAGTATCTATCATAGGGCCCCCCAATTCTCCCCACCCCACAATGCACTCGCCTGCTTTAACCTTCTGTTTCTCCTTCTTGGTTTCCATAAACATATATTTTCAAATTTTCAACATAATTAGTAATGTTCATAACAAAAATAGTGAGGCAAATGATGTCGCTTGGCTTCAAGTCTGTAATCTTCAGGGAAAAATAAATAGAACAAGCACATCTAACATTGCGGGGACAGTGAAGTCCCTTGGTAGAGACATTCTTTTTTTTTTTTTTAAAGATTTTATTTATTTATTTGACAGAGACACAGTGAGAGAGGGAACACAAGCAGGAGGAGTGGGGGAGGGAGAAGCAGGCTCCCCGTGGAGCAGGGAGCCCGATGCAGGGCTTAACCCCGGGACCCTGGGACCATGACCTGAGCCGAAGGCAGACGCTTAACAACTGAGCCACCCAGGTGCCCCTGGTAGAGACATTCTTAGTCTAAGCATTTTGAGCTGTCAAAGAGAAGCATGTAAAGTTAAGTTGTGTCAAGAAGAAAACTTTGTGGTTAAACTGTAACTTTCAGTTTAAAAAATTATTGGTAATATGAGAAGTCAATTGTTCCTCCAATTTTATTTGAATAGGATTCTTACTGTGTTGCCAAGGTCGTTAACAAGAAATCACATTGACTTATTGATATGTTGGCTCCTTATTTATTCTTATTCTGATTGGAATGTGTCATATGTTGCCCAGTTTTAGATGGTGAATGTACTATTTCCATTTCTTGAGAAACTGTGGTCATAGATGTGAAGGAGAGAGAGAGAAGTAAGAACTTAGTAGTGGGGAGCAAAGACGGTGAGGGTACATTTTGATGGGGTCTTTTATCTAGCTCTTGCATGTTATCTTCAAAAATAATTTACACTGCAAAAGTTCTTTTAGATTTCACTTTGTCTTTTTGCCATTTCTGATTTTTTTTTAAAATTACTTCTCTGTTATAAGCTGATTGAATACAATTTTTATAGAAAGTACCAAGAATTATACGTAAACACTGAATTCTATGTGTGGGATAGGGGTAGTGTCACTAACAGCCACACCTGAAAAATTAAATGTTGTGAAGATTTAATCTCATTTCCATTAATATGGGACTATATCTTCATCTGTTCTCAGATCAATTTGATGAAGATTTTACTTCCTCAAAATTTTTTTTTAACTTAAAAAGTAAAACTGATATGGGTGTCCATTTTTGTTGAGAATTATTTATCCTTCACTTGTGTGGAATTCTTGTAAATATGGTACAGAGACTGAAACTCTGTGGAACAAAATGCAATAGTAATATTACAGCCACAACAATTTGCTGGTAGTGGTCAACACCGAAAAACATTAAAATGTTTTTCTTATGTAGTGCTGCTATTTAGTTGTGGTCTCTGACATTTTACCGCACTGAAACAGTCTGTTTTCTTCTTTGCTTTCCCACCAATGTGCAAGATCTTTGAGGGCAGGGACTGTGTCATTTTTGCCATTGTATTCCCAGCACATAGCATGGTGCTTGACTCTGAACAGATACTACTATTAAAAATTTTCTTTTTTTTTTAAGGCAGTATTTTAAGTTGTATGGTATGGTGTGATTCAGTTTAACTTCTGCTAGTTTATGCCACTTACATTCAGTCATTCTTGGATATTGTGAAAACCATAAAAATCATTTATGACCTACCTTTTCGCTTCTCATTTAGAATTGTCTCCACTAAATGACAGGAAATGTTTAAAAAAATCTAATTTAATATCCATTTTCTTTTTAGAGCAGTATATAAAGATGCTGATTTATACCTACTAGACTCTCCTTTTGGATACCTGGATGTTTTAACAGAAAAAGAAATATTTGAAAGGTATGTTCTTTGAATAATTTATAATGCTCATGCTAAAAGGCGAGAAGGAACAACTGTACACCCATCAGAGACTGCATTTTACCCTTGAGAATTATGGCCACCGTTGTGACTCACTGTGGCACAAAGAGACATAGCACTCACTCAAATCTGATCTTCCCTTCACAGTCAAAATTCAAGATCACTTCCATTAAAACCTTTTCTGATTACCTCATGGTAAACCAGTTTCTTCCATTTTATTGTGATAACAATCACTATCTATATAGTTTTTGCAGTATTATTACCTTGTGGCATATATTATTTGAATTGGTTATTGTACTTAACGTTTTTACTTTTCTGTGTTAGAGAGGATATTTCTTAAGAAACTAAACAAGCTGAATGTTTTAATGCAGGTGACTGCTCAGACTATTCATCTACCTTGATAACCGCCTACAGAACTTCTTCCTTAGTCACACAAAACTGGGGATATACATTTCACGGGCGCCCCCACTAGGGCTCAATGTATGTAAAATTCCTAAGAGGAGCAGTTTGTTATATGACTTGATTTCAGTTTCAAAATGATTTCATGAACTATAAAGTAGTTTATTAGGAGAATTACTATAATACTCTTCTAAAATAAAGATGTTTTAAGCAATAAGGATGTAGAGGTGTGTGTGTGTGTATAAAATGGTTGCATTACCCCTAGAAGCACCTTTCCTAGAATTTAAATTTAATACCTAAGAGTTTTATAATCCTAAGAGTGTGATAAGTAACTTCTTATTAATATAAACTTTGTTAGCCAAATTAGTATGTTAAAGTATAATCTAGAATGATGCCTCTTTCTTTCCCTCCCTCCCTCCCTGCCTTCCGTTCTTCCTTCAGATTTTATTTATTTAATTGAGAGAGAGAGCTAGCATGAGCATGGCGGGGAGGGGCAGGAGGAGAGGGAGAAGCAGACTCCCCACTGAGCAGGGAGCCCAAAGCAGGGCTAGATCCCAGGACCCCGAGATCATGACCTGATCTGAAGGCAAATGCTTAACTGACTGAGCCACCTAGGTGCCCCTAGAATGATGCCTCTTCCTATACAATATATATCTTAATGTTTAAAAGAAATTGGTCTCCTTAGATGGTTCTAGTCAGGATTTACTTTTATTTTTATTTTTTTTATTTTTATTTATTTATTTATTTTTTTAAAGATTTATTTATTTGAGAGAGCGAGAATGGGAGAGAGAGTACATGAGAGGGGAAGAGGGTCAGAGGGAGAAGCAGGCTCCTCACCGAGCAGGGAGCCCAATGCGGGACTCGATCCCGGGACTCCAGGATCATGACCTGAGCCGAAGGCAGTCGCTTAACCAACTGAGCCACCCAGGCACCCCAGGATTTACTTTTAAACTAAAAGGAAATTTTATTAGAGGAGGGTCAAATTTATTATTCAGTTCTCAGGTTTATTTATTTATTTTTTTAAACAAATCGGAGTAGTCTTAGTATAAGCTCTTGAGAACTAAATTCGTAGCCAACTTAAAAATGTAAAAGGAAATTAATAGGAAATGTAAAGAATGAGAAAG
This sequence comes from Eumetopias jubatus, assembly GCF_037043125.1. Classification (NCBI taxonomy): domain Eukaryota; kingdom Metazoa; phylum Chordata; class Mammalia; order Carnivora; family Otariidae; genus Eumetopias; species Eumetopias jubatus. The sequence goes on from NW_028274820.1 coordinate 76,259,851, forward strand.
CTCTGACATTTTTAAAGGACACAGAAATATAGACCCCCAGGGATCTTTAAAGGTTATCTAACAATTCTTTCATTTTCTGGATGAACAAACCAAGACCCCCAGGGTAACCAATTTGCTCAAATACAACATTTATTTAATATCAGATATTTAATTTCACTCTAGATCTGTTAACACTCAACTTTATGATATAGCATACTCTAATAATTTAGTAATATATTTCCTGCTATAATAATTCAAGAGGCACCAAATTAATTACTGTTATTTACTTGTAGAATTATTTTAAGTATAATAGTGACTGTATGATAGACATTTTATATAAGAATACATTAATAAAATGTTAAAATGCAATACAAAGACTTGTAATAACGTTTATATAGTTGATATCTTATTTATATCTTTTTATATTCTTAAAGCTGTGTCTGTAAATTGATGGCTAACAAAACTAGGATTTTGGTCACTTCTAAAATGGAACATTTAAAGAAAGCTGACAAAATATTAATTTTACATGAAGGTAGCTGCTATTTTTATGGAACATTTTCTGAATTACAAAGTCTACGGCCTGACTTCAGCTCAAAGCTCATGGGATATGATTCTTTTGACCAGTTTAGTGCAGAAAGAAGAAATTCAATCATAACTGAGACTTTACGGCGTTTCTCTTTAGAAGGAGATGCAGCTGTCTCCTGGAATGAAACAAAAAAGCAATCTTTTAAACAGACTGGAGAGTTTGTTGAAAAAAGGAAGAACTCTATTCTTAATCCAATCAATTCTATCAGAAAATTTTCAATTGTACAAAAGACTCCATTACAAATGAATGGCATTGAAGAAAATTCCGATGAGCCCTTAGAGAGAAGGCTGTCCTTATTTCCTGATGTTGAGCAAGGAGAGGCCATCCTGCCTCGAAGCAACATGATCAACACTGGCCCCACGTTTCAAAGACAACGAAGGCAGTCTGTTCTGAATCTGATGACGTGCTCCCCAGGAAACCAAGGTCAAAGCTTTCACCGAAGGACAGCTGCATCCACCCGAAAAATGTCACTGGCCCCTCAGGCAAACTTAACTGAAATGGATATATATTCCAGACGGTTATCTCAAGATAGTGCCTTGGAAATAAGTGAAGAAATTAATGAAGAAGATTTAAAGGTATGTAAAATGATCAGTGGTTTTGTGTTTGTCACAGAGTGCAGCTGAGTGAAATGCAGTATATAATGTGATATAAAACTTATTCAAATTATGAGCTGAAGATGAGGATTATTTTAAGATTCAGAAAGTCCAGAGTCCATAAATTATGTAAGCAACTTCAAAATGTACAAGAATAAACTATTTCCTTTGGCAATGGATATATCTCTTCCCATAAAATGTATTGAAGGGGCTAGTGTTGGGTCCTTGAGTGGGCCAGTGATAATCATTATTATAAATTATATAAATTGTAAATTATTATAAATCTGCTTTATTACCACCTTAAAACCTCTGTGGAAAGAAGTGGATATATAATAATAATAAATATATAAACAAATAACAGCTTCAGTTATTTAAAGGCCAAGAAGTATTTGGTATGGAGGTAGCCTAAGTAAGGTATATAAGCATCTAGTCTCTTGACAGGACTAACTCAGATTCTGGTTTATACATCAGTCTTAACCTGAATTTGTGTGGGCTTCTTTTTATCTTTTAAATTGGCTTTATAAGGTGGCTCTCTGGACAGGTTTCTCTTAACGAAGGTATATGAAACTCAGTGTATACTAGGGCCAATCTTCAGATAGAAAGTCTTCTATATTAATCTTTACATCGAATCAGTGTGCTATATTCCAATTTCATAGAACCTCGTCTTTGACTTTCTGGGGCTTCTTTTATGAATTTTGTTGACTTCATAAGAAACAAAAGTATCTTTTCCCTTGGGAATATCTGGGCTTGCTCTTTTTCAAATTTTGGAAACGCATCCACCAAAGGACAAATAAAGACAGCCAGGGAAATATACTAAAGATTAGAATTATATAACTTATGTCATATCTGGAAAGAGATAATCCCAGCTCCTGAGGAACATACAAACAGCAGCTGGCCTTCCTGTCTCTTGGCAGACCTCTGTAGCCAGCGAAATTCCAAACTGTATTTGTCCATGGACCCCTGAAGAAATGGGTTAAATCAAGGAGAGTTCTAGGCAACTTCAACTTGATGGTACTATTTATTTGATAAAAGGTGTGATGCTGTTACATTAAAATGGCAAAAATTGTCCAAAATCAATACTACTGTATCATCAGGGATTTACTTCCAGAATTTTGAAAAATTACAGCATTTCTCACTTTTCAAAAAGCTGTGTTGCTCCAGTGGACATTATACTGGCTATGGAGCGACATCACACATGTCATTCATAATGGTTCGTATTTGTTGGAACTCATTTAGCTTCGAATACCAGTGTTCCTTTATTTCCACACATTCATTCAAAATAACACCACAATGGTGATGTGAAACTCTGTTGTCTCCCTGTAGTAACCATGATTCTTTTTGTTAGGAGTTCTTTTTTGATGATGTGGAGAGCATACCACCAGTGACTACATGGAACACATACCTTCGATATGTTACTATCCACAAGAGCTTAATTTTTGTGCTAATTTGGTGCTTAGTTATTTTTCTGGCTGAGGTAAGAATTTCCTGTTGTGAAGTATTACTGTGATTTAAAGTTAAATTAAGAATAGTTTGGAAGGGGGCGCCTGGGTGGCTCAGTCATTAAGCGTCTCCCTTCGGCTCAGGTCATGATCCCAGGGTCCTGGGATCGAGTCCCACATCGGGCTCTCTGCTCAGCAGGAAGCCTGCTTCTCCCTCTCCCACTCCCCCTGCTTGTGTTCCCTCTCTCGCTGGGTCTCTCTCTGTCAAATAAATAAAATCTTAAAAAAAAAAAGAATAGTTTGGAAGGATATATACATATATATGCATATATAATGTGTATATATCTATACATAGGTATAAATATATGTGTATATTTACAATTTTACATTATATAATGATAGGTATAGTTTTATATAGTTCTCTTGCTATTTTCCCGTTTCATATAAAGCATATAAAATATACTTAAATCATCTATTTCAAGAGCTTTTGGTAGAGAGGTTCAAAACCTCTAAGTAGAATGCCTTTATGTGGATTGAAATTAAACAGTGAAAATTATTCTGTACTCAATTTTATGTTCATTTGACTACAGATAGTGCATTATTGAATATGCAAATAATGAACCACCACCTTTAAATGACTGTGTCTTCACAAATTGAAATAAATATGTATTAGTGGCTTAGTAACCATTTTAAGCAATCATTTCAGAGATCCACATCACCCTCTTGCTTATAGAATTTGTCTGTCTTTGGTGCCACCATCTTGGTCTCTTTGTCACATCACATCACCAAGATAAAACAAGAGAGGGAAGTGCAAACAGCATAGTAGGGCTGCAAGTGCAGTACACAACAATGTAAGAGGTTCTTGAAGCTGGATGGTGGATGAGGTTTCTCTCTAGATGAGGAGCAGCCACCAAAATGCTAAAAGGAGCCTGGCAGAGAATGTCTGTGGGTGAAGTGCCTTTGAGGCTGAATGGAGAGCATTTGCCCTCCAGTTGTCTAATGGGGCCAGTGGAAACTCGGCACCAGCCAAGGACTTGCCATGAGGGAAGTTGGGATCAGTTTTGCTAAGTATTTTTGTTTATTGAGATTTTTTTTTTCTGTGAAGGCTTCCCATTTTTTAAATGTAGATAGTTGATTAAATAAAAACAAACAAATGAACGCTAGGTGGGTTCAACAAAACACACATGTGGATTGGATTCAGCCTGTGAATGACTAGTTACCCTAGATATTTATTCCAGGGGACACCTCTGGTTGCTCCCTAATATACAAGCTAAATCTAATATGAAGACCCATACTGCCTGCAGGGAAGAAATGACCCAGGTGAAGAACTGCCTCGCCTGAGACAGTGTAAATGTATATGTAACCAAAACCCAATCTTATAGCTACAGGTGTTTTCCTATTGTTGGGATGTTTCTAACCTCAGTGGAGAGGTCTACATAGAATATCATCACTTCTCCCTGACCAGCTAAGATAGTGTTAAACATCTAAAGGCATATATATATATATATACACATTATATATATGTATATATATATATATATATATATAGCAAAAAGCTGTACATACTATTTCACCTATAAACCATCAGTTTCCATTTGATCCTTGAGTTCTGGTGATATCTCTTCTTTTGAAAATTAAGACACCCGACGGAGGTTGGCTGTGAGCTGTAGTGTAGTACAGTACCAACTGTGGTATCACACAGACTTGGCCGTGACTTCAGTCTGTCTTGTTAACACTATGAAACTGAGCACGGTAGTCAACCACTCTGAGCCTCAATATCCTCATCTACAAAATGGAGATTGTAATAGTACCAACTTCCTTGGTCATGTTTGTGAGTTAAGACACATAATGGCTGCAAAGCACTTAATATGGGGCTTGGCACATGGTGAGCAATGCTAGTTGCTGTTCTCATTGATGCCCCTAATGTCTTACCATTTTTATAAAGCTCAAGATAGTTTGAGGTGAGCAAGTCCATAACTGAGATATAATGAAAGTTTCAATAATCGCTTTTATAATAAAAATATGGGGTTGGATAATTTGACACTCTTGCATGAGTCATAAAAATTGCTTTGAAATGTATTTTAAATTTACCTCATTAATCTCTGCTAGTCATGCCAAATGACCAACATTAATGTGAATGAAACCTAGTCCTTTGCCACGTTTAATCTCAAACCAGCCCTTCGTAACTGTTAATGATTTAAATCTCTGCACTGAAAGGTCACATTTCTTGATTGTCCTCAGTATATAGAGTTACACAAGAAAAAATGGTCCTATCTGAATATGGCAATGATTTATGTTAATTTACAGGATCTTTGTCCTATCCAGCTCTGTAGAGTTGAATTTATGCTCCTTTCAAAATGGTGTATAATTAATTAACTAATTAGTGATTGAACATTGAGCTGCTGCACATGCATACAATATTACTAGCTCATTTAATCAAGAAGACAGTGTTCCTTTGTCTTTAGTTTAGAAACTAAATTTTAAGAGAGGATGTAAATGATTAGTGGAGCCCTCCCAGTTATTGCCAAAAAAAATGTCTTTTTAAAGGACAAAACACATTGATAATGCCATTTTCTAGGCAAGAAGTGATATACTATGATGAGGCTTTTTGGCCAGTATCCTAGGGGCATTGCCAATAAACTATCAAAATTTTGAGTAATAAACCTTGGTGAGAGTAGACGGATAGCAATTGTTTTAATGATGTGCACAGTTATATAGCTAAACACTGATATTCACAATTCTGTCACCTTCTTTGAATATCAAAATATACAGTTTTTCTTTTAGATTAAGCTTCTTTCTTAATACCAGTGTGCCCCTTTCTCATTACGATTGACATATCTCATCAGTATGCATCATGGTGCAGGTACTCACCACAGAAGATAACTTAGTTCTTTTAAACCTTGTTTAGAGCCTCATACTCATCATGATCAGAAAGCCTGAAGAAAGGTTAAGATACATTTTTCCTTGATGACAGTAATTTATCCATTTTTAGTTTTCATAGGCACCATAATTCAGTTAGATTTTGTGATTTTTATAGAGTAGGTTCCATACGCTTCCCTTTCTTATTTCTTCAAAGCATGAAATGTTACCCCATATCATTAATGTGTTATTTTGATAAGGGAGTCAGTCTACCTTTATATATTTGTATGATTTTTTCTACTGCAAAGCAATATTTTCTATAAGTTCTTCGGTATCAGCACCAAGGGTATAGGCTATAAAATTTCTTTATTTTTTAAAGATTTTATTTATTTACTTGAGAGAGAGAGAGAAGCAGAGAGTGAGAGAGAGCATGAGAGGGAGGATGGGGAGGGGCAGAGGGAGAGGGAGAAGCAGACTGCCTGATGAGCAGGGAGCCCAACTTGGATTCCATCCCAGGACCCTTGGATCATGATCTGAGTGGGTAGGCAGCCACTTAACCCACTGAGCCACCCAGGTGCCCCAAGGCTGTAAAATTTCTGTAATGTTGGGCTTTCCAGTGCTTCTGCTTGGCAGTACATCACTGAGTAGGTAGAGAAGAAATGCAAAGAAGAGTAGGAGACAGTTTCCTGCTTCTTCTTACAACAACCGGAGGGTATTGTTGGCTGGAGTATCTCAAGATCCTAAGTTTAGTATTTTCATTCTGTAATTTTTAAGAAATGTGTCAGAGTACTGCTGTATCCTATTCTTTTATGATTTATCTTCTCTTTGTTAAGAAGGAAGCTCTGGGTAGCTTTATATTACTAATAAAATAAACATGTAATATACTTCCATAATACTTCTGTTGTAACTGATTAATAATCATCCTTTTAATGCAGCTTTACTTAGCATGGGTCTGTGTTTACTCATTCAACACATATTTCTTTCAATGTGTCAGGCACAATTCTGTGTATATGGTGTGTGCCATGTGTAAAGTGAACAAAACAGAACTTATGGGTGGAATGCACTAATGCACTTATGTTTATAATGTTAACGGAACACTTATGATACTGCGCTCCTTTGGTGGAAACTCAAAATAACAGTTGTATTTTAATAGATATTCATTTACATACAGATCTCATTGTGTGACTTAAGAGGTAGCTCTGAATTCTGTGTATATAGAAACTTGTAGAATAAATTGTTTTGGATTCTTTAACTATACCCTACATTACATGACATGTTATCTGCTTTTCCAAATGTGTTTTTTTTTTAAAAGATTTATTTATTTATTTCAGAGAGAGAGAGAGAGAGAGTTGGGGAGGGGCAGAGGGAGAGGGAGAGAGAGAATCTCAAGCCGACTCCTCACTGAGCACAGAGCCCAAGGCAGGCTTGATCCCATGCCCCTGAGATCATGACCTGAGCTGAAATCAACAGTCAGATGCTCAACCAACTGAGCCACCCAGATGCCCCAATACTGGCTACTTCTTTTTCATCTTGGGGTCATTTGCACAGTTCATAAATCATCATCTTGGTCATTCGTGGAGCTGTCCTTAGAGATGCCGTCATCAGATTTTGGTTGCAGAGATGTAATCATCAGATTATTACATGGATATGTAATATTGTCTACACCCCTATAATTATTATTATCTATGCATGCACTGTCCAATACAGTAGCCACCAGCAATATATGACCATATAAATTAAATGAAATTAAGTAAAATAAAATCAAATTTAAAATTCAGTTCCTCAGTCACACATAGTAGCCACATTTCCAGTGATCAAGTGTCCCATGTGATAAGTGGCAACAATATTGAACAATGCAGATATAGAACATTTTTATTGTAGAAATTTCTTTTGGACAGGGCTGATTTAGACTGTACTGTTTTCTAGGTGATATGGATTGAAGTTTAAAACCCTAAAAAAATAAAATAAAAATAAAGGCCTTTTGCTTTTCCCTTTTAATGACCCAGGACTCTCACTCTATCATAAACTGCATGAACTTTACAACTTTGAAACATTTTGAAATGAAATGGTAGAACTTCCTTAATCAATTGTTCCTATATGCCCCATATATTTGTACTAATATTATATCAAGCCCTTGGAAGTGTTTTTGTTCCAGTCAACAGAAGTAGTTTGGGTTGGCAGTTCTGTGTCTCTACCTACTAGTGGTCTCTATTCACAAAAGCCAGGAAATAACTTTATATTACGTTGACTAGACCAGTTCTTTGGAAAAGTGCTTTGGTTATTGTTCATTAGTAAATATTATAAAATATTTGTTTCGGGGATTTATTCTTATCCCGAGAATGTTGGCAATGCCAGCAATATTGACACTCCTTTAATTGGAACAAAGGTGGACTATAATAGCCAAAGAGTGACTTAGAAGTATACCCTTATCTAGGTTCTTGAGTGATTTTTATTAGTCTTAGGAAATAGGAAAGCATTTATACTGGAACACAGACTTTTGAAATAGCCAGATTATTGCCTTGTTTCTTGTCAATTTGAATTTTCTTAAGTTTCAAGGAAACAGGAATTGTTTTTTTTTCTTCTTTACTAATACAGTGCATGGAGGCTATGTATACAATAAAAAAAGTAGGAAAGTGAGAATGATGACATTAGATTTTTCATTATTATACTCCTGGTATGTGAATTTAACTACAACTTATACACCTCTTTAAAATACAGAACTTCGGGGACGCCTGGGTGGCTCAGTTGGTTAAGCGTCTGCCTTCGGCTCAGGTCATGATCCCAGGGTCCTGGAATTGAGTCCCACGTCGGGCTCCTTGCTGAGCAAGGAGCCTGCTTCTCCCTCTGCCTGCCCCTGTCTCTCTCTCTCTGATAAATAAATAAAATCTTTAAAAAAATAATAAAATACAGAACTTCATAATGTAGTTTCTTAGTTAATGCCAAATGTTCTTTATGCATGTTTATATAGTACTGTTACTTTAATTGAGTGTAAAAGAACACTTAGAGATTTCTTATACCAAACATATTTGTTTCTTCTCTATTAATTTTTATGCTGTGTTAATTTTCAAATTATTTTACTCACAGTTTCTTGTTTTTTCTATTAGATTCTTTGGTAAAGTTAGTTTTGGGAGAATTGTATAATAACAGTCATTTCTAGTATTACAATTGTGATGGCATTAACACAAGATTGTCTCTCCATGGGGTTTAGGAGAATAGAATACCAAATTGAAATAGAACTGAGTGCAGATCTCTTAAATATTGAAGGAACTAAAAATATAACAGTAGTTAAAATATTTTATTTTTTCCGTTATGGTATAGACTATCCCTTAGACAAAAGCTTCTACCTTGAGAAAGCCTGAAGAGTACTAGTAGTGTAGGTTTTAGCCTGAAGTGTATGTTTTGTCTTTATAACAAACTGAATTTATAATAAACTGGATTTTTGTACTGTTGAGACTTTTTTGGGGATGAATAATCTTTTTCTAATTTTTATTTATTTTTAAGTTTTTATTTTAATCACCCAGTGCTCATCACAAGTGCCCTCCTTAATCCCCATCATCTATTTCACCCATCCCTGCACCCACCTCTCCTCTGGTAACCATCAGTTCGTTCTCTGTAGTTAAGTCTGTTTCTTGGTTTGTTTCTCTCTTTTTTTTTCCCCTTTGCTCATTTGTTTTGTTTCTTAAATTCCACAAATGAGTGAAATCATATGGTATTTTTCTTTTTCTGACTTACTTCCCTTAGCACTATACTCTGTAGCTCTATCCATGTCATTGCAAATGGCAAGGTTTCATTCTTTTTTATGGCTAAATAATATTCCACCGTGTGTGTGTGTGTGTGTGTGTGTGTGTGTGTGTGTGTGTGTGTGTGTGTGACATCTTCTTTATCCATTCATCAATCGGTGGATACTTGGGCTGCTTCCATATCTTGGCCATTATATATCATGCTGCTATAAACATATGGGTACATGTATCCCTTTGAATCAGTGTTTTTGTATTCTTTGGGTAAATACCCAGTAGTTCAATTGTTGGATCATAGGATAGTTCTATTTTTAACTTTTTCAGGAACCTCCATACTGTTTCCCACAGTGGCTGCACTAATTTGCGTTCTACCCAAAAGTGCAGGAAGTTTCCTTTTTTTCCACATCCTTACCAACACCTGTTGTTTCTTGTGTTTTTTATTTTAGCTATTCTGACAGGTGTGAGGTGATATTGCGGTTTTGATTTATATTTCCCTGATGAGAAGTGATGATGAGCATCTTTTCATGTGTCTGTTGGCCATCTGTATGTCTGTTCATGTGTTCTGCCCATTTTAATTTTTTAAATTTAAAAAAAAAATTTTTTTCCTGCCCATTTTTAAATTAGATTATTTGTTTTGGGAGTGTTGAGTTTTATAAGTTCTTTAAATATTTTGGATGCACTGTTGAGACTTTTAACTAATTTTCACAAGTATTATCTTTTCCAATAATTGGTTTCATAGGAAATTAGTCCCTCATCCATTGCAATAAATGAAATTATTTATGACAACTAACTAAATAAATTATCTGCCAATAGGCTAATATTAATTTCTTCATAAGAAACCCAAAGTTTATTATTTAAAACATTTAACTGTAGTCTTAGCTCTTCTGCGAGGCTCCATGAATAGTTCCTGTTGAATGATGGAGAGAAATGGCAAAGTATTTAATATAGTAAAATTTGAATTCTATTAACTTAACATGTTCTCACCACAAATAATGGTTTTTAGAACAATTATTGCAGCTGCTGGACCCAGGAAAGCAAAGCAAAGGAAAATGAAACTGTGTGTATTTTGCTCTTGGTTGTGGAGGTATTAGAGGCGGGTATGGGAGGAATAGGTAGAGATGTTGGAAAAAATCAAATGTGTATTGTTTTATTCCAGGTGGCTCTTTCTTTGGTTGCGTTGTGGGTGCTTAAAATGTGAGTATTCCATGTCCTATTGCAGATTATATTTTGTTCCTATTGATTATATGGGTCTTATTAAATATTATAATATCCATGGTGCTTCATTTCCCTAAAGTATTGTAGAAATAGAAAATTAAGTTCTTTTGTTTTAAATTGTGAGCGTGGGTAGTTTCTGCAGCTGTTTGCCAGTCCCTAAAGTGTTTAGTTTCCATTAAATGCATTAAAAATATTGAAAAGAGCATTTTACATTTAGTATTTTCTCTGACTGCTTAGTGACCATCAATTTTATCTGTTTCGATGGTGAAAAAATATACTCTACTTCATTGCAATAGTTAAGTCCTTGAGATCAAAGGCATAACTCATGCTAATGAAATATGTTGTTTATCTTCAGACTCAAGTTCAGTTTTGTCTACATGTATTGGAAATTCAGTGGGAAAGTTTGGTTGCCAAATAATGATTTCTTTTTGCTTTGCAGGAAAAATTTTCAAGACAAAGGGAATAGTACTCAGAGCATAAATAGCAGTTACGCAGTGATTATCACCAATACCAGCGCATATTATGTTTTTTATATTTATGTGGGAGTAGCTGACACTTTTCTTGCTCTGGGATTCTTCAGAGGTTTACCACTGGTGCATACTCTAATCACAGTGTCGAAAATTTTACACCACAAAATGTTACGTGCTGTTCTTCAAGCACCTATGTCAACCCTCAACACGTTGAAAGCAGGTATTTGACTAGGTATACAAAATGATAATGCTGATCCACAATCAAAAGGTGCTATGATTTTGTTGGTTTTCTAGCAGCAGCGTTGGCTTTTGATGGAGGCATCTTCCTTCTGACTGACGTACATGTTTCTTAGATGTTGTAGGCTATCAGACATTGCTGCGCCTCATGTTTCTGTCTTAGCTAACTAGCATAGCTTGGTTTGTTACACTATGTTGCTGATGGGAGTGTAGCAACAAAAATAGGCCCTCTGGGTGAGTTGTCCTTCTCCATTCAGATATTTGGTCTAGCCCCTTTTCAGCTATCTTGTTGCCAGTATACAGTATTATTTAAAAGAGAAGATTTGAAGTGACCAAGGAAAATATAAAATTCTCTTACTAATGAAGTCTTTGATGGGGTGGAATGATCTAGTTTCATATAACTGCTCAAAGATGATCAAATGAATTTGTTCTAAGGTTTTGTTTTCTGTGTGTGTGTGTGTGTGTGCACATGTGTGTATGTGGAAGTGGAGTAATAAATCCCAAATATATTTTTAAAGTATTTTTACACTACTGTAGAGGTTGGTAAAAGGGCAAATACTTGACCTTTAAGATAAATAGGGTCTGAGGAACTAAGTTATAACATGGTGACTGTAATTGAAAACACTATATTATATGATTGAAATTTACTAAGAGAGTAAAACTTAAATGTTCCCACCAAAAAAGGTAAATATGAGAGATTATGGGGAACTTCTTTGGGGTAGCATTAAATATTAAACTAAGAATTTTGGGCTTTATCATGCAGTTAATGGGGGGGTTGAATGATAACATTCAATATCACTTTGTACTGTATTATGTTTTATTTAATTGTGTCTTGAACTGCCCCTAGACAATGAATTCCTTAAGGGCAAGGAGCAAGGCTCATTCACCTGTTATCTCAGTGCCTAGCATTATGCCTGGCACATAGTAAACAGCCCATATATAAATTTTTTTCATTGGAGGAAAACGTTATCAGATTTATAAACATGAGTCTGGAATTCAGAAGGCAGGCTGAAGCTTAGATTGCCAGTAAAGAGGGCGGAAAGAGAGAACATGGCAAAGAAGGCCCACATAACAGGCAGGCAGAAATTAAAAGTAGCCATGGGTTCTGCAAAGGTATGTCAGAAAGGTATAGAAATCAGAGGAGAGGGAGAGCCATACATTATGGAATACAGATGTAAGGGAATGATGATAGCATATCCAGTAAATTATCATTAAATTCAAGCTTGCAAGTGTGAGATGGTAGTAGTAGGATGAATCTTACAGCAATCTGCATTTTATGAAGGTTTAAAAGGAGAACATAACTTGAGCACAGTTGCTTAGAATCTTTGTACAACACTAAACTTTTCTAAGTCCTTATTTATCTTATTACATACTAATTCTTATTTGAGTTCTGAATGCTTCCGCTGTGATCCAAATTGATCAAATATTGATATGTCTCTTCAAGATTACTGTTTTTTGAGGAACGTATCTTCCTTTATATTATAGGTGGAATTCTTAATAGATTCTCCAAAGATATAGCAATTTTGGATGATCTTCTGCCCCTTACCATATTTGACTTCATCCAGGTTGGTAAAAATAAGAATTATTAAGTGTCATTACATTTGTCATACTTTTAAAAATAATTAGAAAAAGAGGTAAGTTAAGTTTTGCTTATTTTTCTTTTGAGAGTGGAAGTCCTATCTATTGTGTGAATTTTGTCAATATCAAAAGTCTTCAAAATAGGCATAAATTTAGTAAATTCAGTGATAAGTCAGAACTGTTTACCTGATCCAAATGTAAGGCAATTCCTCATTTAGATGTAATAGCTGTGTACTTGGGAATGGCTTAAAAGATATAATAGGCCATCTTTCCCCAAATCACTGTTCACAAAGTATGACATCTTTGACATTGGCATTACTGTTTGATGGAAGTCCCCTACCTCCAAAGGGCCGATGTTAAAAATGAAGAGCTATTCCCTGATGGGCTACAGTTTCAACCAATCTTATCCAGGAACACATTGACTCAGATTAGCTAGCCAGCATCCTCACAGTAAGGACCATAATACAGCGACAGAAGTACAGATACATTTTCAAGCAGATGAGAGGGGAAAGAAAAATCCAGGACTAGTGAGGACTGCCCCTGGGTGACAGAGCTGAAGCCACCAGGGCAGCCTGGCTCTGAGCATGTGTCCCTGGGGTGTGGAGATTGACTGGAGGTGAGAATGAGAAGAAAAGGAGGAGATGGAGATGAAGGTGACCTAAGGGATGCACATTAGGACTCCACGAGGGGCAGGACTTAAGGAGTGTTGTTTGTAACTCAAGGAGTTAATGACCTTGGCTATTGGACCGGGCTTGAAAACAGCTTCCCGTGTGGCTTAGGTCAAGCAAATGCCACAGTCTCTGTGATCTCCTTGGAGAGACAGTTGGAACATTGCAGCCCATCTTAGGATGAGTCATGACTCATTCTCTACCCTCCCCCTGTCCCCCATAATAATACTTTATTTGAGAGGACCTGTAAAACAAAATAAAGGCTACCACATTTGTGTGTATACACAACTGACATTGGCAGGTGCAGAAAAACCAGATTGTCATTTGCCTCATCTGAAATGATTGGCACAATTAAACGCATTAACTGTTCCATGTGAACTATAGTATTTTGGATTTCCTTCAGTTGCTCTGTTTAGAGATATAACTCAGCAATTGCTGCTGGAATTCTTTAACCGATGCTCTGGGGTCATGCATTTGAAGGACCATGTCCCGTGTCTTTCTTTAAATGCAGTTTATTTGTTCCTCATTCTAGGAGTGTAACTGACTGGTTAGGTACAACCTGGAACATGGATATCTTGACATGATTGCAAAAGGATTCACAAATGTTGGCCCTTGATAATTTTTTTTTTTTTTTACTTTTGTAGTTTACTATTGTCTGAATCAATGTGAAGCTCGCTTCAGAAATCCTGTGGGAGAAATATTTTTTAAATCTCTATTTTATGAATTAACCCTTTTTAGACACACGTGATGGCTCTCAAATCCTTTCTCTTATAGCAATGTGAATAGTTTCTGTATAACTTCTAATGTTGTTGCAGTTCATTAGTTGTGGTTTCACCAGTAATTAGGCAGGGCTCTTTTATTTATTTAATTTCCCTATTTTATTTATAAGAGGGCCTCACATTAAGGAAACATAATATATGATAATCAAAATGGCAGTAAAAATCTGATTAGTTTCGATTTTATTTAAAAATCAGTCATTCGGGGCGCCTGGGTGGCTCAGTCGGTTAAGCCTCTGCCTTCGGCTCAGGTCGTGATCCTGGGGTCCTGGGATTGAGCCCCATGTTGGGCTCTCTGCCCAGGGGGAGCCTGCTTCTTCCTCTCCCTCTGCTGCTCCCCCACTCTCTCTCTCTCTCTCTCTTTGTCAAATAAATAAAATCTTAAAAAAAATAAAAAAAGAAGTCAGTCATTCCTCACAGTTTTTATAAAAACTCCTCTAGATTGTGAGCTTCTCAGGTTATACTTAATTATGTTCACATTAAAGAAATTTATTCCAGTCACAGCATTACAGGAACAGACTTTTGCATGGAATAAGGCATACCTGTAAATTTCCCTTAAAAATTAACTTCTATTTACTCTTTTTCCTAACGTTTAATAACATTCTAGCAAATTTGCTTTCTGGATTGGCACACTGTATAATGGACATGGAAGATCTGGATTCTCTTTCTAACCCGTAAAATAAGGTAGATAAATCTGATGATGGTCACTTTCAGGACTCAAGTTCTGTGTCTCAGATTGGCGTACTGGAAATGGCCCATCGATGACACATTTGCTCAGGCCATCCTTAGGCACTGAGGTCAGGAACTAATAATTTAGCACTGCATGCAAAACTAAAGGCAGTGGTTTAATATATTTGATATTCTCGTTACACATAGAAACCTTAAATCCTGCCCTAGTTTTGAGTTCAGAGTGGGTAAGAAACAAGCCATTTTAGGCCAGATATTTTTGTGAGACAGAGAAAAACCATGTTGTGGCATCCTACTTATCTCCACGTTTGGGTGAATGATTCTTTTTTTTTTTTTTTTGGTTAAATAGAAGCCGATGTATCTTAAAATACCAAAATCTTCTCTTTTCAGCCTCACAACACTTAGGTCTTTTTGATTTCTTCTCTCTTATCCTAATACATGATTCCACACTGAGTCCTACTACTTTGATTTCTTCTGTGTCCTTCACATCTTTCCCTGCCCCATTCATTCTATTAATCCCATTAATCCCTTACTTAAAAATTCACTTATGAATTAAATTCCAAACCTGGTATTCATTTCATTGTTTTAAATAGGTATTTATTTATGTATCTACCTATCTATTCATTCATTAACTTACTGCAGATTTCAGAGTAATCCTTCCCTCTTCTAATCTGCTCCAGCTTCCCAGCAACGCTAGGTGCCCTTCAGTGACAGGAATGCTTTTGAGCTGCTTTCAGTGTGTGAACGTACTGCCTACTTCCTGGGACCATGAATGGATGGTGCCTTGTAGGCTTTACAGTCTATTGAATTTTTTTTTTTTTCCTGAAGAAGTTTAGGATTTGGGTAAGGATAATTAGGAGTTAGAATTCTGTGCTCATATTTTCATCTTGTCTTGAATTCCTTCTATTTATTTTGTTATCCCCTCACGAATACTCCTGACCTGAAATGACTTGGTTCTTATCCAATGTGAATTAAAACCTGAACAGAATTTAAGGTTTCCTTTGTAATGAGACTATCAAATTTATTAAACCAGTGCCTTTAGTTTAGCCCAGAAGAAAAATTATTAACTTCTGACCTCAGTGCCTATAGATGACCTCTTATGGAACAAATAGAATTATTTTTCTCAATACTTAGACTTCTTTGGCTCTTATTTCTCAGTTTGTGCTATGTTCCGGATGATTCTAATTGCTGGAAATTTATCTTGTGAGTGTTTAATAATTTCCAGTTGTACCCACCTTTCACATTCTTCTCTAACCCAGTGTGATATCTTGGGTAGTCTGATTACCCAATTCTACCTATTCTATTGTAATATAGTTGCATTTTTATTCCTAAGAATCTCTAGCATATCAGCAATCATGAAAACAAAATGATCACTTTCTGTAACTAATGTTATAATCCAACAGCACCAAATTGGAATTATATGGTAAATATAGCACAAGCCAAATGAACACAGTGCTGTTTACAACTGTCAACAGCAAATAAAAGATCCCGATCCTAATGGAGTAGCTGAATATTTCCATGATGCCAGTGCAACAGCCTTTGTCTTTTAGACATACTGGTATTTAATATATGGCGCATTTTAATTAAAGCATATTCCCTAGTTAATCATGCTTGGAACTTAATTTTTCTCCCCACCCCCGAAAGATCCTATTTCTGGGAAATAAATGTCTTTGGTTAAAAAACTGTGGTTTGCCATTGATGAAATCTTGTCAGTAAGACAAGTAAGTAAGTAGGGCCTTTGGGGCTTTCTCGTTGTATTGATGGCAGTCATAGGGCAAGGATGGAATAGGGAAGGGGCGCCTGGGTGGCTCGTCGGTTAGGCGTCTGCCTTCGGCTCGGGTCATGATACCAGAATCCCAGGATCGAGTCCCGCGTCAGTCTTCCTGCTCCGCGGGGAGACTGCTTCTCCCTCTCCTTCTGCCCCTCCACCCACTTGTGCCCCCCCCCGCCGCTCTCTCTCTTTCTCTCAAATAAATAAATAAATAAAATCTTAAAAAAAAAAGAATGGAATAGGGAAGACTGTCCTTAGATTACTGAGTCATCATGTGTACTTGGTCCAGTGTCTGGCACAGTAAAGACTTTTCTGAGTATTTGTTGATGAATGAGGGACTGGTGTGGCAGAATTGATTAGAGACACAGAGGCATTTTTCCCCTAGAAAGGTGTCACTGAGAGATCATCATCTGAAGTTTTAGATGAAAATAACATCCCACTTGAAGAGATGAAAATAACAATCCACTCAAAGAAGTTTTATGCAGCTCTTAGCTACACCCCTATGCCCACTGACATCTAACAAAATGTTCTGCATTTCACTGCATCCGCTGGAAAAGTGCATGTGTCACCCATGGAAATTGGTAGAGAACTGGCTCACTGATTATCGTATGAATGCTCTAATAAGTTTATTTTTAACTCTTGTTGTGACATTACTTTATTTATACTTTATTCAAATGGGTTATTGTGGAGCAAATGTTAGCAGTCCTTCTTTATTTTTTTTAATTTTTTATTAGTTTTTAAAGATTTTATTTATTTGTTAGAGAGAGAGACACAGCGAGGGAGGGAACACCAGCAGGGGGAGTGGGAGAGGAAGCAGGCTTCTTGTGGAGCAGGGAGCCCGATGTGGGGCTCCATGCCAGGACCCCGGGATCATGACCTGAGCCAAAGGCAGACGCTTAACGACTGGAGCCACCCAGGTGCCCCATGACTTTTTTTCTTTTTAAAGTGTATGGATTTAGTGTCATGTGGAAATATGAGAATATAAGACTTTCGCTTGATTTCAAAGAACACCAGTATGGTTAGCTTGTTTCTAAGACTATCAAGGGCTCTAGTGTTTTGGTGGATAATGTGAAAAGATATCTCTAATTGATGGGTGGCTTGACTAAAGCACAAAATTCATTTTGACAACATATAAGATGGAAATAAAAATAAATCAGCCATATCCCCAAAATCTTTTTTTGAACCTTTAGGTCATCTCCAGTTATTTTGAGGAGTGGGAATAGAAGCACTGGGGAGGGGAGTAAAATGTATTAAATATAATTTTTAAAAATCTTAAACGTGAGTCAACTGTGTTTGGAAAAATTAAGTAGCTTGCCTAATTGACCAAATCTTCACTTAAACCAGATCTTTCTGACTCAAAAAGCACCCAGATGAATGCCCAATTTTCAGAAATTGTCTGAACAGAATCAATCCTAAAATTTCACATTTATACCAAATTATTTCAAAATTAAAAAAACATTATTTTAAAAGAAGGCCAGGCTAGAAAAGAAAATCATATTCATCTATGATTATTTATCATACAGCATTTTAAGGCATATGGGAAATGAGAATATCCTGAGATCCAAGAACACCATGTTTTCAAAACTTCAGAATGTTATTCTAAGCAACCTGACCATTTTTTTGCGTTTTGATAGAACTTATGAAAAACGTTACGTTCACGCGGCTGCCTTCCTACCATATAGCTGCCCCTCGTGAAGAATGGAACAGAGTGTGAAGAGCTTCTTTAAAAAGACATCTCTGTCATACCTTGTGCGCTTTGCAACATGAAAACATTTACTCACCCAAGTGTTTTCTCTGATTCCGCAGTTGTTACTAATTGTGATTGGAGCTGTGGCAGTAGTCTCGGCTTTGCAACCTTACATCTTCCTAGCGACAGTGCCGGTGATAGCAGCTTTCGTTGTACTGAGGGCTTACTTCCTCCATACCTCCCAGCAGCTCAAGCAACTGGAATCTGAAGGTATGAGGCTGCACCTACAGCGCTCGCCGTGGAAAACAACCACAAAGGCTATTTGTGTGTCTCAATCTTTCACCTACTTTTCCCATTTTCCCCCCTACTTTTAAACTCTTGCCTTATGTAACAATGCCTTTTAAGAACGTGTATGCAAAAGGGCAGAGTAAATTACCAAGCGCACGTAGATTGTGTTTGTAAATGACCATGGGACTTCATTTTGGTTTTTAAAGCAAGTGTATGGTCTTATGAGGGTTGGAGTATAGGATATTCATACATAATATACCTAATTATATAAATTAAATTTTATAATGATAGTGCTACTATTACTAAAGGTTTGTCTAGGTTCCCAAACAATGCTGGATAAAACTTTTCAGATACCTTTCCTTTGCTCCTGGAGGTTGCCTTTTTGTGTGCTCCCGAGCACTGCTTGAGCTGTTTGGGAAGCACATTTTTCAGTAACAGCTTTGCTGCCAGTGCATTTTCAGGGTTAAATATCCAGGGTGTTTCTATTGAAGGTTATTATCTAAATGAAATCACATAAACTTAAATAAATTGTTTTAAAGGAAAACATTTTCTCTCAGCGGTGGTTAATTTAGGATTAGCTAGGGAAAAAAGCGCCCAGTAGTAGCCAAGAAATATGAATAATACATGGCATTGATTTTATAATAAGTTCCTATCCATGGTGGCCAAGTAACAAAGGAGTCTAATTCGTTAAAAAAAATACCAGATGGCATCTATTCAAAGTACAGCACCAGTATGAAAAACCTCTAACCAATGACATTTGGTGTATGATCACTCTTTCTTAAGCTAATCTTTCTCAGGTACCTATTAGTAAGAATTTGCATTATGTCGTTACATATTATGTCGTTACATCATTTGCATTGTTTTCTATGGGAATATTTTGCAGGCAGGAGTCCAATTTTCACTCATCTTGTTACAAGCTTAAAAGGACTATGGACACTTCGGGCCTTTGGACGGCAGCCTTACTTCGAAACTTTGTTTCACAAGGCTCTGAACTTACATACTGCCAACTGGTTCTTGTACTTGTCCACGCTGCGCTGGTTCCAAATGAGAGTGGAAATTATCTTTGTCATATTCTTCATTGCTGTTACCTTCATTTCCATTTTAACAACAGGTAACATGAACTTGTTAACTATCTGGCCATTTAATTTAAAAACTTTGTCAACCCCAAAATGCTACATTTTTATTGGTTGAACGTTTTAGATATCTTTAAATTGATTTCAGGGGGTATTTATTGATCTAAAAATTCGTTTATTGTGGAACAAATGATTTCTTTGAATGAGAACTGTATTATCTTAGCTTTACAGTTTGGAAAACAGACACGAAGAGTGTCAGATAACAAGTCTGTGATTGAAAGACAAAAATCATCTTTTGACTCTCATATTGGTAAAGAATCCTGGCGTCAAAAATTACAGATTTCATTTATTCAAGAGCTCTCTGAGTCGGGGGGAAAGAAACATCCCTTTTTATACACATAGACACACAAAATCCCCCTCCCTGGTAAATTTGTTTCTTTTTACCACCAGTTGTGCAATTCATTATCCTAATGTGAATTTTCCATGATGAAAAAACTATCATAGAAGTGAAATAACTTAGATAGAAGTACCATATTCTTAAGATAGAAGTGTCCTGAATTTTAAGGTCTTTGGGTGAAAAACGAAAAACCTTTTACTGTAAGTACAATGAAAATCTATATGGGCAAAGGAGTTCTTCAAAGTTAAGCTGAATTACTGAGATAGAAGTGTTGAAATAGCTTATACATGTGACAGTGGGCACGGATTCAGAGCACCTGCCAAAGCGGAGGGATCGTTTTGGTTGTGAGGAATAGAATCCTGCTCCGACAGAAAGAAGCACAGGCTCTAGTCACGGGAGGGTCCCATGGAGCCCAGGGTGGGAGGCACGCTGGGTCGCCAGAGGGAACGGAGGAGGTGTGTGTGGAGTGAGACTCAGTTCTTCTCATCTCTTGAGGCCGGATGCTGCCTGTGTGCAATCCTCTGGGGCTGCTTGCTGCATTTCTCTCTCTCTCTCTCTCTCTCTCTGAAGACTGGTTTTCCGGGTGAACACTTGAGTTAACAGAAGCGTTCCTCTGTCCAGTTACAGACTACTGGAGAGCACAGAAAACAGGCTCACCTTGGCTGCTTTGAGGGAAGCAGGGTCCCCACATTCATTGTTCTCTCAGCTCGCACGGTGGGAAAGGACTCTATGCGATGAATACAAGTGAGCGGGCAAATGAACTAAATCCATAGCAGTACAGTCAAGTTTCTCATTAGGTTCAGAATTTAACATTTTTTTCCTTTAAGTTATTTGAAACAGGATCGAAGAGGGCTGAATGAACAAAGATTTGTTCACAGTGTGTCATGTGCTATAAAATAGTGGTTAAGGGTCTGAGTCCAGATATACTAGGGCTGGTAGTCAAAGCATTGACAGATCACTTTAGTTCAGGACCTGTCGGGCAAATCTGATTCTCAGCCAGAGTGAATGTTTCGCCACACGACGAATACCAATCCTGCCTCTCTTGGTCTTTAGCCATGGTAACTTGTACATATTAATTAGCTTCTCTAAGGCCCTCATTTTCCCCATATTGTAAGTATATATAATAATAGTACGTATCCTATAGTTTGTGGGGAGTACTAAATGTGATAATTTGTGCAAAACAATATAGTGCCTGGTCCCTAGTAAATACCCATAAATCTTCTTTATTATTATTATTAAGATTTTATCTTACTTTCATCTTAACCTTCAGAATGCATAATATACTGATAAATCTTACCTATTTAGAATAAACAGTTTAGTATGAATAAATCTGATAGATCTTACCTATTTAGAATAAACAATTTAGTATGAAAAGCACATGCCTACTGTCTATGGTTTGTCTTTTGTCAGAGGAAATGTGGAAGAAAAAATTTCAATCAATGAGAATAGGACAAATTACTTCTCCCAATTTTGGAACCTAGTGGCAGTCTCATCCTGCATTACAGTTGCCAGGATTGACTCTCAACAGAGACTTGATAACCTGAAGTTTTAAGAACTTTCCTATTAGAAAATTTTTATGGCCATAAATTAGTGGTCCCCTCCAGCCCTGAAAACTATTTCTTCTAATTAAATACTTAAGTATTGTTCGTCCTGGGCAAACTAGTAATTTTTTTTTTAAACATAAAAGGCAGTTTTCTCCCTTTCTCAATGGTAGACCCATGAGTTTAGACTTCCTCATGAAACCCTAAGTCCTCTTTCTCCCCCAAAGCATCTGATTAGCAGAGAAAGTCCTCCTCACAAAGGCAGGAGACATATCTGAACATCTAATGGATGCTGCTCAAACACACCTTTCTCCTGCTTTTGACTTTTTTGGGGAGGAGCTCATCAAGACACAGAAGTTTTTGCATTGCTCATCGTAGTCTTTGAAGGTATTATTACTTACAGAGGTGTAGTAGAAGAGAGGACCATGGTATTTACCCCACACCAGCAGCCCCTTCAATATCTGAAGTTTTTTTTTTTTTTTAAAAGGGCAACTCTTTCCTAATAGTCACTCTTTAATTAAAAACATCAGTTGAGTACTTAACTATATGCAGGATATTATTACTAGTAGTAGATATTGTGGTGAACTGAGATGAAAGGTGGTTCAAATTAGCACAGAATTGGAATGTAACTTTAATATGACATATGCCCTAGGAGCAGCATAAAGTGTTTCACAGAAGAGAGAAATAACATAAAGCCTGTTTATATCTTTTTTCCCACCTGTAGGTGAAGGAGAAGGAGAAGTTGGTATTATTCTAACATTAGCCATGAATATTATGGGTACATTGCAATGGGCTGTAAACTCCAGCATAGATGTGGACAGCTTGGTAAGTAATTATTATTTTTTAACCTTCATGAAAAATACGAACAAACCAAAAAGCATAGGTAATGACATAAGGGACAACTACAGACCCAACCCCCAGCTTAAGGAGTAAAACATCACAGATAAATCGAAGGCTACTATGTATCTCTCATTAGACCCATATCTCTTTCTTCCTCCACATAGACAGCCACAGTCAAGATCTAGTGCTGCAGTGAAAAATCCTTGCCAAGGATTTTTGTAGGACAGATACACAGGAGTGTCATTACTGGGTTACAGAATTCACCCACATTCGTCTTTACCAGATGGTGCCCAATTGTTCTCAAATATCTTGTACCGATTTATACTCCGATCAAGAGAGGGTAAGAATTCTCATCAGTCCATAGCTTCAACAACACTTAAGGTAGTCAGACCTTTTAATTTTGGCAATCAGATGGATGTGAAGTGATTACTAAGCAAATAGGGCTGCTTAATACATATTTATTGACTTTATGGGCTTCCTCTTCTGTTAATTGCTTGTTTCTGTCAATTGCCCATTTTTCCAGTAGGCTGAGGTTTTTCTTAATTCATGAGAGTTTATGAATTCTGGGTTAATTGTCAGTTCTGTATATTTTAAACATGGTCCTTTAGTCAGTGGCTTAACTTATAGTGTCTTCTGATGAAAAGAAACTTTTAAGTTTAATGAAGTTAATCTTTCCCTTTATGTTTTGGTATCTTATTTAAGAAACCCTTCCCTATCTTAGAATGAAGGGGGGGAAATTGGAGGGGAAGATGAACCATGAGAGATGATGGACTCTGAAAAACAAACTGAGGGTTCTGGAGGGGAGGGGGCTGGGGGGATGGGTTAGCCTGGTGATCGGTATTAAGGAGGGCACGTTCTGCGTGGAGCACTGGGTATTATGCACAAACAATGAATCATGGAACACTACATAAAAACTAATGATGTAATGTATGGTGATTAACATAACAATAAAAATTAAAATAAATAAAATAAATAAAAAATTAAATTAAAAAAAAAAAAGAAACCCTTCCCTATCTTGGATTTTCCAGTTTATCAGCATTACACTTTTCATAACATTCTTTTTTAAAAAAAATTTTTAAATTTCCAGGCTTTAGTGATATCTCCTTTCTCATTCCTAGAGTGTTTCTTTTTGCTTTCTCTCTCTCTCTCTCTCTCTGTCTCTCTCTCTTTTTTTTGGATCAATATTCCCACGCATTTATATACTTTATTAGTGTGTACAAAGACCATGTTTTGGTTTTGTTGTTTCTCTTGTCTTGGTTCTCTGGAATGCAGAGCCTGCATTAGTATATAACTGAGTGAATACTACTGTGTCAGGGGCACAAATCCCATGGCAGCAAGAGTGAGAGATGAAAGGAAGAAAGACAGATTTCCCACTTTTGTTAAAAAAAAATACATGATTTTCAAGAATAGATTCATCATCAACTTTGATTAGTCTGCCTGGAATAGTGTCCTTAAAATCAGTCATCCATGACTACATTTGCAGAAGGGCTAGAGACCCAGGTTGAGAAGGACTGTATTTAAAACACTGTCCTTACACTTTTTGCATAAGTTCCTTCTCCATTCTCCTAATAAGTCCCATGGTCCCAGAATGCACATGTTCATTCAGCTGTGAAAATTTTATAACCAATTCCTATCAGAACAGATATCCTCATGGGATGCCTGGGTGGCTCAGTCAGTTAAGTGGCGGGCTCTTGATTTTGACTCAGGTCATGATCTCAGGGTCAAGAGATTGAGCCCTGTGTTGGGCTCTGCCCTGAGGGCTTGTCACTCTCCCTGCTCCTCCTACTGTTTGCATGCTCTCTCTCTCTCTCTCTCTCTCTCTCTCTCAAATAAATAAATAAATAAAAATCTTTTTTAAAAAAAAGAACAAATATCATCATGAAATAATATCTCTAGGGAAAAAACAAAACTTATCATGCCCTCTTCCTGCCCATGTGTCCTAATATTTTATTTAAGCAAAGCATTTTAATAATTCATTGAAATGTAATTTAACCCTAACATGATTTATAGTAGGGTTTCTCTCTTTTCCTTTAACATTATTTTTTGGGAGGTTGGCCAACTTTTTCAGTGGCTTCATTTATCTCCTTACTTAACTCTTAACATTTTTGGGGTTGGGTCTCATAAATGTACTTAGAAATGTTTCTGTTGGAAAATAGCAGGAGAAGAGTAAATCAGTATTGTGCTTACATTTATTTAATTTTTTGTTCAAACTTTCTACAACTTTGCCTTTACAATAAAAATCCTCATGTACGTCAATTCTTTATCTAAAAATATCTCTCTACCTTGTATATGCACAGTTCCTTTGCTGTATTAATTTTCTTTGTTTATGAAACAACCTCTATACAGTTGATGTTGAAACCTTTGTCTGGTACATTTCTATTCTGCATGTCCAATCTCCATTAAAGTTTAGTGTAAAAAAAAAAATCGTTTCTTTAAGATATGTTGACTTCTCTAAGTTTTTCACATGGGCATCCTAAGCTTCATAACCCTGTGCTTTGACATTGTGTCTTTGATCTTCTGGCATAAAAGAATCTTTGCAAAGAACTATTATGTTATAATACAGCCTATGAAAAGTATCAATATTTGCATTTGATCTCATTTTAAAAAGTCATGTTCTTTTGTTTGAACAGCAAAGTGATCACATTAGTTTTCATTTCCCTGCCAAATAGCATAAGCGGTCTTCCCTGGACCCTTGTGGACATTCATCTAGTTATAAATTCCCATCATATTGCTTTTACTTGTGTCCCTACTAAAATTGTATAGTAATTTCATTTTCACCTGGCATGTGTTGCAGGTAGGAGGGGAGATAGCTGTGCCCTCAAATTTCACATCTATATAATGTTAACACTGAAGGTCCTTGTGGCCTCTGAAGGAAAAATTCACTGTGTTCTCATGTTACATTACTGAGTGTCTTAACGGAATTTAGATCTGAGTTTAAATGCAGTAAAGAGGGTGTTTTGTTTGATAATACATTTCCAGTTTTCCAGTGCAGAGCTACTCAGGAAAGAAACTATCTTTAGACTTAGAAAGTATATTTCATTTACCTCTCTGGCCTAGTTTATTTATTTATTATTTATTTATTTATTAACTTATTTATTTTTAAAGATTTTATTTATTTGAGAGAGAGAGAATGAGAGACAGAGAGCACGAGAGGGAAGAGGGTCAGAGGGAGAAGCAGACTCCCTGCTGAGCAGGGAGCCCGATGTGGGACTCGATCCCGGGACTCCAGGATCATGACCTGAGCCGAAGGCAGTTGCTTAACCAACTGAGCCACCCAGGTGCCCTCTCTGGCCTAGTTTAGACACGAGCACAGAACCAAACATAAACAGAACTCTGAAGCTATAAAAATGGCAATATGACTTTTCTTTTACTGCTCATCAGTTGCTTACACCCAGGTGCCTGGCTTTTGTTAGCTTTCAACCAGTAAGGGTAGTACTTGAAGGATAACACTTCCTCACTGTTACTTCATGTCACTTTATATTCGTAACTGACTGTATATCTCGGTTATCAGCACTCAAAGCTGACCAAAAACCCTTTGATTACATTTTCCTAATAAATTCCTTATTATATTCCCTAAGATAGTTCTTTCCCACCTTCTTATCTTTTCTCGGGAGCACGAGTAATTCCAGCCCCTGCACTCTCAGCCCGTGATCTGGCTACATACTTCATAGAAAAAACCAGATGCAACTAGCAAGAATTTCCTTGTTTCTCTCCACCAATTGCACCAGCCTACGTCACCTCTCCGCATCTGCCTTCCCGTCCCTCTGTGTCTTTGTTCCTATTTAAAGACCAGTAATATGCAATTAACTGCTCTTTGTGGCACCTCTGTCCCCATCATAAAACTACCTTCACTTGATGTCTAACTTGCACCTCTTGTCTTTGATCTATTTATAGCACAACTTCTTGAAAGAGGGCCTGTCTCCGTTTCCTCCTTCCCATTCTTGCCACAGCCTACTTCACTTCGTTTGCATCAGCCCCATGACTCGTGACCAACATCTTGCCAGAGCCAGTGTCCTTGTCTCCCTTACCCTCTCAGCAGTACTTACGCCAGGGACAAATCCTTGATACTTTCTTCTCTCGCTACCATAATGCACCTCCCGCCTGTCTCTGCTACCTCTCGGGTTCCTCCTAAGTTCTTTTTGCTGGCTCCTCCTCTTCCTACAGATCTCTGAACATTAGCTATATTCCAGCCCTCTTCTGTCTCCTCTCTGGTTACTAGCATCTAACTCCATGCTATAGAAGCCATCTCTCAATCACTCATTCATATCTCTAGTTTAGACCAATCCCCTGCTCTCTGAAGATACACTACCAACTTGACCCCTCTCTATGTTTAGAAAGCACAGTGATAAGAATGTCTTCCAGTAAACTTGACATTTTGGGGCCTAAGTTAGTGTCTAGAATCTCCTCAAGATACCACATGGGGTATCAAGAGACCATTAAAAGGGAACAAAGCTTCTATTCTACCTACTCATTTGTCTGGCTAGATATAGAAGTTTGGAAAAAAATCATCTGAACATTGTCACCTTATGAATGATATAGTTTAGTAGGTTGTGAATCACCCCAGAAACTTAAAAAATAGTAAAATTCCAGAGAGTCAAATTTAATAATTCCCACTGGAAACCCCCATTTTAGGGAATTTCCAATTATTTCAGTTGATATCATGATGTTTTAAACACTGTTATTTCAAATTCACTCTTCATTTTAACATGAATTGTGTATATGTCTTTCTATTTATTTCACTTGTGTATTTTATGCCATTCTGTAGATGGGTTGAAAAAAGAAGTGTTAATTCCTTTTAACTCCATACAAGTACTATATGAATTACAGTTGTTATTGCTAAAGCTATTATTTTAAATTTTTTGTATTCTTTTTATCTTTTTAAGATTTCATTTATTCATTTGAGAGCGAGAGAGTGAGTGAGAGAGAGAGCTCAGGTTGGGCGGGGGGCAAGGGAGAGGGAGAAGCAGACTCCCCACTGAGCAGGGAGCCCAAACCAGGGCTGGATCCCAGCGCCCTGAGATCATGACCTGAGCCGAAGGCAGATGCTTAAACAACTGAGTCACCCAGGCGCCCCAGTTTTTTGTATTCTTAACAAATCTCTCTACTAATTTATTTTCTTTGGATTCACAAGATGCCTGCCATTTTTAGTATGTAAAGCTTCTCTTTGTCCTATTGTTAGCTCCGTAAGCATTATGTATCTTAAACAGGCAATGTATATACCTGTATTTCTGCCTCTGTGAATGAATGAAAATTAAATAAGAGTTAGAATGGGTGCAGAGGTGATGTTTCAAACTTAGCAATATCGGGCCATCTGGTGACTGGTGGATTACCTACACTCAAAGTCTGAATATGAGGCAGTTGACAATTCATGTATTTTTCAGGACTGTTTACCACTTAGTGAGCACAACTAAAAGATCTGAGCATGTGAATAGTATCCTGCTTCCTTAATTCTCTAACTACCACAGCAGATAAGACATGCCTGTTGTACTCTGTGTTCCTAATAAGACAAGAGGAAGAAAGCCACCATGATGAGCAGGGAAGACTGAGTATCTGCAGGGCTCACATTTAGATTCCAGTTAATGAGGCTCCAGAAAGTTCTTGCAAGAGTGATGCAATCTGAGAAGAGTTTTCTGTCAATAGAAACTCCCTCTGTTTCTCCTTTATCCTTTTATTGCCTGTGTTTATTTTGGATTCCAGTAAAGATCAAGTGACCGGTGGTGGTACAGTGACCAACTAAAGAATGAGAAAAGGGGAACCTGGCTTCTCTTCTTTGCTCCTGGTGCCTAATTCTCTTGTATTGAAAGCAGTTTTTGTTCTAAGAATTTGAGGGGAGGATTCAGTTATCCTATTCTCCCCCCTTTCAGTAGTCTCTTAATCATATCTTTGTTTTTCCGTTCTCATGAGGCTTTGTGGCATGTTTTCCATTCATGACATCTGTCTCAAGACTTCTTTTCATCCAAACATTTTCTTTCTATCCTGCAGGCTTTTCTACTCTGCATTCCACTCTTGCTTTATCGCCAAGATGTTGTGTGGCCTTAGGCAAGTCATCACCCCCCTGAGGGCTTCACTTCTCTCTTTGTAAAAGGAAACAGTTCGGTTAGAAATTTTCTAAGGACAATGTTAGCTCTGACATTCTCTTCTGAATCCTTTTCATATGAAAAATTTCACGTCTTGATTGGCATGTCTGTAGGCATTATTACAGACGCCCACAGGAATTGGACCTATCTGCCACCATCCCTGACGGCTAAACTCCAGTGACTAAGTCATTTACCATTGCATTTGTCGGAGCAGAACAAAGAACTGAATTAGTGTGTTAACTAGAGCCAACAGAGAAAGTGCCATTGAGATGTTCTAGAGTCTTGAATTAGTAGGAGAGGCTTATGAGAGCCATAAAGGATTGCTGGAGTGTTGGAAAGTTTAGAAAATTTGTTGAGCTTTGTGCCTGTCACTTTAACTTCCTGAGTTTAGGTTTCTTCATTTGTACCAAGAATGAAAGGATTAAATCAGATGTTTTCAACCTCAACAGCACATGAAGAAATTTTACAAAAATATAGATTACTCAGGGTCCTGTAAGATCAATTAAATCAGTTCTCTTGGTCAGGGGGAGGGTGACTGGGCACGATGTCTATATTTTTAAAAGTGTTCCAGGTGATTCTAATGTGTGTATCTCGACTTGTGAATCACTGGATTAGATGATGGCTAACATTCATTTTAGCTCTGATGTTTTGTGTGTGTCATAGCAGGCGGTCAGCAAACATTATTTATAAAGGGTGAGATAGTTACTATTTTCAGCTTTCTGAGCTAAATGGTCTCTATGGCAACTCTTAATTCAGCCTTTGTAGGGCAAAGCTAATGTGAACAATTGGGTGTGGCTGGATTTGGCCATTGGGCCATAGTTTTGTGGTCTATGGAATAGAATTTACTTTGGAATTGATGGACCACCCGCAAATCATTTTTGCCCTATATATTAACTAATATATCTACAATACATATAAAGGATGACACTTAATAACAGTACTTTGGGGAAGCCAAAATATTTCAAAATTAAGATGCTTAGAGAAAATCTTATTAAAATTGTATAAACCTTGAAAAGTATTTTGATATGATATTTTAGACCCCTTTTCTTGAGATTTTCTTTGAAATACTTTTAATGGATACCACATGGACCCAATTTTATTCATCAAGCACTTGCTGATGGCCTTTGGTCATTGCTTTTAAAATACAATAGTTGCTTTTAAAAAATAATAATATCAGAGTTTGAGTGGTAGTTTCAGTAAGTGATGTGAGATTTTCAAATTAAAGGGTAAACTTGAGAATTTTTCCTGCCTGTTGGCACACTTAGTACCAGGATTACTAACGTTCTTAATTACTGAAAATAGGCACCAACATATTTGATACCTCTGTGTTTCTTAGGTTATGCCTATTGTCATTAGCTGTAATGGATTTTCTTTCTCTTATGTTAAGAACACCATTTCTCTTACTTCTTGCAGTCAGAAAAAGTAACATTGATTTGCCATGTGATTTGCCACAGGTTGGCAATGAACAATTTGTGTAGATAGCAGGCTATAATAATTTACAAAGAATTAGAGTGTATAGTACACTATAAGTAGCTCCCTTATTCTGTTAATAATTTATAGCAATACAGCCCTTGACTGACTTTTTAAATGCCTAGGAGCATAAGTGATAGACATAGATAGATAGACCAAAGTTTCAGGAATATGTTTTTGGCAGAGAATTTGTTTTCATGATAACCATTATCTCATAAGTCTCTGTGCAAGACCTAAAGATTATGCTAATGACTGTAATGTGACTTTGGGTTGCAGGTCTATGTTAGTGAGTCCTGAAAAACATTTCGTTTGGACCTAGCAGGAAGGATCTATGGTTTCAAACCTTCCTTTTATATACTTCATGGTTTGAAAATTTCTCTTGTAAAATGTGCGAAGTTTTTCACCCTGTATCAGTTTTGCAGATGATTGTCTTCCTGTAACAACCAGTTATGAACTCTCTGTGTTGCCCACCAGATGTCGGGCGTATGAAATATATTTTCCGTTTTCATGGCTCTTCTGGTATTAAGTATATAGTTTAGATGTTCATGCATAATTTTGATGCCCTGTTGTCTACACAACCAAAAGGATAAAAGGAAATAGAGCAAATATTTTTGCGGAGGAGGGGAGTCTGGCTTTCTGACTTACTCTAGAAAAGGTCTTTAAGCCTTTTCTTCCCTCATTGTCAACAGAGAGGGAAAAGGAAAATCAGGAATCACTTTTTTTTTCACTGAACATATCACTTATAAAATAAGGTCGAGATAAGGCTGTTTTAGCAAAACCACAAATTTATTTTTAATTTAATTTTATTATGTTATGTTAGTCAGCATATGATACATCATTAAAAACCAGAAATTTAAAGCAGCTAATTCTCAAGTAAAAAATCCCACCTCATTTTGGCTAAACTTGAATTTCGTAGAAGTCTGTACAGATTGTCAGGTTTTCCACCTCACATGAAGAATAGGTTGAGCATCTCATGCCTGAGACTCATTTTGCCTTCATTGTTTATTTCTCAAAGTCTAAGACAAATGCTCTCACCTAAGCTGGTGATGGCTACTTTGAGACTTTCCTGTCAGGGGGCCAAGTAGAGCTGCCCCTCATTCCTCCTCAGGAAACCCCTTCACTGCGCAGGAAGACGCAGCTCGTCCGCAGTCTACAGTCACTCCGAGCATTGCCAAATCTGAATTTCCATCCAGTGACACGGTGGTTTTTATGTATCACCTGAAAATGTTAATAGACATTCTAAATGAGAGAAAGGATTAAGTGAAAATAAAAAGCTCAGTTGAAAACAGCTAGATGAGACTAAATAGTTTGGTATGTTGCCACTTCCTTCAAATCCAAATAGCAATGTCTGTTTCCAGACAGAAGCTGAGAGGTACAGTGGCAGACTCGATTGCCTGCTGAGGGACTCAGCGCTGTCATTCACCCTGCCCAGATACGCCTTCCAGCAGATGAGGTAGAACAATGGAGTCACTCATCCTCAACAAAGATTTATTAAGGGACTGCTCGGTGCTAAGCCCTAGATGGGGAAGATACAACAACGAATGCTTTGAATAAGGTTACTGTAATAGGCAACATTGGCTTAACATGAAGCCCCATGGAGTATCATATCAGCTTCAGGTCCCCTCTCTTGCATGGACACCTTCGGAGTCCCTATACTTAATTATAAATGCATAATTTTGATGCTTTCACATAAGAAGAGACCCTTCAATTATTTAAGCTTTAGGTTCCACCAAACTGGGGTCCATCCCTGGTCAGCCATGAATCTTTGGCAGTGAAATCGAGTATATAAGAAATGACTCTACTTTTGCTATAGTTGAATTTATTTTCTGCTTGAACACATGTGCTGCTGAGTGCAAGAAGCAATTCTAAATTCTGAATGGAGTTTACAGAATGCCAGCACACTGAGGGAGGTAGCATCTGGCCCTAGGTTGCCCCTTGTCTGTGCTGTCTCTGAGGCATTGATGTTGCTCTTTGACCTACAGGTGTATGGTCCAGGAAGACTGCATTTTTGTTCTTTTGATCCTGATTGTGAGCTCTTCTTTGACGAGCTCTCTCTCAACTTCCTCCATGCCCAAGGCATGAGAGACCCTGAAGGACCAAAGGATTGGGATTTGGCCTTTCTCTAGCACCACTCTGGAAATACAGGGGAATCGGAAGCTATCTGGGCCTAGACATGCCAAGCACCCATGCCCACTCTACTGCTTCCATGCTATGCCACATACTGGAAGTTTCTCTAAGGCATGCCTCGTTCCTGGGCTTCACCTTGATATTGAGGCATAGGCCTTCTATGTTCCAAAAATCCCTCAAATCTACTCAAGGATAGAACTAGCGTTTGGTTGCAAGACAGGACTCCTTTTTAAAGGAACTGGTGTCTAAGTCCTCTTGTTACCGTCATTCATGAGTCAGATGGTGGGGTGAGGAGAGGAGCTCTTTCTCATCCATCATAAATTCATCTATGGCTACTGTTTTTGCATAAGCACTGTGCTTTGAGTCTTTCAAGCTTTGGTTTTTGAAACTTAACAGCCAATATTCATGTGGCTCAAAATTTTCAAACTATCCATCTCTGGTTCCAAAAGCCAACTTTTGAAACTAGAAAAACCAAAATTGATTTTTTTTTTTTTTTTTTTTTGCTCTGGTTCTGTTGTGGCTTCTCCTTTAAAAAGCAGTGGAAGTAGAATGTCCCAATTGGAGAGCCTGTGAGGTACAAGGAATTAGTAACTTATTATCTGGCCACATCATCTATTCAGTAATGGCATTTCAGTGGTTGCAAAATTGGTCATAAAGCAGGTGTCTGCACCACCCACCTTTTCTTCCCATCAGAAAATGTCCTAACCTGCTGAATTGAATGAATGTCTGCTCTAATGCTGTGGATGAGTGTCCATTGTTTTTTTTTTAAAGATTTTATTTATTTATTTGACAGAGAGAGACACAGCGAGAGAGGGAACACAAGCAGGGGGACTGGGAGAGGGAGAAGCAGGCTTCCCGCCGAGCAAGGAGCCTGATGCGGGGCTCGATCCCAGGACCCCGGAATCATGACCTGAGCCGAAGGTGGACGCTTAACCGACTGAGCCACCCAGGCGCCTATGAGTGCCCATTGTTAAGATGAATTTGTTCTTGATCAGGGATATTTGACTATGCTGTGGGTAACTATAATAGCCTGTCTTGGGGTCACTTTAAGCAACTAGACTATATGAAAGATGATGAGTTGAAAATTTCATTTTCTAAATTTGATAGGTATATTCCATTTACTACATTTGACATTAGAAATTCTAGATTCACCCTCAGTGGTAAGCCTCACTAATGGAGTATGTAATTTGCTATACTCTTCACAACTCCTTATGCAAAAAAAATTGTATATGTTTCAGTGCTGCCAAAATAATGGTTTTAAGTGTGATTTTCTAATAGCACTACATATAATTTTGAGTACCAATATTTAAGTGTTTTGCTTACTGTTTAGAAGTATTAAAATATAAAGGATTTTTTTATATGGTGTCTTCCTTGATGTACTAAAGCACTTAACAAAGACTAGTTTGGAATTCTTCACAGCATCGACATGCAGAAATGTTAACAGACTTACTTTATTTCATAAAATTAAGCTTCATTTCTGCATTTCTCTCAATCATTTCAAGAGTGTAATATTATTCTTATGCAGGATAAATACAATAAAATATTTTAAATGCATTTTTTTTTTTTTTAGATTTTATTTATTTGACAGAGAGAGAGCACAAGCAGGGGGAGCAGCAGAGGGAGAGGGAGAAGCAGGCTCCCCGCTGAGCAGAGAACCTGACGTGGGGCTCGATCCCAGGACCCTGGGATCATGACCTGATCCAAAGGCAGATACTTAACTAACTGAGCCACCCAGGCACCCCTTAAATGCATTTGAGCTATTTCTCTGGCAGTTCCATCTCAATGGTAGTTACAATTCTAATTGATCTTCCAGACCTTATAGAGGCTAGCAGCTCTCTAGGAAAATTAATTATGATGAAATGGAAGAGTATACTTTAATTCAAAGTTAATAAAAAAATAACTGAATCAGGATTTAACAACCTCTGAAAGTCACTCATAATTTGGAATTGAAATTATTATGTGTGGGAGCCACTCTAGAGTTATTTATAATGGGTGTGGGCTTTGGATATTTCACTTCCAATAACAATGGGTTTGGTTTAAAAGGATTCTCCTCTTGAATCTTGAAAAATTATTGAAGATGATATGAAGATATTTTCAAGATGAAAAAAATGAAGCAACAGAATTTCTAGATGGAAGAACTTCACAAACAGCAAGCTTGATCAGTAGCATGTGAAACAGGCAATACAATTACATTTGCTAAGATTGGAATTTTTTAACATTCAGTTAAGGATCAGTATTTAAATTCCTCTGATTTATCTACCAATAATTCCACAGTAAAGATGAAAAAAATTTCTCATTTCATGTTTTGATAAGGAAAGATAGCAATAATAGAAGTAAATGCCTTGAATACATTTCTTCTCATCTTTTTTTTTTGGCAAAAGAAATCATTTCCAATAATCTAACCCTTAACTATAAATAAGGTTATAAATTAACATTGTAAAGGAGAGGGTTGAATTCTTTCTCTCTCTCTCTTTCTTCTTTTATTTTTTATTTTTTTAAGATTTTATTTATTTTTTTGAGAGAGAGAGAGCACAAGCCAGGGGAGAGACAGAGGGAGAGGGAGAAGCAGACTCCCTGCCAAGCAGGGAGCCTGATATGGGACTTGATCCCAGGACTACAGGATCACTACCTGAGCTGAAAGGCAGACACTTAAATACATGGGACTCGATCCCAGGACTCCAGGATCATGAACCCGGCTGAAGGTAGACAATCGACTGAGCCATGCAGGCGCCCCAAGAGGGTTGAATTCTTGACAGAGAGTCCCTGCTCGGCGGAAAGCCTGCTTCTTCCTCTCCCACTCCTCCTGCTTGTGTTCCTGCTTTCGGTGTGTCTCCCTCTTCAAATAAATAAATAAAATCTTAAAAAAAAAATTACTTTTCAGATGGGGCACTTGGGTGACTCAGTCATTAAGCGTCTGCCTTTGGCTGGGGTCATGATCCCAGGGTCCTGGGATTGAGCTCCGCATGGGGCTCCCTGCTCCATGGGAGCCTGCTTCTCCCTCTCCCTCTGCTGCTCCCCCTGCTTGTGCTCCCTCTCTCGCTGTGTCTCTCTGTCAAATAAATAAATAAAATCTTAAAAAAAATTACTTTTAAGACAAAAAAAAAAAGCAATAAATTTCCTTCCAGTAAGCTAATAACTCCTGGGCATGGCTGACCCATCAAGGATTATCTATCAAAAATAGGAATTGAGTGAATTCAAAGTCTTCAACTCTTTCTTGTTATTCATTTACTGATTCATATATATGTAATCATTCACATATTCATTCCTTTATTCCTTTATGAATTTTTCAAATACTTTAAGTGCCTTTTATTTGCAGGACTATTTTTAAAATTATATTCCAAATTCCAATAAATCATAACTATCCAGAAGAATATGTTCTTGTTAAAAAATTTAAGCACCTTTGAAAAATAGTTGAGCTCTTTTATTTCTGTATACATTACAGATATACTTTGTTAAATATTACGTGAATAGATTTATAGAGCAACCGTGTATTTAATTTCAAATACAACTTTTATATGCAGTGACATTTTACAATGTCAGCAATGGAAATTGGTCTGTAAGTAATTTAATATAAAAAATGTAATTATTTAACCACAGATATAGAACAATGACTTAAATTTGTTTGAAGACTATTGTGAAGTCATTCAAAATTTACTAAGCCTCACTTGCCACCCAGCTGACATACAGAATTGTAGAGTTTTTCAGACAGTTTGAGAGAAAGGTGAGAATCTTCAGTAGTGGTTTTGAGGCATGGAACATTTTATTATAATATACCAGTTGTACAACAGTGTGCAGTGTTGCTCATAGTTGAAGAAAAAATTTCCCCTTGACATCATCTATTCCTTTGAGTATAATTTGGCCATTTATGTGTGGCTTGCATAACTGAGAATTAAATGATCACAAAAATAAACAGGTCTATACAGAGCCCATTTACATAAATCCTAGTTAATTCTCTTTGGTTAAGCTTTTCATTATATCCAATTATTTCCTGTTAGTTCATTGAAAAACCTCCTGATAAATAACCAGGTGACAATGAGCAGCGTCACATCTTACATGTTATTTTTTTAAGGAAACATCACACTAATTAGGACATTGCCTGCAGTTATTAAACAAACAAACATAAAATATTGTTATTTCATTTCAGATGCGATCTGTAAGCCGAGTCTTCAAGTTTATTGACATGCCAACAGAAGAAAGTAAACCATCCACCAAGTCATTCAAACCATCCAAGGATGCCCAGCTCTCAAAAGTTTTGATTACTGAGAATCATCATGTGAGAGATGACATCTGGCCTTCAGGGGGTCAAATGACTGTCAAAGACCTCACAGCAAAGTATATAGATGGTGGGAATGCCATATTAGAAAACATTTCCTTCTCAATAAGCCCTGGCCAGAGGGTGAGATTTAAATATTCCTTGCTTTGTTTGACCTGTGTTTAGTTAAGTAAATCTCAGGAACCTCAAGTAGTGTTTTGGTAAAATCCATTGGTAACAAAATTGTTGTAGACTAGGGCCAAAATTGAATATACATATTTCAAGTTATTAATTATAAAGCCATTATTTTTTCATATGATATTTAGTCTGCCGGGGCCAGAAATGATATAGTTGGTTCATTTTGAGTGTGATTCTACTTGTAGAATGCCTAATCGATTGCTAGGTTACTAACTGAAAGAAGCTGTTAAATAAACCAAAATTATAAAATATTTTAGATTTTGCATCTTGAAACTGTCTTCCATTTCAGGTAAGAGAAATATTTTGTTTATTCTATCTAATTTCTTCATGAATTTTACCTAATTTATACTCTGTCAAACCAGTGGTACTTTTTTCTTAGCTTAGTTCAGTTTGTTTATTTGGAATTCTAATCAAGGTATGGATTATTTAGATTTTTTTAAAAGATTTTATTTATTCATCTGAGACGCAGAGATACAGAGAGAGAGAGAGAGAGCATGAACAGGGAGAGACGCAGAGGGAGAGGGAGAAGCAGGCTCCTCGCTGAGCCAGGAGCCCGATGTGGGACTTGATCTCAGGACCCTGGGATCATGACCTGAGCCGAAGGCAGACGCTTAACCATCTGAGCCACCCAGGCACCCCTGGATTATTTAGATTTTTTTCCCAATAATTTACCAAGCAAAAGTTATTTACCAAGCAACAATTTTATTGTTTAATAAGCAAAAATAACCATGCATTATTTTGAAGTGGTCCTTATAGATCTCAGCCCTGGTCTGAATACATGGATGGCATTCAGATATACCAATTCTGGAATTGATTCTTGGAGAAAGGGACAGTTATTCTCCCTATATTTCATGTTCTAGAATTGTGGTGTTATACTTTATATTTCAAATATATTTCAAATTATATTTTATATTTCAAATCTCTTATTTTGGGCTGCTCCATGAATCTAGACAGGATTATTATATTCCTTTGATTGCTTTATTTTTTTAAATTGAGATAGCATACAAGAGAGCCACTTCTTATGAAAACTGAATTTTAAAACTTTCTCTCTTTGTGGTTTAATTTCAAATAGAGATTTTTTTTTTACCATTGAGATAATGGTCAGTAAACTTTGTTAGGCCACCATCACTGTCACCAGTATACAACAGACTATTATCACTTACTCTGGCCCATCGGTTTAGGAATATTTCATAATTTGATGCTTTGGAAAACATTCTATTAAAGAAATGTAGGGTGAGGAAATGTTTCTGTATACCATACTAAATGGCTTGAAGTGACACAGCAGAAATTTTGACTCTTCTTTTTTTTTAAGATTTTATTTATTTTTGAAACAGAGAGAGAGAGACAGAGAGAGAAATCACAAGTAGGCAGAGTGGCAGGCAGAGGGAGAGGGAGAAGCAGGCTCCCACTGAGCAGGAAGCCCGATGCGAGACTCGATCCCAGGACCCTGGAATCATGACCCCAGCCAAAGGCAGCCGCTTAACTGACTGAGCCACCCTGGCTCTTCTTTTTGATCTTACAGTTAGGATAAATAAATTCACATACTACTAAAATTACCTGTTACTGTGTTTTTGCTCATCAAGAATGGGATTTGGTTTTTTTTTCCTTTTTTTGTGAGAAAACAGTTTTTTTAATTTTAAGTTTTTATTTTGATTCCAGTTAGTTAGCATACAGTGTTATATTAGTTTTAGGTGTATAATATAGTGATGCAACAGTTCCATACAACACCTGGTGCTCATCACAAGTGTTCTTTTTAATCCCCATTACCTGTTTAACCCATCCCCCAGCCCACCTCTTCTCTGATAACCATCACTTTGTTCTCTATAATTAAGAGTCTTCTTAGTTTGTCTCTCTTTTTGTCCTCTTTGCTCATTTCTTTTGTTTCTTAAATTCCACATATAAGTGAAATCATATGGTATTTGTCTTTTCTGATGTACTTTGCTTAGCATTATACTTTCTAGCTCCATCCATGTCATTGCAAATGGCAAGATTTCATTCTTTTTCATAGTTAAAAAATATTCCATTACACACACACACATATTTATAGATAACATTTCTTCATATATTCATCAATCAGTGGACACTTGGGCTGCTTCCATATCTTGGCTATTGTAGATAATGCTCCTATAAACATATGCGTGCATGCATCCCTTTGAATTAGTATTTCTGTATTCTTTGGGTAAATACCTAGTAGTGTGATTGCCAGATTATAGGGTAGTTTCTATTTTTAACTTTCTGAGGACCTCCATACTGTTTTCCATAGTGGCTGTACCAATTTACATTCCCACCAACAGTGCAAAATAGTGCATTGTTTGTATTTCTGTGGCGTTGGTTATTATTTCTCCTCTCTCATTTGCGATTTTAGAGAGAAAACAGTTTTAAATCAGCATAAATGGAAAGACTAGGATTTAGATTAAATTTATCCCTTATTATTAGAATGAGGTTGTTTACATTGTTATGCTTTGAAACTATGTAAAATTAATTATTTGCTTTTGTTCCTTTTGTTATGTGAGAAAACACATAATTAAGTATTCTCTTTTGCTTTGCACACAAGTGAATGCCATAGGCAGTTGAGAATGTCCTCGAGACCACCATGATAGATTCCAAAAGTGATGTCAAGTTACAAACAACAGCAGCAAATAGGTTGATATAAACCAGAGTGAAAAGCCCTGGTAAATTATTTCCTTTCCCTCCTCCTGACATCCTCCCAACCCTTTGCTTTACTGATGCTCAATTGCCCACTAAATTAAATTCAACTAATAAGTGACAGATTTGCAGAGTCCTCATTTCTGTAGGTAGTTTCCTTGATGTAAGAGTAATAATAAGAGCTGCTGTAAAATGAGGAAGAAGCAGTATGCTTAGGCATTTCATGTTCTCTGAACCTTTATATAGAAAATAGGCCATATGTGTTCAGTAACTATTCTTTGCAAGGAATGGTAGGTGCTTTGGGGGAATTGAAAATTACTTACATAAGGCTATGGATCTTGCCATCCAAAGAGGGAAACTAATGTTTATCAAGTGCTTATCATGTCCTAAGCACTGTTTAAAGACATTTATTTGCTATCACATTTGATCTTACTATAATTTCAAAGGTAGATATTATTACCTCTTTTGTGCAGTGGAAGAAACTGAAGTTCACTTAAGTGAGTGAGTTAGCAGGGATCTTAAACCCAGATCTGGCTGACTTTAAAGTTCTTTTTCACCTGCTTTCCTTAAAAGTAGAAAAAGAAGGAGCCAAAGGATAGAGTGAGAAAGAGAGAGAAAAGAAGAGATATTTGTCCCAGAAGATGGCCATCTAAAGGGAGAAATGCAAGATCCAGTAAGAACTAAGGTGGATCACTGTGAAGTTAACAAAGCTTAAATTTCAGAGAAGTTTACCTGCCTGAGCCCCTTCCATGGCCCTGTACTTAATATTTTATTTCTAATTTTGAAATCTTTATTCCTGGAAAGAACTCCTCCTCCATATTGTATAAGCTTTAGATTCCAAAAACCTTGTTATACCCTTGAATAAAAGATAAAATGCTACGGTTGGGAGGAAGCAGTTAGTATCAGTTGGCTGGGAGTTGGGCTATTCAGGGAAAGTTTTCCACAGGAAGTGGCATTTAGAGGGAGACTTTGAGACTTGAACTGTGTATTTGAACAAGCAAAGGTGAGTGAAAAAGAGTGCTATAGGCAGAGGGAACAATACAAGGCATGGGGCATGTACAGAAAACAATGACTGGTTTGATCAGATTGGCAGATCCATAAAGGATTAAAATAGAAGACAGGATTGAAGCAAGATGATCGAAATTATGAGTCTTGGGTGCTGAAGTAATAAGGGAAGTTGAAAACTCAGAAAATCCTACCCAGTTTTGCTGCTAAGGGGTCTTTGGTCATCTTCAAGAGAGCAGTGGTTCTCTAAAGTGTGGTTCCCTGGATCAGGATCATCTACATCACTTTGAGAACTTGTGAGAAGTGCATATTTTTGAGCCCCACTCAACGCTACTGAATAAAAACTCTGGGTGTAGAGACAGTGGTCTGTATCACTGATACATGCCGTTTCAAGTTTAAGAGCCCAATTTAAGACAGTCATTAGGTGTAGAGAAATGAGGGTAGAAGTCCAACTGCAAAGGGTTAGGGAATGGGTGAGTACTGAAATGAGGAGTTATGTAGAACAACAACATTGGTGGTGGGAAAGAGATAGCAAGAACACCTGCCTAAGAGGATGGCTACGTGGAGGGATTTTGCCTTTGTACTATAGAGATTTTGTGTGTTTTGTTTTGTTCTGTTTTGTTTTATTTTGTTTGTTTTTTGAGACAGAAGGAAAGCAGATAACTGGAGTTAAAGAGAAAGATGAGTAAAGAGCTGGTAAACTGAAGGTGTTCATATTATACAGCCTTGATCTTTTAAGTCAATTATAAGTCAAAGTCATGGGAATTGAGTAGTGTCAGTCCTGTAACTTTGTTCTTCTCCTTCAGTATTGTGTTGGTTATTCAGGGTCTTTGCATCTCCATATAAACTTTAGAATCAGTTTGTCAGACCCACGGAATAACTTGCTGAGATTTTGACTGGGATTGCATTGAATCTATAGATCAAGTCAGGAGGAACTGATATCTTGACAATATTGAATCTTCCTTTTCATGAACATGGACCATCTCTCCATTTACTTAATTTTTCTTTGATTTCATTCATCAGAGTTTTGTGGTTTTCCTCATCTAGATCTTGTATATCCTTCCTTATGTTTATATCCAAGTATTTTATTTTGGGAAAGCTAATATAAATGGTAATGTGTTTTTAATTTCAAATTCCACTTGTTCATTGCTGATATTTAGGAAAGCAATTGATTTTTGTATATTAACCTTGTATCCTACAACTTTGCTATAATCACTTATTAGTTCCAGGAGTTTCATTGCTGATTCTTCTAGATTTTCTACATATATAATAATGCCATCTGTGAACAAAGACAGTTTTATTTCTTTTTTCCCAATCTGTATGATTTTTATTTCCTTTTCTGGTCTTAGTGCGTTAGCTAGAATTTCCAATATAGTGTGGAAAAGGAGTTACACGAAGGGACATCCTTGCCTTGTTCCTGATCTTAGCAGGAAGTCTTTGAGTTTCTCACCCTTACATATGATGTTA
The DNA here is from genome assembly GCF_037043125.1 of Eumetopias jubatus. Lineage (NCBI taxonomy): Eukaryota > Metazoa > Chordata > Mammalia > Carnivora > Otariidae > Eumetopias > Eumetopias jubatus. Next base: position 76,301,514 of record NW_028274820.1, read on the forward strand.
ACTATAAGGTTATTATAGATGTCTATCAAGTTAAGGTAAGTTCCCCTCTATTCCTAGTTTGCTGAGAGTTTTTATCAGGAATTAGCATTGAAACTTGTCAAATGAATTCTGCATCTATTGTTACACTCATGTGATTTTTCCTAGTTTAGCCCACTGATAGAATAAATTATATTAATTCATTTTTTAATTTTGAACCAACCTTGTGTATCTGGAATTAATCCCACTTGGTCTTGATATATATAAACTCTTTATGCATTGTTGGATTTGATTTGCTAATAACTTGCTGAAGAGTTTTGGTTCTATGTTCATGAGAAATGTTGGTCTCTAATATCTTTGCCTGGTCTGGGTATTCTGTTAATGTTGGCCTCATAGAATATTTAGGAAGCATTCCCTCTGCTTCTATCTCCCGGAAGAAGTAAAGGATTGGTAGAATTTCTACTTTAAATATTTGGTAGAATTCACCAGCGAATCTATCTGGACCTGGAGATTTCTGAATTGGAAGGTTGTTAATTATTGATACAATTTCTTTAAAAGTTATATGCCTATTTAGGTTGTCCATTTCTTCTTGTATGAGCTTTGGAAGACTGTATCTTTTGAGGAATTGGTCCATTTCATCTAGATTATTAAACTGGTGGGCATATAGTTACTTATAGTATTCCTTTATTCTCTTACCATGGGATATGTAATGATGTCTCCTCTTGCAATTCTAATATTAGTAATTTATGTCACCTCTCTTATTTTCTTAGTTAGCCTGGCTAGAAGCTTATTAATTTTATTGATCTTTTCTAAGAACCAGCTTTCATTGATTTTCTCTACTGATTTCCTATTTTCAATTAGGTGATTCTGCTCTAATTTTTATTATTTCTCTTCTGTTTCCTTTCAATTTAATTGACTCTTCTTTTTCTAGTTTCCTATGGTAGAAACTTAGACTACTGATTTTAGATATGTCTTTTCTAATATATGCATTTAATGCTATAAATTTCCCTCTGTACTGCTTTCACTGCGTGCCACAAGATGGTTAATGTGAGCTGGAGTTGGGTATTTTCATTCCCTAGATCAATTGGGTTCTAATAAAAAACCCAGTAGGTTACAGTCTCATAAAATAATTTCTCTTAGGGGAGGCCTTATGACGAACAAAATTCTTTAATGCTCTGGAGTATTGCAAAATTTAAATTTTTAAATTTAAAAATGAACAGATGTTAGAAGACTTTTGATTTTTCAGTTTGGTCAGCTTTTTACTTGTTAGGACAGAGTGATAACATTCAAGTTCCTTATATTTTGGAATATAAGAAGAACAAAAACGGAAGTCCTGTTTTTCATCTCTTCATCCCTTTACCTAGCACATTGCCTAGCTTACTATATGTTAAATATGAATGTATGAATAACTTATACCCACTTCTAGGTCATATGATTGATTAGTGTAGGAATTGATTATTAAAATGTTATTCTGAGCAGCTCTCTTAAGATTGTTATTTCTACTGCCTTGCCCTTAGAACCTATAACAGCATCTTGCAGTCTATAACAAAATGCCTCAAACATACTTCTTGCATGCTGAATTAAGAAGAAGACTCAAGTTCAGTATATTTTGATTATCCAAAATCCTGCAAGATCAGCTCTGGTCTAATTCATATTCTTGAAAAAAAAATAAAACATTTGAAAAGGACTCAAGTGGGCATTTCTTGTTTAATTTTTAATGGATTTCAACATTCTTGATTAGATGGTGTGCCTGAGTCCATTTGGGCTGCTGTAACAAGATATCATAGGCTGGGTGGCTTATAAACAGCAGAACTTTATTTTTTTACAATTCTGAAGTGTGGGAAGTCCAAGATCATGGTGCCAACAGACTCATTGTCTGGTAAAAACCCACTTCCTCATAGATGTTTGTCTTGTCATTTGTAACCTCACATGGTGAAAGCGGTAAGGGAGCTTTCTGGGGTTTCTTTATAAGGGCATTAATCTCATTCATGAGGGTTCCACCCTTATGACCTAATCATCTCCCAAAGGCCAACATATGAATTTGGGGGAGACACAAATATTCAGTTCATAGCATGGTGAAAGATATTAAAAATCAGTATTTTATGCAAAAAAGTTATTCAGTCTTCATATTAAAACACTTTGTCCATAACAATTATTTTAGGGAAGAGATGTCTCTTTATCTTCTTTGTTCTTAATTTAGGCCTTTACTTCATGGAATCTGTATTTTAAATTTTACTTTCAATGAGAAATAGGGCAAGATTTTCACAACCTTTACTTTAAAAAAAAACCCTATTTTTTCTTTTTAATCTCAAATAGTTGTTTTCTTAAAAGCTTTTGATTTTTTTTTTTTTTTTTGCCTGAATTTTAGTATCCAGATTACCTTCCCCCAGTGGAATATCTTTTCCTTTTTCCCTTTTTTTTTTTCCTCTCAAAATGCAGACTGGGATTCTAATATGGAGCCAGGTCCTTCATGATAAATGTAGACTTATCAAAATGCCTTAGGTGGCAAATTATGTCTATCACAGTACTGGACAGTCCTCTGATTAAATAGATATCTAATTCAAGGTCTATTCTTTTGGGTGAGCTTACCTGCCTTCTTTATTTGTAGTCTCTTCAAAATCCTGAGATGCCAGAAGCAATTCAAACAGTATCAAGGGTTCAGATCGTAGCAGCATAAGCACTTACATGTCTCTTTGACTTGTTAAACACATATGGCATCCTGTCTTGATAAAAATTGGTATTTAATAGCTGAATCATTCTGTAATTTATCTTGGAGTTATGAGGAGCATATTCTCAAGAACTTATTATGTTAAGAATTATGATTCATGGGCGCCTGGGTGGCTCAGTTGGTTAAGCGACTGCCTTCGGCTCAGGTCATGATCCTGGAGTCCCGGGATCGAGTCCCGCATCGGGCTCCCTGCTGCTCAGCGGGGAGTCTGCTTCTCCCTCTGACCCTCCCCCCCTCACGTGCTCTCTCTCTCTCTCTCTCTCTCTCATTCTCGCTCTCTCAAATAAATAAATAAAATCTTTAAAAAAAAGAATTATGATTCATTAATGATAAATATATAAAAGGTACAGTTATTATCACTTTGGAGATCTAAGTTTCATTTTATTTGGTATCTTGATTTGTGGAAACCACAGAAGATGAAAAATAATTATAGCAGGTTTCAGTCTGTTGCAATACTAAAACAGTGAATCAGGCACTCAGAAGAATGTCCTGAGACTGTTCTATTCATGGTACAGTGCAATTACAGCTAGCATCAAATTCAACACTGTTTAGCTGTCCACATAATATTTTGATTTATCTTGATCCAAAATTCTCAGAAAGGAAGTTCGGTGAAGTTACTAGAAATCACTGACTTGGAATTAGGATATACCTTAAAAGCTCATTTGCGGGAAGTACTCTGGCCTTATTCAACAGATCACTGAGAAGCTTGGAAAAACAAATCCCGGAAAAGAATTATTATGTGCCAATTATATAAACAAGAAGACTTTGTTAGGTATGAACCAATAAGATTCCTTGCTGTTAAAACGTGTCAGACACAATGCAATATCAGCAGTTCAATAATATAGAAGAACCAGAGATTAACTACAAAACTTTAAAGCTAAACAAAAGATTTACCGATTGCTTCTCAATTTAGTCTTACACCAACATAAAAATTGAGTTCTCAAAGACTTTCAGTATTTGCTTCTTGAAAAGGAACATGGTCATTTATCCTAGTTATTAGAACCCTGGCTAATGATATAGAGGTTTGGACTCAAGGTGCTTTTTATTAAAATTTTGTGATATGACTTTATTATTTTTTATTTATTTTTTTAAAGTTTTTAATTTAAATTCCAGTTAATTAATATACAGTGTGATATTAGTTTCAGGTGCACATATAGTAATTCAACACTTCCATACAATACCCGGTGCTCATTACAAGGGCACCCCTTAATCCCCATCACCTAATTCACCCATCTCCCCACCCACCTCCCCTCCGGTAACCATCAGTTTGTTCTCTATGGTTAAGAGTCTGTTTCTTGGGGCGCCTGGGTGGCTCAGTTGTTAAGTGTCTGCCTTCGGCTCAGGTCATGATCCCAGGGTCCTGGGATCGAGCCCCGCATCGGGCTCCCTGCTCGGCGGGAAGCCTGCTTCTCCCTTTCCCACTCCCCCTGCTTGTGTTCCCTCTCTTGCTGTCTCTCTCTCTCTGTCAAATAAATAAATAAAATCTTAAAAAAAAAAAGTCTTTTTCTTGATTTGCCCCTCTCTCTTTTTTTCCTCCTTTGCTCATTTGTTTTGTTTCTTAAATTCCACATATGAGTGAAATCATGTATTTGCTTTTCTCTGACTGACTTAGTTCACTTAGCATAATACTCTATAGCTCCAGGGGCACCTGGGGGACTCAGTCAGTTAAGGGTTTGACTCTTGATTGTGGCTCAGGTCATGATCTGAGAGTTGTGAGATTAAGCCCTGTGTCGGGCTCCATATTGAGGGTGGAGCCTGCTTAAGATTCTCTCTCTCACCTTTTCCCTCTGCTCCTCCCCTGCTCATGCTCTCTCTTTCTCTCTCTCTGAAAAAAAAAAAAAAAAGAATTAAATACTCTAGCTCCAACCATGTTGATGAAAATAGCAAGATTTCATTCTTTTTTTATGGCTGAGTAGTAGTCCATTGTGTGTGTGTGTGTGTGTGTGTGTGTGTCTGTATGTGTGTGTATACCACATCTTTATCCATTCATCAGTCGATGGACACTTAGACTATTTCCATAATTTGACTATTGTAGATAATGCTGCTATAACATCAGGGTGCCTGTATGTCCTTGAATTAGTATTTTTGTATTCTTTGGGTATATACCTATTAGTGCAATTGCTGGATCGTAGGCTAGCTCTATTTTTAACTTTTTGAGGAACTTCCATATTTTTTCCCCGGTGGCTGCACCAGTTTACATTCCCACCAATAGTGCAGGAAGGTTCCTTTTTCTTCACATCTTGCCAATCCTGTTATTTCTTTTGTTTTGATTTTAACCATTCTGACAGGTGTGAAGTGACATCTCATTGTAGTTTTGATTTGTATTTCACTGATGACTGGTAATGTTGAGCATCTTTTCAAGTGTCTGTTGACCATCTGGATGTCTTTGGAGAAATGTCTATTCTTGTCTTCTGCCTATATTTAAATTGGATTATTTTTTGGGTGGGGGGGGTTGAGTTTTATAAGTTCTTTATAGATTTTGAATACTAATCCTTTATCAGATACGTCCTTTACAAGTATCTTCTCCCATTCTGTAGGTTGCCTTTTAGTTTTATTGATTATTTCCTTCACTGTGCGAAAGCTTTTTATTTTGATGCTTCCCTTGCCTCAGAAGACATATCTAGAAAGAAGTTGCTACAGCTGATGTCAAAGAGTTTACTGTCTGTGTTCTCTTCTAGGATTTAATGGTTTCAGGTCTCACATTTAGGTTTTTAATCCATTTTGAATTTTTTTGTGTGTGTATGGTATAAGAAAGTGGTTCAGTTTCTTTCTTTTGCATGTTGCTGTCCAGTTTTCTCAGCACCATTTGTTGAAGAGACTTTTTTTTTGTCATTGGATATTCTTTCCTGCTTTGTCAGAGATTAACTGACCCCATAGCTGTGGGTTCATTTCTCTGTTTTTTATTCTATTCCATTGATCTATGTGTCTATTTTTGTGCCAGTACCATACCATTTTGACGACTACAGCTTTATAATATAACTTAAAGTCAGGAATTGTGATGCTTCCCGCTTTGCTTTTCTTTTTCAAGGTTGCTTTGGCTATTCAGGGTTTTTTTGTGGTATCATACAAATTTTAGGATTGTTTGTTCTAGCTCTGTGAAAAGTGTTGTTGGTATTTTGATAGGGATTGCATTAAAAGTGTAGATTGCTCTGGGTAATATAGACATTTTAACAATGTTTGTTCTTCCAACCCATGAGCATGGAATTTCTTTCGATTTCTTTGTGTCATCTTCCATTTCTTTCATCAGTGTTTTATAGTTTTCAGAGTAGAGGTCTTTCACTTCTTTGGTTAGGTTTATTCCTAGGTATCTTATTATTTTTGGTGCAGTTGTAAATGGGATTGATTCCTTAATTTCTCTTTCTGCTATTTCATTCTTGGTGTATAGAAATGCAACAGATTTCTGTACATTGGTTTTTGTATCCTGTAGCTGAACTGAATTCATGTATCAGTTCTAGCAATTTAGCAAATAGTCTTTCAGGTTTTCTATATAGAGTATTATGTCATCTGCAAATAGTGAAAGTTTTACTGCTTCCTTACCAATCTGGACACCTTTTATTTCTTTTTGTTGTCTGATTAAATTTGTGATATGACTTTAAAGCAAATCACTTCCTCTTATTGAACTTTCCTCCACCCATACCTCACCTACACAAGGTATATTCAGATTGCTTATAAAAGCTTTATTGTTGTGGTTGAAAAATCATGGTATATGATGAACATATTTGTACAGCAGGGGCTGATTCAGAAATGGAGGTGTGCATATTAAATTTCACAAGATTTTTAAATAAAACTGGATTTGGTATTTGACCAAAATTAACTAAATTCATTTGTTTGTTAGATCAACTAAATAAGTTTGTTCATTCATCTGCCTTCTCTCTCTCCCTCCCTCTCCCTTTTCCTCTCTTTCTTCCTTCCCTCTTTCTATCCATTCATCCACCCACCCACCCACCCATCCATCCATCTATCTAATCCATATGTCCATTTATCCATTCATTTATCCTTCCATCTGCCTGACCCTCAGTCAATCTGAACACCCAATTATTGAGTACTTTATGTGCACCCACCATAATGCCAGGTGCTGAGAATTCGGTGGAAAACAATGTAGACCACCCTGTCCTTGTTGAACTTAAATTCTTGGGGTTAACACAAGTAATAATCAAGAAAAAATAAATACAATAATTAATGCTTCTGATTAGTAGTGTGAAGAAAGTCAGAAGGGTGTTGTGTATAACTTTTGGCTTATCTGATTTTCTCAGTTGTTTCAGAGAACAAGCATTCATGAAAGTCTCGTTACAGAGCTCTTAAAAACAAAAGACATGGTATCATTATTGTTTACCAGCTTATCCCAAAGGCCTAGTTTATTACCAGATTCCTAATAAATATTCAATAAGTTATTATTATCATGGGTTGTCAGAAGCTCTAAAGCATTCATTGTGGTCCATGAACTTGTTCTGGTTTATAAGCTGTTAGTGGTCTCTGATAAGTGTAAAAATTGAGAGTACGCATGTAGAAATTCATTTTTATTATCTTTCATTTTAAAGTACTGGTATGCAGTGGATCAGAAACTAAAAAAAACATAAAGCAAAACAAAACTGTTCTTTGCCGCAGAGAGTGTAAAAAGCATTCCTCTAAAAAACCACTGGCTCAGCTCTCTTGTAAAAAAGAAAAAAGCTAAATGACAAAAGAAAAACAGGAGTCATCTAAGGGGAAGGAAGTAAACATTTATCCAGTGCTACTCAATATTGGGCCATATTTCCGTGTTCAGTTAATGACTGCAGGAATGTTCTGCCCACTCAAAGCATCTTCATCCAAGTGCTGGATGTAAGCCAACATGGAACACAGAGGTGGGGCCCCTATCCTGTAGCACCTGCGCTCCCCTTCCATCACATGGCATTGTCATTCTGTGCTCTTAATAGTCTTTTGGTAACAAGAATCGTTTTTTTTTTTTTTTTTCTTTTCCTTAATATCCTTTTTGCTTCTCCAAGTTCTCTTCCTGCCAGGCAGGGTAGATGTAAGAATTTGATTTGACAACTGTCCAAGTGCTAATCCATTGAGTGGCAAGGCTTGGCCTGCCTTCTCTGGGAACACAGAGCTCACCCTAACATTTTCTTGTTTATTGTCAGGCCTAAACTGGTGCTTAATATATTATGGACAGTACCTGAACATTAGAACTGTTTCAGATCCATTAATTTTCAAACTCATATTCATGTTAGGAACTAGGTCAAGCTATATAGGACCCTGCTTTTGGCTTAAGGCTATCCTTAGAAATGGTATGCATTAACACACTGTATCTTTGTTTTCCTTGATGCAAAATGGGTATTTTTAGCCTATATGCCATTAGTAAAGGTCAGTGATAAATGAAGGGTCCAGAATTAAGAGTCCAGTTCCTTATGGCCAGTTTCTGTATTCTTTTCCAGGGTTGCTCTGCCCCAGATTACTATTGGTCAGAATTGGGAGTATTATAGAAAGGTCTGAATGAATAAGTTGAAATCTTACCTGGTGATATTAAGAAAAAAACAGAAACAAACCCAGTTCCAATGTTTTTTAGTGAAGTATAATACTAGATTACATTTCTCGTATGGTGTCTGTATGTCACAGGAATAATTCTGTTGTTCTTGTTTTCTAGGTGGGCCTCTTGGGAAGAACTGGATCAGGGAAGAGTACTTTGTTATCAGCTTTTTTGAGACTGCTGAACACTGAGGGAGAAATCCAAATAGATGGTGTGTCTTGGGATTCAATAACTTTGCAAGAGTGGAGGAAAGCCTTTGGAGTGATCCCACAGGTAAGTCAGAAAGACTTAGTAAAAAAAAAAAAAAAAAAAAAAAGTGACTATATATTTTTACCATTATTTGACACTTAAGAAAATCACATTTCCCTGGAAAATGTATTTGTTATTTATTGCTATTTTTTTTCTGCAATGCAGTGTTTTCATAGGAAAAAAGAAAACTACCTATAAAAATTTGGAACTCTCTGCCATACAGTGATTGAACTATTAATAGTTTTGACAGCCTTTCCCAGAGGACACAGTCCACATGGGAGCATGGGACTTTTGTTTTTAATCAGTGTTTTCTCCCCTCCTTCAGTGGTCTGAGCTCCAAGTTAGCAATCCCAGCAGGTTGAGAAATGCTTTGCAAGATGTAAATGATGCTGCTGAAATAAGAAACACTTGGAAGCACCAAGTAGTGGAATTGAAAATAGAAAGTCTAATGATTGTTTTTTGTTCTTTGGATAAAATGAACCATGTCAGATTAATCTGTAGCTTTTTTTTTTAAAGTCACTCTCTGATTTGGGTCACAAAGGATCTCTAGCTTCCCTGGCTCAGTAGCATTCTCTGCGTGTCATTGTAGAAGAGGATTTCTTATATATGAGAGAAATAGCAGTTCCAGTTTAAAATGACCTCAGTGGAAACCAAGGAATGTCGTTACTAGAGCCAAATCTGAAAGGCACGTGTTGCACTTCTACTGGCATTTGCTTTCTTCTCTGTGGGCATATTCACTGCTTTAGTTACCACATTGCTTCCTTTGTACTAATGGGCTGAATCCATTCCACCAGCACATTCTAAACAATTCTCCACATTTAACACAAAATTAAAATGCCAGGAGCATCTCCAGATAGATGGACTATAAATCTAGCCTGAGAAAAAAGCTTGTATTTCTTGATAGATTACCTTAGTGTGGAACATTTGCTTTTTTTCACCTAATGAGGCACTAAATATTGTAGCTGCTGGATTGATGCTTTTAATTTTTTTGTCTAGACTTTGCCATATTGCCAGAAGCTTAATCCTGGTCGAACTTTTGAAAAACAGTATTGTTTTTCAGAAAGAAAGAAAAGATTGTCAGATGGTCTAAAGGTAAAGAAACACTGGGAATATGAGTATCCCAAGGTGACAGCCTGAGGCAAGATAACAATGTTGAAGAACACGGAATAGAATCTGGTTGTCCGGTTGTCTAAGACGCGTTGCTGTTCGTTTGACTCTAAGTCTCCCGGTCCCATTTTTAACTGCGGTGGTGAAGATTTTGGTGTTTGTTTGTTTTTTTTTTTTTGTCCTTATTCATACAAATCTAAGCATTAGCATGAGTACAGCTCTAAAAAATAATTTCAATTTCACTGGGGATCCTTTAGTTTATCTGCCATGTTATTTATGAAAAATTATGTGTTCTATTTAAGGAAGTGAAATATGCAAGACCTGGAGGAAAACTGAATGAACCAGTTATGAAAATTCTTTATCTTCTCTTTTTGCTGAAGTAAATCTTCCAAACTTGCCTTTATTTCATTTTCCCTCTTCTGTGGCTTCAAGCTTTATAAAATTATATCAACTAAACAAGAAATACTTTGAGATATGCCTTCAAAAATACATGATCATGCTAATATAGATGCATCTCATTCTACATTTTTAGGACCCTGTTTCTGGGATTGTCTCCTAGTATCACAGGGATATCTGTAGACAGAATGTACTACTTTTTCTACAGTGACATCTTGAAAACATTAAGTGAATGACCAAGAAAGAGAGAGGGCAAGCTCCTCATGCCCTTTTAATATCCTAACTAGGAGACGCTTTTATTTTCCTAACTTTCCTTTAGAAGTTTAAATTAAGTAATTTTTCTTCTTTGCCTGGAGTTTGATCTTAAAAAAAAAAAAAGAAGAAAGGGTAAAAAATCCAAGAAGAACTGTTTTTTGTTTGCTTTTCCATCTTTCTTCCTTCCATCTTTCTGACCTTGCAAGGGCATCTCTGACATGGAATCATCAGATATCTCCGGGTCAATTAGTCACTTATTTTGAGACACATGAAACAGGAACAAACTTTGAAGAAAACCTTTTTCTCTCCCTCATAGTGGTCCTGAGACATCTGCTGTGGAGTCACAAGATGTCATTAGTTTCAGCAAATTCTTGCTGTGTGTGTGTGCGTGTGTGTGTGTGTGTGCGCGCGCACGTGCATTCTCTCCTGTAGCTAGAAAGCAATCTTGGAGAATGCACCGGCCTAGAAAAAAGGGTACTGTGTACATTTCAAGGTGGAGACTTCTTTAATTTGTTCTGCTTTACCTGTGAGCTCTGTCTGAGGGCATGGAGAGAAGGTAGTGTGGCCTCCAGTCAGAGCCCCATTGCCTTAGGCAATTCGAACATCAAGACTTGCATTGTTTATTAGCTTTGAACTTTGTTGAGCACTTTATTCTTGAAAGACAGAGAAACAGTTTTTAAATGTGCTTGTAAAACTTCAATTGCGACTTTAAAAGGCCGCAAGCTGTTTCAAGTAAATGGTCTTACTTGCAATGAGTCCTTACGACCTGAAAATAATCCACGCCCACATATGACTGTCCACCACAGAGCTGGAACATCTTTTGCTGTGAAGGGTCTCAGACAGGGCCAAAACACGTATCTCTAGATTCAAGCAATGGAATTGGGAGTGCAGCAGTTCTCATTCAGTGTACTAATAAATAGCAATTAAATAATTAGTTGTGAAACTCCTATATGCTTAAAATTATAGTGTACTATAATTCTCTATGCTATAGGTTCTGTAGTTATGTGAAAGGTATTGAGGTCCCAATCCCACATATGAGCTTCCAATGAGAAGTTCAAAATTGAAGTCAGAGACCAAAAGAAGAGACTAAATGATAAACCAAAGACAGTTAATTAGATATAGTTAATGAGTCAAGGTGCGAGCCTGTTCAGGGGGCGCTGTGGGCACTTCTTAGGAGGGTGAGGACCGGCGGAAGAGCTTGTTGTTGCTGCTTCCAGTGGATCACCGTCGCTGTATCCTTCCTTCTTTCCTCCTCCCACTGCTAGCAACAAATGAGTACGGGCAGTTTCACAGGGAAGGCGGTAGTTAAGGTGGGTCTTAATGGGCCATACCGCTTGTAGGTTTCTGAAAGGTTGGGGGCAGGGTGTGGTGGAAAGGATATTCCAGGATCCCAGACAGGGATATTATGAAGTGCAGAGAAGAGGGTTAGAAAGAGTTGGGGCGCAAAGGGCAGGGGAGGCCACGTGATAGGGAGTATTAGAGTAAAGAGGGAAAGACTTGGTAAGTACTGAGACGGCCCAGTGAGGAAGGAGTTGACTCTTTCTGAGCCAGGAAGTGCGGGTGAAGGGATGGCGGAAGGGCCTGCTGCCGGCAGCAGCGTGTGGGGGGAGGGACTCCTGGGACGGAGCGGGCGAGAGCCAAGCAGTGGGCTCAGAAACTGTCCAGCGGGGCGCCTGGGTGGCTCAGATGGTTAAGCGTCTGCCTTTGGCTCAGGTCATGATCCCAGAGTCCTGGGATCGAGTCCCACGTCGGGCTCCCTGCTCCTTGGGAGCCTGCTTTTCCCTCTGCCTCTCTCTCTCTCTCATGAATAAATAAATAAAATCTTAAAAAAAAAAAAAAAAGAAACTGTCCAGCTGTGGTGTGGTAAGATCCTGGACTATAGTGAAGACCACAGTGGGGGCGGGGTGCCAGATTCAAGGGAAAAGAGAAGGGGTGCCTGGCTGGCTCAGGGGGTAGTGCGTGGGGGTTCTTGTTCTCAGAGTGGTGAATTTGCACCCCATTTTGGGGGTAGAGTTTGCTTAGGGGAAAAAAAAGGGAGAAGAGAAAAAGAACTAGTATGGATATTAGTATGACACAACTTTACTATTTTTTTTTAAGATTTTATTTATTTGAGAGAGAGAATGAGAGAGAGAGAGAGCACATGAGAGGGGGGAAGGTCAGAGGGAGAAGCAGACTCCCTGCTGAGCAGGGAGCCCGATGCGGGACTCGATCCCGGGACTCCAGGATCATGACCTGAGCCGAAGGCAGTCGCTTAACCAACTGAGCCACCCAGGCGCCCACAACTTTACTATTTCTGAGCTGAAAAATTTGAAAATTTAACAGTTTTGTCAGATCTGGAAATCATTTTTTTAAAATGCTATCGCTACAAAGTGTATACTGGAAAGTTGTAGTATGAAAGGTTGTGAAACATTAAATGACTTTGCAGGAACCAAATATTTGAACGTCTTACATGCAGTCATTTACATATAAATAAATAATATGTTCATTAACATTATAAAATTATTCTCTAAATCTTAAACATTTTTGACTAATACTTTGTTCACCTTGTTCTCGTTAATAAGATATTCTTAAAAGCCAAATGACACTTATTTTTAGACATTCTATAATGTAACCTTAGAATCTTGATTTGTTTGAATTGAATAGATTTTTATTGTATCGATTCAACTTATAATAAAATTTTGCAGACATTGCCAGAAGGTAAAATCACAGCCACTCTGCTGCTTATAAGCATTGGGACCCCATTTTAATAGAACTTTACATGATATATGTGTATCTATATTTCCCTTCTGGCCAAAACAAAACAGTTTATTTTTTTTTATGCTTATGCCCCAGTGCTTTTTTTACGCTATACTATATTCCTGCTTATTTAATTTATGCTATATTCAATCACCATGGAAGCCAAATTGCTTTTTTGTTTCATTTGACATCCAAGGCTAAAGCATACTGCCCACTTCAGTGGGATGTGAGCCGCTCTGAGCACCCCATGTAGGCTCCGCGGTCTCCCCTGAGTTGAGGAGTTGAGGAATCAGCTTCAAGAAAGAGATTAGTCAGCTGGTGAACAATGGTGCTCTTTTTATTCTTCCTGGAGTCCTAAGAATTGCTCTTTATGCATAATCCATGACATTAAATAAATATCAAATATTTACACATCCTCATTTTCCTATTGATGAATAGTTTCTTAAAAGAGAGGATCATTGTGATTTTTAGTTTCAGCTGTATTTTTTGCTGTATAATCCATCTGACTGTGTCACCTTGGCCAAGCCACATAACTTCTTGGGGCCTTGGCTATTTCATTTGTAAACCTGGGAAAAGGACATAGGTGACCTGCAAGGACCTCTTGGCTTTAGAGGTGCCTTTGTGGAAACTTCAAACAGTTTAGAAAACAGAACTAAGACATTGGCTGGCACCTCTAAAAGGAAGAGATGCTATTTATAAGACAGGAATGAAATGTGTAGTTAATTGTATGAAATCATTCTAACTGGACCGGTCCATTCAGTTAATTTTTTAGAATTAAAATGAAAGCATTACTTTAATGCTAGACAATCAACTGTAAACGAAAGACCTACAGAATTTCTGGGTGGTCTCAAATCCACTATATCTAAGCCTATTAGATATCGAATTTCCACAGCTTTCTTCCTTCACAATTTTGAATTTATATCTATTTTAAATAAAATGAACATATAACATTGCCAAACACTTGATAAGTATTATATATGAATTATTAAGCTATTATGAGATAATTTGGGCATACCATTTCTCAACAATGACATAAAAAGATCAAAGCTTTAATGGGTAGTTAGTATTATTCCTTTAAAGATTGGCCATGGGAAGAATGGACAGGCTGAGATTCTTAAGCAGGATGAAAGAATGTATAAAGAAACTGAGGAAGTGAAATAAAACCATGTGGCTGGGGTGAAAAAGGGAGGTGATAGAGCAGAGCACTAAAATGAGCCAGACGAAGTAGGGGGTGCCAAATCATGTAGGGTCTGCAGGCCATCTTACAGATTTTATATTTTGCCTTGAGTGTAATGGAAAGCCAAAGGTTTTTCAAAAGGCTAATGATAATCCAACTGAGATTTGTAACAATTGCTTTGTTGCTAAATAAAAATAGAAGGGAGGCAAGAGTGAGAAGAAAGAAATTGATTAAAAGGTTCTTGCAGGGTTCCAGAGAGCGATATTGGTGTTTTGAACTATATAGTGACAGTAGGGATGGAGAAATAACTGGATTTGAGATATATTTGAGGGGAAAATCCATAGGACTGATGATTGATTCCATTTGGGAGGATCAGGGAGAAAGAAGTCATGGATGACTAAAATTTCTGGATTGAGGAAATGAAGTTGCCATACACTTTTCAAAATGGAAGAGCGTATAGGTAGAGTAGGTTTGAGAAAAGGTGGCATTTCCCCATTCGACAGTGAGAACACTGAGGCTCAAAGAGCGTGGGTTCCTGTTCGTAGAGCTGCGTTGTTAATAGCATCTTTGCAAGCCACATTACCTTTAATCACTTCTGTGGCTGCTTTGTTGTCATGATACCTTTGGCCTCCACCCATGGTCTTCCAGAATAATGACATTATTCCATTTGACCAAATTAAAATTTCCTATTGTTCTGTTCCACTGGATGTGTAAATATCCTTGAAGGTTACAAAGACACTGTGACCTGTATACAAACCCTTCAACTCGGGTTCTGCCTAGGAAGAGGAAGCAAGCCTCTCCCTTAATGGTGCAGGAACTGAGCCTGTCTCCGGGGAATGGCTAGTGATGCTGACACAAAGGCTTTGCCGCTAAGCACTGATGGGCTCTTTATAGACCCATTGGGCTGCTTCTGCCCAACCTTTAATCATTCCTGAGCCCCAGATCAGGAATAAAAACTGGTTTGCCTAGGACTTGAGACATTTTGCTGGGGTGGTAAAGAGCACACATTTGGAAACAAACACCCTTGGGTTTGCATTCTAACTCTACAATCTACTAGCTAAGTGACATTGGAAAAGTCACTGAAGTTCTCCCAGCTGCGATTTCTTCGTGGGCTGTGATAGGACTTATTTCGTTAGGCTGATGGGGAGATGAAAAGAGATAATGCATGTCAAGAGACTTACCTGGCATATGGCAAATCTGTCATAAAACGAAGTTCTGTGTTCCATCTGCTTGGTTCCCAGTGGAGATAATTTCTCCAAAGCGTGTCATGCATGGTCTGATATTTGGTAAACCCTCACAGTGGTTATTTCCTGTCTTTCTCAGTAATGCAAGAAACGTTTTATATAAAGAATCACAATACTTTTTAAAAAAATGTAAAAAACAGTAAAGAGCAAAATTCCCTTGGTAAGCCTTTGAGCTTTAGGTACTAAATAAACCCAGTTGCTTAAATAATGAACTGACTCGAGGTTTCAGGGCCACTTTGTACTTGATTCTTCGTTTATCAGAATTCCCCGATAGTGCTCTTTGTCTGTCTGCTCTCTTTAGCTTATTTGGACATTACTTTCATTTCCTGGGAAGCTTGGAGGAAGATGCACAAATAATCCATCGTCTCATGAGTCATATATTCATCCCTTATATTATAAAGCAATGCAAGTGCCCCTAAGGAAGATGATTTTTTTTAAGAGAGAGGAAGCGCGGGAGCACAAGGTGGGGGGAGGGGCAGAGGGAGAGGGAGAGAGAGAATCTTAAGAAGGCTCCATGCTCAGTGCGGAGCCAAGGCCAAGGCCGGGCTCAATCTCATGACCTGAGATCATGACCTGAGCCGAAATCAAGAGTCAGACACTTAACCAACTGAGCCCAGGCACCCCAGGAAGAGGATTTTGATGCAGGTTAAGACCTACCAGCATAAGTCTTGTTGCCCTCTCCAGATGGTTCCTGAGATATTTGGTACAACGTTGTTCTTTAAGCCATAAACTGTGCCCTGGGGAATGAGGTCTTTAATGTGACCCTCTTTGAACTTGACTGCCATGGTGAGGATACTCGTGTTCTGCCCAAGAGGCACAGATACCCACCTGTCTTGTGCGGTTTCTTATGGATCAGATGGACACTGAGCTTTCTCCCTCAGTGTAAGGCAATTTGTGAAAACTAAGACGTCAAAAAGTGTAGTTCTCAATTCTCTTTACTGGATATTAATCAAAGGCAAGAGGAAAAAGGCAAAGAAAATATTATTCTGAGTGTTAACATCAAAAGTATTTTTCAGTTCACCCATATGCACAGAGAGAGGACTAAATATTAGTATTGTGACATCAGCACTTCTGAGACAGTGATTTTCTTTTAAAACATTTTTTTAGCCCCATGGGCAGACCTGAGTAGACGGTCCTACAGCAAGGAAAGTGTCTCAGGGTGATAGTTGTGCATTTCTCCTTGCAGGGTATTAGATGGTCATCTTGTCAGCTCAGCAGGATCCATCTCTTGGTACATGCATTCACTTAGACAAATATTTGATTTCCACTTTTTCACTGATTTCTAAGTTGTGCCTTTCTCCTGGTTGTACAAGTCGAGGCGTGCCTTGGTTTATAGACCAGACGAACATGTGTGTTTAAATAAAATGTCTATACATTCAAACAATCTCAAAATCCTTTAGGAAGCTAGACTTAACAAAGAAATCCAAGGAAACTATGTGAACAAAATAGGAATTTGTTCTAACGAGTTAATTATAACTCATAAACATAATTTTTCAACTGTTCAATTTTCTATTATATTTGCTCTTAATAAGGAAAAGTGCTAGGTATAAAACAAAATTTTAATTTCCCACAACTTACAATGATCTGTTTCCTTATCCTAAGGACATTGGGATGAGATAAGTGTTCACTAGGGGCTTCTAATGTAGCTGCAATGTTTATTTCTTTAAAGAAGACACAAAGCAACTATGATAAAATTTTAAAATTTAAGAAAACCAGGGGTACCTAGGTGGCACAGTCGGTTAAGCATCTGACTCTTGGTTTTGGCTCAGGTCATGGTCTCAGGGTCCTGAGATTGAGCCCCACGTTGGGCTCTGTGCTCAGCATGGAGTCTGCTTAAGACTTTCCCTCTCCCTCTACCCCTCCTCCCTGCTCTCTCTCTTTCAAGTAAATAAATAAATCATTAAAAATAAAATAAAATTTAAGAAAACTAGATGGTAAGTACATGGACATTTGTTATTATTTTAAAGTATTTTTTCTGCTTCAAGTGTTTTGCAGTAAAATAATGGAAACATGCAAAGATGTTTAGGTTATTCATACTTTCCTCTTTCTTTTCTTTATTGCTCTAGAAAGTATTTATATTCTCTGGAACATTTAGAAAAAACTTGGATCCCTATGGACAGTGGAATGATCAAGAAATATGGAAAGTTGCCGATGAGGTAAGGATGCCTACTGAAATAATTTTGAAAGAGGTAGCTCATATGCACACAGGAGTGGTTGTCATAGCTGAGATAGTTTTACACGCTACCTTTATGCCTGTATGTATGTGTATAACTTTAGAGAACACTAACATACCTGGAGCCCCCAGTACTTTGGACTAGGCCTCCCTCTTCCTCCGTGGTGAGTCTCCAACTCTCAGGCCCCAGAGAGTAGCACTGTGTTAGCCTTCTTCCCTTCCAGAGTACATCAGTGAGACACAAGCTGCGAGAGACCCAGGCACCTTACAGGGCACCAGGATTATTTGTGATTCTAAAGATCGTCTCTCCACACCTTCTCATCCACGCACTGTCTGGTTCTGAAGCATTCCCAGTACTAGGAGAGGCCTTGGCATAACATGATATACTTCTCTAGGAAGCATGAGTTTATTTGTTTATTTTATTTTATTTTTTTAAAGATTTTATTTATCTGACAGAGACACAGCGAGAGAGGGAACACAAGCAGGGGGAGTGGGAGAGGGAGAAGCAGGCTTCCTGCGGAGCAGGGAGCCCGATGCGGGACTCAATCCCAGGACCCTGGGATCATGACCTGAGCTGAAGACAGATGCTTAATGACAGAGTCACCCAGGCGCCCCTAGGAAGCATGAGTTTAGAAATGACGATCCTTCTAGCACACCTGCAAATGGCTGCAGTCTTCTCTGCAAGTCACCAGGAGTCACTTGCTTTCAGGGGATGTGGCTCTGAGCCTTTCTAGGCAAAAAGTCACATGACCTAGTTGTGGTGTGCACCATTCCTTGATCAAGGTCGGTAGGGCCATATTAGAAATATATGGATTAAAATGGAATCAAAATTCCTAAGTAATACCCTGTATTTACCCAATAGATGGTTATAGTTGGAGGCATCATATGGAAGAACTTAGAGTGCGGGGAACAAAATTCTTGGTTTCCTTAACAGAATACCCTGGCTGTAAACCATTAGTTCTTGGACATAGAGGCATTATAAGAAAGAAAAAAGGAACATAAACTGTTCTATTTCATTAAATTTTAGGCTTACATCCAAAGCCCTGGTTGATGGCAGACTATAATTACGGGACCTAAGAACACTGAGATTCAAAGGTCTTCTTAGAGAACAACTTTATTTCACTTATTTCCCATAGTTTTGGTCTTTTTTGTAGCCCAGTTTTGTTTATTCCAAATATTCTTCCCTTTTGTGCCTCCCTTCGGACTGGATCTTGCCAGGAGCTTTGACGGGCTTGTGAGTGTTAAACACTTACCCATTGAGTGCCCAACCTTAATATGCCCCTCATAAAATACACTGAGATTAACTATTTTTATTATCAAAGTTTCCTTATTACCCAACAAACAGGGGTTTTAAAGAAAACATTAACTAAATTGCAAGTGGTGCATTTGAAGATCTTTGATGTGACTGCAGAAAATGAGCTGTAGGAACACAATGTGGTGGGACAGAAACTGGGGAAGGAGACATTAGACTTTATAAAGTCTGCAACTATTGCCAAGTCACAATAAAATTTACAGGAATCAGGATCATAAAAATAATCTTAAATTTTAGAAGACATGGTTAAAATGTTAAATATCGACATAATGCATACATTTTACCTGTCTAGATTTTCATTTGATCAACTCATATTTAGCTCTTTTTTGCTGATTTTAAAAAATACTTTGCTATTCATAAACCAAAATGATGCTGTCCTTACATTCATGCCATGTGTTTTGAGTAGTAATGAAAACTTTGCGTTGAGGAGGCCCAAAGATAGCATACGAATAAGCAACAGTTCAGAAGAGCAGAGAAGCAGAAAATCATTGGTTTAAAAGTTACAAGTCCTGGGCTTTTGTTCACGTGGTTGTTCGTATAATTTATCCAAACAGGAACACTTTGGGGTGTGTCAGTTTCTAAACTGCACAGGATACTGGGACAAAAGGCATAAACCAGTACTGTCTGGGGCAAACCAGGATACATGGCATCTCATCTAGTCCTCGCAGTGACCTTGGTATGACTTGTGTCAATACAGGGAAGTGAACAGGTTAGCCAAACACCTGAATCTTATATAGCGCCTCCTTCTTAATTCCGCTTTCCATCAAATGAAAATCGGAAGTACACATGATGACAACACCAGGCCAAGAAACACTTTATTCGTCCCTTGCATTTGGCCCCATACACCAGTGTGAAACCTTATTCTTGCTGATCTGGACTAGATTTTGTGAAGCCATGAGGATTGTGCCTAGTTCCTACTTCTAATACTCAGAAACAAAGCTAACATCAATAGCTTCCTTTCCCTTTGTGCCCTAGGCCATACCTTCGTCTTGGCGTGCTGAGCCTCATCATTCTGTGGATGAATTTAAAGCAAGTCCAAAGGAGGGGAAGAGGGTTTCTGTTTGAGACCTTGGACCAAGATGGTCTAATTTTCCCATCCCCAAATGACTCAGAGCCAGATAGCTTCTCCCCAGGAGCACTGACTTTATCAGCTGTGTAGACCAAAGAGAATTTCAAGAGACTGAATCCCAAGAGGAAAAAAAAAATAGACCCCTAACATTGTGGCTCAATAAATTGGTAGGGTTGTTTTAACTTTTCAGACTTACACATATAATGGGCAAGCACAGTGCCTGGCAAATAATAGGTATTAAGTGACTGTTAGCTATTCTGATCTTATTTCCATCTGATCTTCACCTAGCCATCTCTTAAATGTTGGTGTTTGCCCTTATAATAAGTCCTATTTTACTTCTTCTTCCTGGGAAATTTCATGCCACCTCTTGGCTCTAATACCACAATGCTGTGACTCCCAAATCTGCCTGTCAGCTCCCTACCTGACATCTCAGCATGGATGAGCACCTTGTTTCCACAGTCACTTTCTCTTCCCCAATGCACACAGCTGTCCTGTGTACCTAATTCCAGCAAATGGCATCAGCACCTTCTAGGTGCCCAAAGCCAAGACCTGGGACTTACTCTTGACTCCCGATTTCTTCACCTCTCTCCGCCTATCAGGTCCTGTTAATGCCATCTCCTGCAAATATCTAGAATGTTTCCATCTCCATCTGATACCACTACCAACTCTCATGTGGATGTCTTAAATAGGCTCCTAGCTGGTTTCCCTCTCATTGGCTTCCTCCAATTCAGTCTGCTCTTTGTAGCTCTGGTGATCTTTCTTAACCCTGTCTGATCACTTGTTTCTTCCCTTCCTAGGGTTCTTTGTCATCCTTTAAACGAAGTCCACCCTGCTTACGGTGGCTTCCAAGGTCCTTCATGGTTTGATCTTTGCTTGCCTCTCTAAACTCATGCTCCAGCCTCCCCCTGCTTACCATGATCCAGTTCCTCTACAGCACCATGTGCTCTCTGACCCCCGGAGGCTTTTTCTCATGCTATTCTCTGTACCTGGGAAACCCTGCCAGCCCTTCACTCCCTGCTCCTCCTCATCAGTCAGGTCTCTTTTTATATATCTCTTCTGGCAACTTGCCCTGATGCTCCAGTCCTGAGGAGGAGCCCCTCCTTGCTGTGCCCTGTACCCTCAGCCCTTCCGTGGCCTTCTTCACACGGGATAGACTCACCTCTTAACTTGTTCATGTTCCCCATTGGATTGTAAGTTCCTTGAGGGCAGGGATACTGTCCCATTCGCTGCAGTATTTCCAGTGCTTACAGTAGTGTTGGGATGTGGATGGTGGTCAGTAAATATTGGTTGGTTGAATGAATACATAAATGGCTTAATTCTTTTTTTTTTTAATGAATGATTTGATTCCTTTGTTGAAATGAATAAACAAGTGATTCACGTGCTCTATAGCATGAAGATAACCCCACGATTGACACACAGCAGGTGCTGCCATTAGCAATGAGCACGCTGAGCCTTGAGACGTCTCAGGGGCTTGCGGATGCTCGAGCAGCTCCCTCCTTGGACTTCGGGTTCACTGGCTCTTATTGCAGGGAACTGTCTTTGTTGTCTGTGGTCTAAGCAGCGCATCTCTTGGTTTTAGAATGAAGGCTTTTTTGGCAGTTGTTGGCTTTTTCGGTAACTTATAGCATAGTTCTCTTCCTAACACATTGATAGTCAGGTAAGTTGTTTTAAAGAGCAAGCTAAATAGGAGACACAATGGCCTCTTAAGCTGAAAATCTGCCCTGGAAAACCTGCAGAGCAACAAAAAGAGGGCCTAGAGTAGTTGAGAGTATCTATTTTTATAACTGCTGGCTAATGGACTATTCCATCCAACCATAATTCACTTCTGGTTTTTTTCCCCCCATGTTTTCTTGTCACAAGAGCAAACTCTTGCTCCATAATAACATTCCAGAGTGTGGCAATAGCAGAGTCAACATTTTGAAGAAAATGTCTGGTCCCTTACAGACCGTAGTACCTTTTTTTAGTTTGATATGTCACAAAACAGATTTTTTTCCTTGTAAATACAGGATTTATCAGCTCAACTGCATTAGGCTGGCAAATTAGTTTCTTGTAAAGTTTTTTATATCCACAAACTGTGGATGCTTTTATTTATTCTTCAGGCCAAGTTGGAATAAAACTAATTAGAAATGTTTGGATTCTAGTGAATTTTAATTTACCTTCGCTTGAACAGAGATAAGCTAAAATTTATATTTACTTTAAATCTACTGAAAAATAATTTGTGATATATGTCATTAACATTATATCAGGAATATATATGGATATATTAATGTGTATATATTAACATACAAAGAATTCTACTAAATTACTAAATTGGCAATTACATTTTCAATTTTTTTTTCTCACAGCACTTTGAACAGTAATTTCTCACTTATTATTTTTCTCCCCACCCGGACCATGAATTTCTTCAAGGCAGGGCCTACTGTGATTCATCTTTGAATGCCCAGGTCTGCCATAGTACCTAGAATTTAATAAACCCTCATTAAGAGCCTATTAAAGAATGCATGACTGAGCAGTCATTTACATTCAAATAATCTTTAGGCTAATTTAAGCCATTCTTCCCAGCACATAAAGTTGGTTACACCTAGAGTTATGGTAATAATTTTTTATCTTTTCAAAAACAATTATTAGTCTGTCTTGCTTCCTATTTTCTCTCCAAAACCTACCACAATATCCGGTGGAAAATAGGTAATTGATAAATTTGTCAAATGTTCACTTACTTCAAAGCTTAAAGTTTTACTAACTCATGTTATCTTTCTCTAGTAAATGTGATTAAAAAAATTTTTTTTGACTATACCTGATAGTGAGTAAAACAGTGAGTTAGGAATGTTGCCAAATAGACCCTGGATTGGTCTGTCTCACTGTCATTTATTTTTTATAATTTTGTTCTCCAAATATTGACAGTGATAAGTATTTAGGTACTTAATTATTTACTTAAGAAATAGTTTCATTTGGGAAAACACACACACACCAAATATAATATAGTAAGAGGGCTTGGGAAATGATGATATGATTGGTGTGGATCTCAAGGGAGAATACTGTACATGCCACCACATTTTCACCAATATCTCAACCTTGTTGTTAGAGGTATGATATAAATTAATAATGTTGCAGTACTTCCTGCTAATGTACCTCCCAAGGCAACTTCTGAAGGCAAAAATCTTACAGATCTTGTCATACCAGGTAGTGTTTCAGGACCAGGCCCCTGCCCTTGGGATTTCCCAAGTTGTACTAGTAGTTAGGATGGATTAGGTACTTACCATGTGCCGCACTGTGTGGCAACCTCTTACCAGAAATTATCTCACTTAATCTGTGGTACAGTCCTTTGAAGTCCATACTATTATTTTCCCCATTTTTTTCAAGTGAGATAAACGGGACTTAGAGTGACACACCTGATACCATCAGCAAATGAGTGGAGCAGTGCAGATGTGAAGCCACTTCTGTTGGACTCCAGAACTCCAATCTTTAACCAGTACTTTTTAATTGAAGTATAATTGACATATAACACTGTATTAGTTTCAAGTGTACAAAATAATGATTTGATAATTGTATACAATGGGAAACGATCGCTGTGATAAGCCTTGTTAACATCCATCTAATCTGTACTTTTCCTGATAGTTAATTTGACTTAAAATTAAAAAAAAAAAAAGGAGGGCATGTATTGAATGGAGCACTGGGTGTTATACACAAACAATGAATCATGGAACACTACATCAAAAACTAATGATGTAATGTATGGTGATTAACATAACATAATAAAATTAAATTAAAAAAATCCTTATCAGTGTTAAGGAACTTCTAATTTTATACTTCTATTTTTAAGGGATTTTAAAGAGTCTTAAAGATGAGAACAAGGAAGCTCACAGACGGGATGTGTCCTGTCTTAGATGGCACTCTTTATTGGCAGAACAAAATCAGCACTTGTTCACTTATTAGTTGTCATTCTTAAGTTTGGATTCATTTTTGCATTCATCAAAACCATGTTTGGGTTTTTTTTTTGGGCCAGCATTCTAGGGGCTCAGTACATACTTGTTGAACAAATGAATGACTCTCAAGGCTGACAGTGCGCCCAGTATTGGCACAAGGGACATAGAGCTAAAGAGCATATGTTTTTACCTTCAGGAAGCAGTCTAACGGGAAACTTACACAAATCCTTCCATGGCTATGTGCCTGGCTGCCCTAGAGGATGATCGGGGTATTCAGAAGGGTACGTCACGGTGTGTAGGGAACTATAAGCTGTTTGGTGCTGCTGGAAGCTAGGGTGGAGGGGACTCGATTCTGGATGCCTTTTATGTCATGTGAGAGAGCTCGGTTTTTATTCTGTCAGGAAGAGATTTTAAACAGAGAGATGAGATGGTCAAATATGTATTTTAGAAGGATCCCTGGGGTGTTTGTGTGGTCAACTGACAGATCGACCACTTGGGATTTACAGTGTGAAGCTTAAGGGATAATGATAGCTGCCACGATGGGGCTAGCCAGAAGAATTTAAGAAATATTTGGAATATGGCCAGAGCTAGAGATAAAGATTTGAAAAATCATTAGCTTATTAGTGGTCATTGATACCCTAAGAATGAACGAGTTCTCAGAAGGAGAGTTTGGAGAGTTAGGGGTGAGGAAGACCAATATTCAAGGGACAGGAAGAGGGAGAGGTGCCCATACATGATAATAAGTGGTCATAGAGTATGGCTTCTCATAAGCCAAGGAATAGATGTTCAAAGAAGGAAAAAATGTTCTCTGTTGTGAGGCA
The DNA here is from genome assembly GCF_037043125.1 of Eumetopias jubatus. Taxonomy (NCBI): domain Eukaryota; kingdom Metazoa; phylum Chordata; class Mammalia; order Carnivora; family Otariidae; genus Eumetopias; species Eumetopias jubatus. The sequence goes on from NW_028274820.1 coordinate 76,326,186, forward strand.
GTAGAGACAACAGATGCACGCTATTTTTTTTTTTTTTTTTGAGATTTCTACAAAGGGGGAAGATATGGAATAATAGCTAAAGGAGAACCCAGAGGTAAGTGATGGGAGAGACTGTCGCTGGTTCACAGGCTGAAACCAAGAAAAAGCAAAAAGATGAAGATGGAAAGAAAGAACACAGGTCCTCTGACTCCTACCCAGTGTCTTTATTCACATTCTCAGATCCTTGGATCTGAAAGTAGTTTTACACTTGAGTCTTCCAGGATACATTAGAGTAATCCTCCTTGTCTAATTAATATGTTTACGTTCCCTACCATCTCAGAAACTCTTCAAAATTAATGAATTCTCACAAAGTGAGATTGCTTTAATGAGAGCCCAGTCAAGGAAAGAAGTATCACCGCAATACCTTTCATGGACACACAGTATTTGCTGATCAAACATGGTGATATGGGCCATCTGTGAATTCATCACTGAACTCAGGAGTCTTTCCTAAAGCCATTATCCCATTCTGCCTGTATTATAATTAGTATTATATCTTCCTTCTCAGTGCTAAATCCCAGGTTCTCCGAGAGTAGGGACAATCATCCTTGTGTCTCGTTGGCCCTCAAACACTCAGGAATATTTGGCAAAAAAGAAGTATTAATGCACACTTATCTGAATAAGTGATAAGAGCCAAGGCTTAAATCATTTTTGTCTTCTTTTGAAAGAATTTGTTTCTATATCTTGTTCACATTTTCACCTTATTATTTCCTGTCTAGCTTAAAACAATAAGCCATTGGCCCTAACACAACTCTCATATTCCACCTCAAGATCTAAGCACCTTTAAATCTCCTAGTTGTATACCACTATTTTAACTTTTCCTTTACTTCATTGTTTCATCAATTTCTTAAAAAAAAAGTTTTTATGAATTGAGGAAGCTCTCCGAATGATTATTTTCTGTTACCTTTCATGCTGTATTACGACAGCGTAGGGAATGGAGGGTGGAATAAAAGAAGGTGTAATATAACAGATGACTGCATTATATACATATTATCTTTTCTAGCATATTCGATTGTAATTATTTGTGTATGTCTTTATAAAAGCGGAGCCTTGCAGGGGCCATGTGCCATTTATCATTTCTTCGATCCCTACGTGGAACACCTGGTACAGAATACACACTCACTGGAAATTTCCTGAATGAAGTACAGAGCTGAAACTAGTCATGGGCTTATCCTTTAGAGCTGCCAAGATTATATGTCGACTTATATGGTGAATCAAAACCAAATAGCAGGGGTGGGTGGGTTGTTGATACGAAATCTAAACTTTCAACCTCTCAAGTGTCTTTAACCTTGTGGTATCTAAATTTCCTTTCTAAGCACGGTGTTTTCCCTCTTTCTTTTCTGCAGGTTGGACTCAGATCTGTGATAGAGCAGTTTCCCGGGAAGCTCGATTTTGTCCTGGTGGATGGCGGTTACGTCCTAAGCCACGGCCACAAGCAGTTGATGTGCTTGGCCAGATCCGTTCTCAGTAAGGCAAAGATCTTGCTGCTTGATGAACCCAGTGCTCATTTGGATCCGATGTGAGTTTCAGAATTCTTGCTACTTAATAACATGATGGGAGCAGAATCTTTGATGCCTACTTCATATTGACACAAATTCCCATTAGGTGGTCATGTCTGCAATTGGAGGCCATCCCTCCCCCGCAGGATATGAAATGATTGCCCAGTGGAAAAGTCACTATTTGACATGAGCACAAGTGCTTATTTCCTGGTATAAGAGCCCTGCGTTCTCTTCTGAGTGTAATTTTGGAATTTCTTACAAACTCATCCCCTTGTCAACACGTGAGGAAATATTTAGTTACATAGGCATAATCTGATTCTTATGATTTTCCTTTCTATGTCGTTTGTATGATAAGAAATTTTTATAACACAAAAGAACCACTCGTGATTCCACGTGATAATAAAATGTACTCACTTGTGAAATTTTCTTCAAAATATCTGTCCTGTTTATTTATGAAAACTTAGAATCTACCCCGTGGTTGAAAAGCCGATTGTGGCTGACTCTGTATCAGCACTATGTCAATAAAAGTATTTAAAGGAAGATAAGTAATTTAAAGAACTAAACTGATAGGACAATAGGTATGTCATCAAAGGTAAAGGCAGATTATTGACATTCTGTGATGTTACATGTGGTATTTTCTTTCTTTGCTAGAACATACCAAATCATTCGAAGAACCCTAAAACAAGCATTTGCAGATTGCACAGTAATACTCTCTGAACACAGGATAGAAGCTATGTTGGAATGTCAGCGATTTTTGGTGAGCTTATAATTTGCTTAAGATCTCATTTCTCCTTTACTTCTTGTTAACCATATCTTATATGGGAGTTCCTGCAAATCACAACATAACAATGTACAAGTTCTTCCTTAAAATAAGTGTCACACAGCCGTCCAGCTTTACTCAAAAGAGCTGCACAAATTTGAGCTCTGAGGTGAGGTTGGAATCCAGTAAATCTAAAATAGCAGCATATTGTTAAGTTACATTAATAAATTGAAACATCTATACATTTGAATTCTTTATTTGGGGATCAAGTCATAATAAAGTCTAAGTCCCGATGCTTTTTAATCACTAAGTCTCCCTGGGATGGGGTCCAGGACAGGCCTGCATTGTCTTGCAACCCGATGTGTGGTTTTAATGCAATAGTTTGAAAGACCCACTTCATTTTTCTAGTCGTCGTTTGGAGCTCGGGCAAGTGCCTCTCCCATCCACCTTCTTATTGTGCTTTCAAAAGTGTCACAGATTCTTTCAAGTGATGTTTACAAATTCCCTCGGGTTTAGTCACAAGGAAGTTCTGAGGGTGATGTAGCACGTCATTTCTATTAAGGGTTTTTGAGGCTCCTGGAGGTAAATGCTTTTCTTACCGAAGGATTGTTATTACCAATAAGCTTCGAGAGACAAATTAGGGGGCCAGCCCACAGCCTCTTGCCCTGCTGTGGCCAGGTTCAGGAGATTGGGGAAAGCCCTTCTATCGGCTGGCCTCGGGTTCGCTCCACTTGAACATGTGAGGGAGGCATATTAAACTCAGGCACATCCTGACCCATTTGGAGTTGTTAAGCTTCAAGCCCCCTGTTGAAGAGGCTCAACCCTTTATCATGCTGTGGATTTACATTCATTTTTAAGGTTGTATATGGGGCTCTATCAAAGATCATTCTGGCTTACCAAGCAATGTTAGTTCCTTTAAAGTTCTCTGAAGAAGCACATTGCTCAGTCCTATACAAATTAAAAAACAAACAAACAAAACTCTTGGAGCTGCTCAGTAGAAAGTTATAGCTCCTTTCACAAATGGAGAAGCTCCATAAAGCAAGAGGACTCCCCAGTGTAATGAGATATCTCACTGTTCACGGTGCCAACCTGTGGACACCTTGTTTTCTTTTTGGCTTTTTTTCTTCCTCTGAGGCTCTGCCACTTTCTGTCCTGGCTCTGGTCCACCCTGCCTTCTGTCCGAGACCTCACTAACGGCCACTTCCCTAGGTCATAGAGGAGAACAAGGTGCGGCAGTACGATTCCATCCAGAAGCTGCTGAGCGAGAAGAGCGTCTTGCGGCAGGCCATCAGCCCCTTGGACCGGCTGAGGGTCTTCCCGCACCGGAACTCAAGCCAGCACAAGTCTCGGTCCAAAATCGCCGCTCTGAAGGAGGAGACGGAAGAAGAGGTGCAAGAAACAAGGCTTTAGAGAGCACTGCAAATATTGGCATGGGATGGTCACTTATGAAATGGAGGAGAACACGGTTTCTGCTTCAGAAAACAAGGATGAGTAATGTTTATTTTTAAAGGGAAAAATTTTGATAAGAGGAATTAAGGACGCTCAGATGGGATCTGGATAAGTGGCTTCCTGGCAGTGGTCAAATTGCGTGAAAGGTACTTCAGATCCTTGAAGATTTACCACTTGTGTCTGCAAGCCAGATCTTCCTGAAAACTTTTTCCTTTCGGTGGCAATTGGAAAGGTGACTATCCATGTCGGCCAGCGTAATTTTTCCCAACTTACTGTTTAGTGAGACTTGCTAATTTGTGGCATTGGAGGAGAACTGTAATCATACTACTTAGAGATATGATCAAGTGAAGATAATTGGAAACTTGAGTGGTTTATGTAAGTTTATATCCCTTTTTCTCTACCCTCCCCAAGATATTTAAAAACACAACTCTGTCATCTCTTCCGTATTCAGACTGCTCTGTTTCGAAGTACAGTTAGAATACTGCAAGAGTCACAAGTCAGCTCATCCAAATATATACCGCATAACATCTAGGTATCGGGAGAGAGAACTTCCTGATCGGGGAAATCCGTGTTAATACCACTCACTGCTTTACCAGAAATCCAAATAATTCAGACCGTTAGAATATATCCCTTACCCAGAAAGAGGGCTGTTACAGTCCCATGTGGGGGACAGGATAATTCCCTCGAGGCAGAAGTGGACATGACTTTCCCAGCTTCCAGAAAGTAACAGGCTCCTAAGACCTTCGAATGGAAGGATGGCTAGGAAAAAATGCTTTAACGCAAATTGGCACAGGAAACCCCTCTTGCCCCCAGAAGCCCTGGGAAGAGAGTGTGTAAGCAGATAGGCTGTGGGCGCTGATGGTAGATGTACATGAAATCCAAGGATGTAGGTATATAGAGGGTAATGTTGTGTAGTTTCAGGCTTGCTCTAGGCATTTCCTGCTGTGTAGACTGAGTGGGACAGATAATGGGAGACACAGGGAAGAGTCAATCAATTCGTTTTATACGCTTCTTTTTTTTTTTTAAGTCGGTGATGCAAATAAAATTTTCTCTAGGAAATATTTATTTTAACATTTCAAACTCATATAAATGGCTGTATTTTAAGATGATTGTATAATGAATTATATTTGTATTAAAAGAATTTTATATTTGAAATATTGGCTTTTTATGGCACTATTTTTATGATATGTTAAAACTGAAGGAAAAAAAATTGGGGGCCTACTGACCAGAGGTTATGAATTACCTTGATGGTGTAGAGAGAAGCATCGGGGCTCACAAAGATTTGCACATCTGTATGATTCCCTGCCAGCACACAGGCTCCCTCTTAGAAAATGGTACTACAGAATCTGACCGCTCCTATCAAGGACACATGCCTTCCCAGCTCCAAACTAACTGTTAAGATTGCATTCTATTTATTACTGTAAAAAAATATCATGTGCCAATAAAATCCATATATTTGTGTGAAACTTCGCTGTCTTCAGATGTGTTCATTAATCCTGTCTCATTGATCTCTTACCTGAGTCTCTAAGGATCATGGAACACAAAACACGAATCATTTCATTAAATCCAGCTTCTTGAGAATCCCACATGAATTAAGATGCTCTTAGAAAATGATTTCTTTTTAAAAATTTTAAAATACACATAACCTAAAATTTACCATTTTTGACTGTACCATTCAGTGCCCTTACATACATTCCCACTGTGGTACAGTCATCATCACCATCCCTCCACAGGACTTTTTCCATCTTGCAAAACTGAAACTCTGAAGCCATTCGACAAAAACTTCCTATTCTTCCCTCCTCCCAGTCCCAGGCAACCTTGCTCCGTTCCACCTTTTGTCTCTATGAATGTGACAACTCTAAGTACCTCGTGTGAGTGGAATCAGAGAGTTATTTGTTCTTTTGCAACTGGCTTATTTCGCTTATCATGTCTTCACAGTTCATCATCCTGCAGCATATGTCAGAGCTTCCTTACTTTCTAAAGCTGAGTATTCCATTGTATGTATATACCACGGTGTGTTTATTCATTTGTCAGTTTAGGATCCTTCCACCTTTTGATTATGTTGAATAACGCTTTTATGAACAGAGGTGTACAAATATCTTTTTGTGTTCCCCATTGTCACGACTTAAGACACTTTTGAGGTTATTTTTGTTTGAAAGTTGAGGCTAATAGAACAAAAGGATGTATATTCTGCAAGGGTCCATTTATTTATTTGAAAGCCTTTTCAAATAGTGGTACCCATCTGATAGCTCTCAATGAGCAAATCTCATAAAGGGAAATAGTATTTCTAAAATCTGAGTGGTTTTTCTTTGTTTAAATCCGTGTGTTTAGTTGATGAGGCTTCTTTGGTCCCCCTTTCTTCCTTGCAGAGTTTCTTCATGTAAGATGCAGGGGCCAGGGTGTGGTAGATAGAAAGTAGACCCCTACCAAGGCCTCCAACGCTGTCTTTCTTTCTTTCTTTTTTTTTTTTTTTTAAGATTTTATTTATTTGACAGAGAGAGACACAGCGAGAGAGGGAACACAAGCAGGGGGAGTGGGAGAGGGAGAAGCAGGCTTCCCACGGAGCAGGGAGCCCGATGCGGGGCTCGATCCCGGGACCCTGGGATCATGACCTGAGCTGAAGGCAGCCACTTAAGGACTGAGCCACCCAGGCGCCCCCAACCCTGTCTTTCCTTATTTGCAGAGGTTTGTTTTCATACATGACCCCAAGAGGGCAGTCTCAGAGCATGCTCTTTTCTCCTTCTAATTTTTTTTTTTTTAATTAATATACCTTATAGGGCAGTTTTTAGCTCACAGCAAAATTGAGCAGAAGGTACAGAGTCCCAATAAACTCCTTGCACCCCCATATACACAGCCTTCCCCACTATCAACATTCCACACCAGAGTGGTACGTTTTTTACAGTAAGCATATCATTATCACCCAAACTCCATGGTTTACGTTAAGTTTCACTTTGGTGAACCCTTATTCATCTGCTCCTTCTCCCTATTCCCAAGTAACAACTGACCTTTTTACTGTTTCTCTAGTTTTGCCTTTTCCAGAATGCCACATAGTTGGAATCAGAGAGTATGTGGTCTTTTCAGATTGGCGGCTCTTACTTAGTAATAGGCATTTAAATTTCATTTTTAAGACATGGAGCCATGTCTTTTCATGGCTTGATATCTCATTTCATTTCAGTGCAGAGTAATATTCCATTATCTGGTTGTATCTACTGAAGGACATCCTGGTTGCCTCCAAGTTTTGGCAATTATGAATGAAGCTGCTATAAACATCCTTGTGCAGGTTTTTGGGTAAATACCAGGGATCTTATGGTAAGAGTATATTTAGTTTTGTCAGAAACCATCACACTGTCTTACAGAGTGGCTGTCCTATTTTGCATTTCCACCAGCAGTGAAGGAGAGTTCCGGTTTCTCTGCAACCTCCCAGCCATTTTGCGCTGTCCGTGTTTGGGAACTTGACCATTCTAGTGTAGATGTCTAGTGCTATCTCATTGTTGCTTTACTTTGCATTTCCCTGATGACACATGCTATTGAATGTCTTTCCATATGCAAATTTTCTATTTGTCTATCTTCTTTGGTGGGGTGTCTGTTCAGGTCTTCTGTGCATCTTCTAGTTGGGTTGTTTGTTTTCTTATTGGTGAGTTTGAAGAGTTCTTTGTATATTTTGGAAATAGTCCTTTTTCGGATATGTCTTTTGCAAATATTTTCTCCTAGTCTGTAGCTTGTCTTTTTATTCTCTTGACATTGTCTTTTGCAGAGCAGAAGTTTTAAATTTAAATGAAGTCCAGCTTATCAATTTTTCTTTCACTGATTGTACTGGCGCTGTATCTAAAAAGTCATTGTCATACCCAAGGTCATCTGCTTTTTTATTATGTTACCTTCTACAGGTTTTATAGTTCTGCATTTTACATTTAGGTCTGTGATCCAGTTTGAGTTAATTTTTGTAAAGAGTATAAGGTCTGTGTCTAGATTCATTTTTTAAAAAAGATTTTATTTATTTATTTGACAGAGACATAGCAAGAGAGGGAACACAAGCAGGGGAGTGGGAGAGGGAGAAGCAGGCTTCCCGTGGAGCAGGGAGCCCGATGTGGGGCTGGATCCCAGGCCCCTGGGACCATGACCGGAGCCAAAGGCAGACGCTTAACGACTGAGCCACCCAGGTGCCCCTCTAGATTCATTTTTTAGCATGAAGATGTCCAGGAGTTCCAGCACCATTGTTAAAAAAAAACTTATCTTTTTTCTATTGTATTGCCTTTCCTCATAGTCACAGCTAAGTTGATTATATTTATGTGGGTCCTGTTCTGGGCTCTCCTCTGTTCCACAGAACCACTTGTGCATTCTTTTGCCAGTACTATACTCCTGATTACTGTAGCTTTATAGAATATCTTGGAATTGGGTTGTGTCAGTTCTTGGACTTTATTCGTCTCCTTCGTTATTGAGTTAGGTATTCTAGGTCTTTATTTTCTCTGTATAAACTTTAGAATCAGTTTGTTGATATCCACAAAATAACTTGCTGGGATTTTGATTGGGATTATTTTGAAACTATAAATCAAGTTGGGAAGAACAACATCTTGACAATATGGAGTTTTTCTACCCATGAACATGGATCTCTCCCTATTTAGTTCTTTTTAGATTTCATTCATCAAAGTTTTCATCAAAGTTTATTATAGTTTTCCTCATATATAGATTTTATGTATATTTTGGTAGATTTGTAACTATTTCATTTTTGGAGGGCTGCTAATGTAACTGGCAATGTGTTTTTAATTTCTAATTCCACTTATTTATTGCTAGGAATAGGAAAGTGATTGAGTTTTGTATATTAACCTTGTATCCTGCATCCTTGCTATAATCACTTAATAGTTTCAAGGGTTTTTTTTTTTCAATTCTTTTGAGTTTTCTACATATATGATCATGTCATCTGTGAGGAAAGACCATTTTATTTCTTCTTTTCCAATCTGTATATCTTTTTAAATTTTTATTTTTTTAGATTTATGTATTTGAGAGAGAATATGAGCGAGCATGGAGTGGGGAGGGGTAGAGGGAGAGAGAGAATTTCAAGCAGAGTCTTCTACTCCTCCACCTCCCCCCCACCCCCGAGTGTGGAGCCCTACATGGAGCTTAATCTCATGACCATGAAATCATGACCTGAGCTGAAATCAAGAGTTGGACGTTTAATGAACTGAGCCACTCAGGCACCCCAGTGTACACATTTTGTTTCATTTTATTATCTTGTTCCATAGGTAGGACTTCCAGTAGGATGCTGAAAGCAATGGTGAGAGGGGACATCTTTGACTTGTTCTTGATCTTACTGGGAAAGCTAAGTTTCTCACTGTTATGTTGGCTGTAGTGTTTTTGTGGGTGTTCTTTATCAAGTTGAGGATATTCCCCTCTATTCTTACATTGCTGAGGGTTTTTGTCAGGAATTGGTGTTGGATTTTGTCAAGTGCTTTTTCTGCATCTATGGATATAATCATGTGATCTTTTCTTATTTAGCCTGTAATTGTGGTAGATTACATTCATTTATTTTCTTAAAAAAAAAGATTGATTGATTGATTGATTGATTTTAGAGAAAGAGTGCAGGGGGCAAGGAAAGGGAGAGACAGTCTCAAGCAGACTCCACACCGAACATGGAACATGAAGTGGGGGCTTGATCTTATGACCCCAAGATCACGACCTGAGCTGAAAACAGGAGTTAGATGCTTAACTGACTATGCCACCCAGGTGCCCTGATTCTATTAATTGATTGTCAAATGTTGAACCAGCCTTGCATACCTAGGATAAGTCCCACTTGGTCATGGTGTATAATTCATTTTATACATTCTTGGATTAGACTTGATAATATTTTGTTGAGCATTTTGCATCCGAGTTTATGAGAGATAATGATCTATAGTTTTCTTTGTTCGTTTAAGTATTAGGGTAATGCTGGTTTCAAAGAGTGACTTAGAAAGTATCACCTCTGCTTCTATCTCCTGAAAGAAATTGTAGAGAATTGATAGAATTTCATCCTTAAATGTTGGATAGAATTCACCAGTGAACTCATCTGGGCCTGGTGCTTTTTGTTTCAGAAGGTAATTAATTATTGGGGCACCTGGGTGGCTCAGTTGACTGAGTGTCTCTTGATTTTGTTTCAGGTCATGATCTTGGTCCTGGAATCAAGCCCTGTGTTGGGCTCTGCACTCAGTGGGGAATCTGCTTGAGGAGTCTTTCTCTGTCCCTCTGCTGCTCCTCCACTTCACACACTCTCTCTCTTTCTCTCTCTCTCTCTAATAAATAAATAAATCTTAAGAAAAGAAAATTGATTATGTTTAATTTCTTTAATAGGCTTATTCAGATTGACTATTCTTTTTGTGTTTTAGCAGATTATATCTTTCAAGGAATTGGTCCATTTCATCTAGGTTATCAAATGTATGGGCATAGAGTTTTCCATAATATTCTTTTATTATCCTTTTAATGTCCAGGGGATCAGTAGTGATTGCCCCTCTTCCATTTCTGATATTAGTTATTTATGTCCTCTCTGTTATTTTCTTAGTTAGCCTGGCTAGAGGCTCATCTATTTTACTGATCTTTACAAAGAACCAGTTTTTCTGTTTTGTTGATTTACTTTATTGATCTCCTATTTTCAATTTCATTAATCTGTCTTAATTTTAATTATTTTCTTTCTTCCACCTAATTTAGATTTAATATGCTTTCATTTTTTAGTTTTCCAAGGTGGAAGCTTAGATAACTAAGTTTAGATCTTTCTTCTTCTCTAATATATTCATTCATTGCTGTAAATTTCCACCTAAGCACTACTTTTGCTTCATGCCACAAATTTTGATAAGTTGTTTTTTATGTTTATGTAGTTCAAAGTATTTTTCATCTATGTTGAGAGTTCTTCTTTGACTCATATGTTATTTAGAAATGTAATGTTTAATCTCCAAGTATTCTGGAATTTTCCAGCTTTTTTTTGTTGTTGTTGATTTCTGGTTTAATTCCATTGTGGTCTGACAACATGTAATTTCTTTTTTTAAGTTTGTTAAGGTATTTTATGGTCCAGAATGTGATCTAGCTTAGTGAATGCTCCATGTGAGGTTGAGAAAAGTTTGTATTTTGTTGTTGGTGGATGAAGTAGTCTATAGATGTCAATTGTATCCAGTTGATTAATGGTACTATTAAGTTCTACTATGTCCATACTGATTTTCTGTCTGCTGAATCTGTTATTTACTTTGGAGGGGTAGTAAAGTCTCCAACTGTAATAGTAGATTCATCTATTTCAGTTTCTCCTTAAGTTCCATCAGTTTTTGCTTTGTGTATTTTTATGTGCTGCTGTTGTTAGGCGCATGTGTATTAATGAGTATCATGTTACCCTGCTATAACTTTCTTCATGCTTTTATTTTTAATCTGTGTTTCTTTATATTAAAAGTAGGTTTATTGTAGATAACATATAATTGGGTCTTATTTTTTGATTCCCTCTGACAACTTCTATCTTTTAATCAGTGTTTCTAGACCATTGAAATGTATAATGATTATTGATATAGTTCAATTAATAGCTCCTGTTTTTTACTATTTTCTATTGGCTATTTTATTTATTTGTTTGACAGAGAGAGAGACAGTGAGAGATGGAACACAAGCAGGGGGAGTTGGAGAGGGAGAAGCAGGCTTCCTGCTGAGTAGGGAGCCCAATGTGGGGCTCCATCCCAGGACCCTGAGATCATGACCTGAGCCGAAGGCAGATGCTTAATGACTGAGACACCCAGGCCCCCCTCTATTATCCACTTTTGACATTCTCACTTTTTCTCCCCTTTGTGGCTTTGAGGATTTTATATGATTCCATTTTCTCTCCTTTCTTAGCATATCAATTGTATTTTTTTTTTTTAGTGGTCACCCTGAAATTTGCCATATATGTTTACAACTAATCCAAGTCCCCTTTAATAACACTATACCACTGCATTGGTAGTACAGGCACCTCAGAATAAAAAAGTATTCCTAATTCCTCTCTCTTGTTCCCTGTATCATTGCTGTGATTAATTTCATTTCAGTTATACATAAGCATATTTATATACATAGTATATGTAATCAAATACATTGTTGTTACTACTTATTGAACAGCCTGTAATTTTTTTTTTTGAGAGAGAGTGGGAGTGCGAGCTGGGTGGAGGGGCAGAGGGAGAGGAAGAGAAAGAATCCCAAGCAGGCTCCATGCTGGCCATGGAGCCTGACATGAGGTTCAATCATGCCCTGAGCTGAAATCAAGTCAGATGCTTAACTGAGCCACCCAGGTGCCCCCAGGCTGTAATTTTTTGATCAATTAAGAGCGAGGAAAAACAAAAACAAAAACCTCTCCTTTTCTTCACCATTGTGGCATGTGCAGTGGACTATTCCTCACCATGTCTTCTCCCAAGATTTTCAGGATCAAGCAATTCCTGGCCAAGAAACAAAAGCAGAATTGTTGCATTCCCTAGTGGATTTGGATGAAAACTGATAATAAAATCAGGTACAACTCCCAACAGGAGACATTGGAGAAGAACCAAGAACCTGGGTCTATAAGGAACCACACATGAGATGGTAAAAGTATTTATGCTGCATGGAGGTCACTTGCGTGTATCATATCACTGTAAATATCACTATACTTGAACAATAGACATGTTTTATCAGGAAAATGATTTTTCTGTTACTTTGTTTCTGTGCCAGTTAGGTTGGTTCAGTAATAAATATGTGAGACCTTTCATTTGGAAAAAAAGAAAGAATAAGAAAATAAAAGTTTTTATTTTACCTTCACTTATTCATTCTCTGATGTTCTTCCTTTTTTAATGTAGATCTGAATTTCTAGCCTAAATAGTTTTCCTTCTCTCTGAAGAACTTCTTTTAACATTTCTTTCAAGTTAGGTCTGCTGGCTAGAAATTCCCCTAATTTTTGTTTGTTTGTAACTATATTTATTTCTCTTTACTTGTGTAGGACAATTTTGCAGAGTACAGAATTCTAGGTTGGTGGGTTGGTTTTTGTTTTTGTTTTTTTCCCTCTCTCTCAATATTTTAAATATTTCACTCCACTCTTCTTGCCTGCATGGTTTCTGAGGAGTAATCATATGTAATTCTTATTTTTTCTCCTCATAGGTAAAGTGTTTTTTTTCCTCTGGCTTCTTTCAAGTTTTGTTTTTTTTTTTTTAACTGATTTTCTGCACTTTGAATATGCCTAGGTTTAGGGTGGGGTTTTTTGGCATTTATCCTGTTTGGTGTTCACTGAGGTTCCTGGACCTGTGGTTTAGGTTTTGACATTAATTTGGGGAAGTTCTCAGTCATTATTGCCTCAGAAATTTCTTTTTCTTTCTCTCTTTCTTCTTCTGTATTCCAGTTACAGGTGTATTATGCTTTTTGTAATTATTCACAGTTCTTAGATATTCTGGGTTATATTTTTCCAGTCTATTTTTCTATGCTTTTCAGTTTGGAGATTTCTATTGTCATGTCCTCAAAGTCAGGGATTCAGCCATGTTCCACCTACTAATGTGCCCATCGAAGACATTCTTCATTTCTGTTACAGTGTTTTTGATCTTCAGCATTTCTTTTTGATTCTTTATTAGAATTTCCATCTCTCTGCCATTATCTACCTGTTCTTCTACCTTGTCTACTTTTTTATTACAGCCCTTAGGCTACTAATCATAGTTTTTATGTGTTCCTGGTCTGACAATTTCAACATTTCTGTCATATCTGCCTCTAGTCCTGATGCTTATTCTCTTCAAACTGTGTTTTTTGACTTTTAGTATGCCTTGTAATATTTATTCAAAATCATACATGATATAGTATGAAAAAGGAGCTTTGGTAAATAGATCTTTAGATGTGTAGTAATAACGTCTGGGAGGAGGAAAGCATCCTGCAGTTCTCTAATTAGATCTCAGTCTTTTGGTAAGCCTGTGTCTCTAGACTGTGAACTTCTTTAGTGCTTCTTAGCTTTTTCTCCTCTTTTAAGTGGAGTAGGATGGTTAAAATAGACTGGAATTGGATATTTCTTTTCCCCAGGTAGGTTAAGCTCTGGTAAAATAATTTCTCCCGAGGGTAGGCCTTGGTAAGAAAACCAGAATGCTCTGTTTGTGTGTTGTGTTTATGTTTTCCAAATGGTTAGTTTTACCCTTACTCTGCTGGGAGCAAGAGGGAACTTTTGCCCATTTTTACTGTGAGTACCTGTTTGAGCTCCTGGAGGTAAAACAGAGAAGTGTGTGTCCCTCTCCTCTGAAGACTGGGTCTCCTTAGAATTTTCATCTCTCAGGCTTGTCCACGCTGAGCCTCTAACAAGTCATTGGTTATAGTTTAGGTTTCATTGGTTATAATTTAGGTTTTCCTAACCCAGTACTGGTTCCAGAGGTTTCTGCATGGTGGTTTTTACTCAGGTAATTTGTGATTCTCTGTATCCACCTGTCTGTTTCTCCAACTACCATGTCAGCGGTTTGCCCTATAACCTTACTTCTCCAACATATCTAAGAAGAGTTATTTTTTTTCAGTTTGCTCAACTTTTAACTTGTTTTTAGGTTGGTTGGAGTCGTGACTTCTAAGTTTCGTACATGCCAGATTTGAAAGCAGGAGGCTTTGTAGCTCATTTTGAGTTAAAAAAAAATTGAGCTTTGCAGGTAGAAGGAGTCAAATACAAACGATATGTGACAAAAGAATCCCTAGCTCTGAAAGATCACTTTAAGAAGAAAGTACTGAAACAAGATGGAAAGTCAATGTTGGTCATCCAAGCTCCATTGCTCAGACTAACAGTTGGCCCTTCTTTATATCAGAGTTTCTTCCCCTTCTCTTTAACATTAAAAAAAAAAAATCTATTTTGGCCACAGGCTTCCTACTTTTACATAATTGTTTCTATATTCAAGTTGTGAGTTGGGTTTTCCATGTCTCAGTCAATGCCCACTCCCATCTGACACACACTTTTTTCATTTATTTCTTAGCCCTTTTATTTTGTTCCTCCTCTTTATGAGAAAAAAACTAAAGCTTAAAACAAATACATTTCCTTCCAGTAACCAGGGATCTTCTAGGGCTGGGAAATTGTTACATATTAGAGTGAATATGTGTAAATATTTTAGTAGTTTGCCAAATAAAGAACCTCAAATACTATGTGGAAGACAATTTAGATTGAGGTTTAAAGGGCTCAATATAAAAACGTGGCTGGCCTGTTAAAACAGGTGTGGACAATCAATTCCTTATTAAAAAACCCCCTTTAAACCCTTATAAATTCATACATTAGGGTATGAGAACTCCAAATCAATAGGTTGGGAATTATAAGCTGTATCCAATGTGTAGACCCAAAGAGACCCAAGTCATTATTTGTCAGTTGAAAGGGAACTGGGGGAATTAGTATCTATGTATTTTCTCAGAGGAGGGAGAATTCTTGGCAGAATTTTAAGGTTTATCCTTAATTCATTGTGGTAAGAACACTCGTTTGTTTTTTAATAATTCAGTTTCTCTAGTTGTAAAATGATAGAGTGCACTGGAAAAGGTGGTCAAAAATTTTTGTTTAAGTGAATATGCTAATGCTGGCTTTTAATTTCATGTAGCAAAATGAATTAATGCAGCAATAATGCTGAATAGTAACTTGGATAAAAAGTTAAGACACAATTTACATCTTCCACTTATCAAAGTATAGAATCTTCCAAACTTCCAAAATCAAAGTACAGAATGACCTTTAAGAACTCTCCCCTTGTGGATATTTGGTTCTATTTTTAGGATAACTGATTTCCCCAAAAAACACATGTGCCAACTACTGAATTGAGCACAGAGTCACACACCAACTTAAATGAACCTCCAAGACATTTTCTCCTTAAACCATTGTGAATATTCGAAATTAGGTTAAAAGTTTTGGTGTATAAACAACTCTTTAGCTCTTTAGTCTCTCCCATTCACTTGGACTTTGATGGAATAATAGCAATGAACTTTAATTAACAGGAATGACAGATATGTTGATGAATGGAACTAAAACTGAATTGTATTTTGATTGGCAAGTATTGGCACAAATGCTTAAAAAAATACAGAAATGTACCTTGCAATTAACTCATATGAAATGAAAGTTGTAATTTAACAAAAATTTTAATATAAAGAAATAAGCTTTTCCTGTTTTCTTTAAAAAAGAAAGATCAATACACAGAGTAGAATGGTGGTTACCAGGCGCTGGTATATAATCCCAGACATTATATAACTTTAGCTGTATATATCTTTAAAAGACAAGGACTTTCTCTCTTATCCTACCCGCTCCCCTTTTTGTAACATATCCACAGTACCATTGCCACAACTAAAAAAAGTCCTTTATATCCTCAAATATCCACTCAATATACAAATGTCATTGTCTCATTTTTTTTCAAATATAGATGGTCTTTGTTTTGCACTGTAGTATGGAACTATAAAAAAGTGACCATGCAAAGATAATATAAATAATTAAGGGGAAAAATTATAACTGTTACATGACCTTTAAAAATATTAAACAATTAAACATTAAAAATTCCCTTACTGTTGGTTGTACATAATGTAAGAAAATGAAAAATCTAGTAAAACTAATATTTAGTTAGTACACTGTAATTTAAAACATTAGGAACATTGAGAATTAAAGTGTTTTATTTCTTGGTAAAATACCAAGAAGAGTTTGAGCAGTACTTGTCTTCTTCTGGTCGAGAGACTTACAATATGAAGACAGCATCTCTTTTATGTCTTGGCAACTCCTTCCTAAGTTTGGATCGGCTTCCAACATTTTATCCTTTGTGCCTCCACTGTTATGAAATATCTCCAAGATGTCACTTTCCCTGGAACATCTTTTCGTTTTGTCACAACCACTTTCCTCATTTATGTCCCTAGGTTTGCCTTCACTGAGTTCTTCTGGCTGCATATCTGTAGTCTCTTGAATGGCTACAGTATCAACATGTCCTCGATCGGCTCTTTCTTCTATAACTCTATTGAACCTCATTATTGCTTTTTACCTCTGCTGCATTTTCATCTTTATTGGCCAACTGTCTCTTTTGATTCTCCATTTTTGTAAAGTATCATGTAGGTTTATCACTGAGAGACAAGGAGGCAACATAACCACACACTCTGCACCCTTTGTTGTTTGTGTGTATTGAGTAACAATTGCACAGTGACCAATCACCCACAGACTGTGACAAAAATGATATGATTGGTCACTGAGCATGGTGCCAATCCGTTATTTAGGTAGTGATTTGTGGACTGAAAAGCTAGTAGTGACGTTTGTACTTTATACAGTAATTCACTGTTGATAATACTGTGGTAACTGAAATTTGAACCAACGGTACAAAACGTAGGCTGCCTGTAGTTTGTTTGAATCAAGATCCAATTAAGGTTTACATATTGTGATTGGTTCATATATCTCTTAAGTCCCTTTAGAGTGTCCCTACATTTTCTTTTTCTTTCTTTTTTTTTTTTTTTTCCGGTGCAACTTACTGGTTGAAGAACAGGATTATTTATCCTTTGCAGTTTTCCACAGTCTGGAGTTTGCTATTTTCATCTCCATAGTCTTGTTTAACAAGTTACTATCCTCCATATTTCCTATAAACTGACAGATCCAAAGGTTTCTTCTTGGCTTCTGAATCTTTTTTGACACACCCTAATTGATTTTGATAGTTTCCTTGCATTTTGGAATGATAAGATATTCTAAGCTGACTCATATATTCTAAGCTTACTTGCAAACATGGAATTAATCATTCCTTCAAGGAGCCCTTGTTCCTTTCAGTGGGAAATGGTGTTTGAAGACCAAAATTTGGTCACTAGAGTTGCTAAGTTGAATTGGTCTTTGGATTAGTCTTTCCAATGGATTGACCTAAGAAATAAATAAAAAATATAACAGATTTGAAGTGAGCCAAGAAATACATCTCTATATATGTCATTTTCACATTTGTATCTTTACCTATTTTTTATATTTACTATCCTGAAAATATGTCATAAGTTTATACTATTACTTCCAATTCAAATTCTGTACTTCAGGGTTTTTGCTTACCCTTTTCTATCTTCTATCTGTATTTTCTTTCTTCCATGCCAAGAATCTCAGGTCTCAACAACACCCACAATGATAAGAATTAGGATATTATATAATTTCTCACTTGTTCTATCCCATTCCAGTTTCAAAATAACAGTACAACACAACACCAACACTATGATTACTGAAGAATATTTAATTTCCTTTTTCTTATTTTCCCTCAAGTTATTTTCATCTTTAGGGTATATTCCACCAGAGAGATGCAGGCATATTACCTGCTTTAAAATCATTTGGAAGAATCCCTCTCTGTGTGATTATGCTACCAACTGGAGACATATTTAGATTTATTTGTTTTGTTTTTTTTCTTAACTCTTTTCCCCTGCTTCTCTCTGATAAATCAACTGACCCAATGGTTTAGCTTGTTGTGTTTGTTGTTCTGATATTGTTACCAGCCTACTCTCAATTGCTTACCACCTAAATCTCCATTGTTTCTGAGAGTGTCTTCAGGCTTGAGCTTCCCCCACTCTGTCCTAAATAAAGTCAGTTTCTTGGGGGAGAGTTCTCTGTTCTTATGGTGTGGCTTGCCACCTGGACAAAATCTGGGAGCTGCACCCTAGCTTTGTAGCAAAGTGTGGGTAGGGGTGGTAGACTGGTCTTCTAAATTTGCATCTCCTGGCATAGAACTTCCATGCTATGAAGGAGCTGAAGTGATGGCAGTATACTTGGCCTGCCATACCTGGGATGATCCTCTGCCCTACAATGGGGACTCGGTGGAGGAAGGGAGCCCCTGACCTCCCCATTGCAATCATCTGGAATTAGCCTTTGCAACACAGAGCTATGGGATGGGGGAATGAGAAATGTTGTTGGCCTGTACCACTAGGGAGACACTATGGTCCAACTGTGACCTTTAGGGAGAGGGAATCCTACCTTCTTAGCCACAGCAGCTGGAGTAGAGCTTCTGTCACAGCTAGGGGAGGAAAGAGGGAATAGATCATGGTTAAAGTGCCATAGACTTATGTTGTTCTATTAAGAGTTACATATTTTCTTGAATAAATGTTTCTTCATTTGCTGTGTGCCATTAGGACAATTTCCAGAGAGTTTAAATAGTTGTTTGATAATTTTTACCAGTAATGGTTTTTTTCACTAGGGAGCAGGGCTACAGGGCTCCTCACTTCGGTGTTCTGGAAGTTGTCCTCCAGCTTAATACTAATCCCTGTGGTTTTCAGGTTTTTCCTGATGTTTTACCTCCTGGATAACTCTTTGAATCAGCTAATTTTAAAAAAAATCTATGTGCCTGTTGCATTTTATATATAATTCTCATTTGGTTTCTCACATAATCTAAGGAGATTCTTTTATTGTGAGGCTCAGAGAGGTTGCATGGGTTTCCAGAAATCACATCTCACTCCTGAATTTTGAGCCACTGGAAAATTTAGACTCATTTCTAATCAGAGGACAGTCATCTGAATTTGCCACACAGAGTCAGAGAATCATTTCCTAGTTATGCTTTCATCTTTAGAGAGCCTACCAGCCCTTCTCTACCCTCCCACAGTCTTAAACTGCAGAAAATCTCAGAAAAACAGAAGGCTCATAGCATGATCAAACTCATGTTTTCCAGCACTACCAAGATTCAGGATTGTGGCTCTGTCACCGATTTTTAATAGTCTTCGCTAAAGTCTGAGTGCTTCCTTTTAACATATTCCAAAGTCTATAAAGACGTAATAACAAAGGGTTTGGATTAACCTGTATCAGTAGTTTCTCAGTCTGTTTTAGTGGGATGTTATACGTTACTACTTGTAGTAACCTCAGAGCCTATAATATGCAAAGGTGCATTTTTGACTCTGTAAGAGTGGAATATCACATGCAATGTTTCCTAGTATATTTGGGCATGCAACCCTATATCCATGTGCCACTTACACTCTGTGTTTTGGGGAAGGTTGGCCTACTCAGCAAGGAAAGGACATGAGAAATCCTTACCACTGGCTGGAAAATATTTGCATACCAACAGTGTTTCCATCTGCTATCTCTTAGGGTCTGCTTAGGGAAGATAGTACCTACTTTTTGTCTCTTAAAGGTACAGCTCTTGGACAAACGGCTACTAGACTAGTTGCTAGGATATGTGAGGGCACACCCAGTTTCCCACAGAAGCCTAATCTGCTTCTCCCACCTGAGAACTCTGGAATAATCCCATAGGCTAACTGCCAATCCTTGGAAGGAATTCAGAAAAACACTTTGGGACTGGTGGTTAACTTTGCTATGGCAACACACTTGTATTCTCCAGTGCCCAGCATGGTGCCTTGTGCATCATAGGAGTTTAATAAATACTTGTATAAGTACTTTAAATAAATACTAAGTCAGCACAATTCAGAATCAAGCTTTCCAAAAAAGGAAAATTAGCTGTGTCCTCACTACTGGGGAAGAGACTTATTTTGAGGAAAGGGAGAGTGAAAGAGCCTCAGCTATGGGCTCTCTAGGAGGAGGTACATGGAGGGTAGGGCCAGGATTGCAGGAAATGCTGTCCCACTAAGAACTCCTAAACTCTGTCCCTGGAAAGAAAGATACTGAAGTTACTCCACAGAAATATTAATCAATCTGAAAGAACTAGACTAGTGCTTCTGAGAGGGTGGTTCTGGGGCCTGCAGCATCTTAACATTCCCTGTGAGCTTAGAAATAGAAACTCATGCTTCCCTCCCCCAACCTACTGAATTAGAATCATTCGGATTTGCCCAGGAAACTGTTTTAACAAACCCTCCAGGTGATTACTATTCACATTCAATAAAAAGCCACTGACCTAGACTGTCCTTTTAAAGTCAAAGTGATTCCTATGGCCTAAACATTGTGTTTCCCCCGCCACAAATTCATATGTTAAAGCCCTCATACCAAGGTGACGCTATTGGGAGGTGGAGCCTTGGAGGAGGAAATTAGGTCATTAGGGTGGAGACTTCATAATGAAATTAGTACCCTGATAAGAGTCCCAGAAGGCTCCCTGGCCCTACTTCCTTGAGGAAGCGCAGAGGTTGAGGGTTTGTGTGAACCAGGAAGCCAGGTCTCGCCAGACGCCAGCTCTGCCGGCACCTTGACCTGAGACTTCCAACCTCCAGAAATGTGAGAAATAATTCTGTTGTTTAGGCCACCCAGGCGGTGGTATTTCGTTATGCAGCCTGAACTAAGATAGAGACAATCGTCAGAGTGGTCCTTGTGAAAACCTCGAGAACTTGAGAAGGCACGGAGACAAGGCCCCAGGTCAAACCAATTAAAGATGAATCTTAGGAGAACGAGGTTGGGTTATTGGATAGCTTAAAATGCTCTCCAGGTGATTCTAATGTGCAGCCAGCTAAGAATCATTGACCATGCAGATCGGGCTTTCAGAGTGGGCCAAAAGAGCTGTGTGCTCAGGAACCCAGCGGAGCGCAGCATCAGTTTGACCGGAGAGACTGGGGCTTGTCAACCACGGAGAAGAACAGTAGAGTAGTGCCTGGTACCTGAGGGTACTTTTTTAAATTAATTTTTTAATTAATTTTTTTTGAGAGAGAGAGAAAGGTGGGGGTCAGGAGGGCAGAGGGAGAGGGAGAGAGAGAATCTTAAGAGGCTCCATGTCCAGCACAGAGCCCAACATGGGGCTCGATCTCATGACCCTGAGATCATAACCTGAGCCAAAATCAAGAGTCAGACGCTTAACTGACTGAATACCCATGTACCCCACCTGAGGGTACGTTAGAGGCATTTACTAAAAAATTGGTGGTGACGTCAAGTGAAAATTCTTAACCAGATACTCAACAGATTGAGCGCCATCTCTCTGTTGATAGATTGAGCATATTCTAGGTGCTAGGGATACAGCAGCAAACAAAAAGGCAAAGTTTTCAGTCTCATGCCGCTTACATTCTAGTGGGCAGACAGAAAATACATGGTTAAATTTTGTAATATAGCAGATGGTAATTAAGGAGAAAAATAAAGCAGAGATTTAGAGGGATAATTTTACATTCCATAGTCAGAAAAGCCCTCATCAGTAAGGTGACTGTTTTTTTTTTAAGATTACTTATTTATTTGACAGGGAGAGAGAAAGAGCAGGGGGGTGGCGGGGGGAGCAGCCGAGGCAGAGGGAGAAGCAGGGGGATCATGACTTGAGCCGAAGGCAGACGCTTAGCAACTGAGCCACCCAGCTGCCCCAGTAAGGTGACAATTAGAGACCATTAAGTTATGTGGGCATGCTGAAGAAGAGTATTTGCTGCAGATGGAAGAACAAAAGCAAACGCAGAGTCACAGTCGGTACATTGGCAGTACAGGCGCTATCTCCAGATTAGAGAGGAAAACAGAATCATACGGATAAAGAAAGGTGGAGGGTTGGGGCAGATGGTATGGGCTTCTATAGGAACACTGGCTTTTACTCCAAGTGATAAGGGAAACCATTGGAATGTTTTGAGTGAGAAATGAAGTGACTAGAATTATATTCTGCAGGGTCACTCTGCTGCTATGTTGAGACTAGGCTGAAAGACATAGAAGGTAAATGCAGAGACCAGTTAGGAATATCTTGCAATAGTCCTAGTGAGAGACCAGCCACTCAGACCAAAGTGGAAACCATGGTGTAGCTAAGAGGTGGTTGGATTCTGCACATGGGTATCTTGAGATAGAAGCAACAAAATTGGATGGTAAACTAGATACAGGATGAGAAACTCAAGGATGGTGCTAAGGTTTTTGGTCTGAGAAGCTTTAAGGATGAAATTGTTATTTACTGAGATTAAGAAGACTGAAGGAGAAGCTGGTTGAGGGATGGGGCAGGGTCCAGGACATGTCAACATGTTAAGTTTGAGACCTCCAAGTGGAATGTCAAATGAGCAGTTGAATATATGAATCTGAAGTTCAGGAGAGTGGTCCAGAGTAGAGACAGAAATACAAATCTATACCAGATCAGTTGTGTTTCACACCTTGAGAGTGAACTAGATTGTTGCTACTTGTGGCACTGACATCATCTAAGCGCTTGTTAGAAATGCAGATTCTCAGACCCTGCCCCAGGACTATAGAACTGTTGGCACTTCATCATGATCCCTAGGTGATCTGTAGGCACTTTAAAGCTTGAGGATGCTTTCAGATTAGATGACCTAAGGTCTGAATGAATATAGAAAAGAGGATGAGAGCCTAACTTTGGAGGCCATGGAAAAGAGATGGAGACTGAGATACTGTGGGGGGAGGATCCAGAAAGAAAAGTGTTCAAGTTCAGAATGAGTTTAAGGAGGAGAGAGTGATCATCTTAGTCAAATGTTGCAGGTCAGTTAAGATGAAGAATGAGAACTGGCCACTGGATTGAGCATTACAAATGCTGTTGGTGACTTCGACAAAGAGCATTTCAGTGGGATTCCAGAGACTGGGAAGAGAGAAATTAGAAACTGTGAGTATAGATTATTATGAGTTGTGCTTGAAGGAAAGGAGAGAAATGGGTGGTAAGTGGATGGAGAAGTGAGGTCAAATTTTTTTGGTTTTAAGAAAAACAACATTCTATTTAAGGGGAGGGGCAGTTGGTGGAGCTGGGAGTGGGGGAGAGTTGAGAGTTGTCCCAGAGTACTTTGAGTAGGTGAGAGGAAAGGGACCTGGGGCACAAGAGGAAGGGTCCCCTTTAGTGAGGGTTATGAATGTCATTCATGGGAAAGGAGAAAAAGTAGGTTGATAGATGTGGGGGTGAGAAATTATGAAAGTTTTCTTTTGATTGACTCAATTTTTATCAGTTAAATAGAATAAAGCCAGATGTTGAGCATGAAGATAGGAAAGCAAATATTGGGGATTTAAGAAGGAAGTGTGAATTGTTGTCTAAGACAGTTTTCCCAATCTTTTAAAGTCACGGCACACATTTAAAAGAAAAGATAAAATATTTGGGTGGCACACCTGGGTAATTAGAAGGGCATTTGGAGCCCTGGACAAGTTTATTGGGGTGAGGGGCCACTGGCTCAGAGGTTCTGGTTGCCACAGGTCCTGTCTAGATGCCCAGATGGCTAAA
Organism: Eumetopias jubatus; assembly: GCF_037043125.1. Classification (NCBI taxonomy): domain Eukaryota; kingdom Metazoa; phylum Chordata; class Mammalia; order Carnivora; family Otariidae; genus Eumetopias; species Eumetopias jubatus. The sequence goes on from NW_028274820.1 coordinate 76,349,852, forward strand.
GAAAGTAGTACCTTCTAATACCCTGGTTCTGTTTGGTACATGGCTTTGGAGTAAGGTGTGGTAATGAATGGACTAGAGAAAAGAAAAAGAGATAGCCAGGTATCATAAAAGGATCCATTTACAGTGAAGTTCATGAATTTTAAGAGACTGGTAAAGATGATTGTGTGTTTTTTAACCATCTTCAGCTACACATAGTAGTCGTGCAATAGGTGGAGAACTAGATTTAACTAGGTTTGGGGTTATGCCAAGCAATTAACATTGGGAAGAGAGAAAGGGTGAGGGAGTTGAGAATACAAAGGGAAAATTACATTTTGGAATCAGGTAATGTAAACTAAGTGAGAAGAGAAATTAGGACAGAGAATGGGCCAGGTATATCGAAAAGGTAGGTGGTTCAAAGGACTGTGAATTTTGTTGGGTCTCAATGTTTTTGTAGTTGGGATACCACAGAGAAGGAGGTGGCTGGGGAATAGAATGCTCAAAATACGGGTGAAATGCAGAGATTGGTAATGATAAAGCCAAGGTACTGCATGGGAATATGTAGCTGAGGTAAGGTGGAGGAAGAGGTTGCCAAGCAGAAGTGTCAGCGTATTAGGAATAATTTACCTTGATATTAAAATCACCAAAAATGATACCAGATGAGGGGTAACAGTAAGCCTGGAGGTAAAATCTTCAACAAATGAGGGAGAGTAACCCTAAAGAAATGCATACTATAGAAAGAGCTGGTGTGACGCGGTGGTAAAGTCTGATGTCAGAACTCCAGTGAAGGGCATTTGCGGAGGAGGGAGGTACAACGTGTGGATGGGACCTCCAGGTCTGGTGGTGCAAGCTGTGTGGAAAAGAAAACCTTCCACTTGAAAGGGCCCCGGGGGGGGAGGGGGGAAGTGTGCTCAGAAGGAACCAGGTTTTCATTAAAACAATATGATGAAAGAAACAGTTGGCCAAGATGTGAGGGCTGTGATTTCAAAGGGTAACAGTGGGAGCATGTGAGGGAGTTTGGGAGATCTGAGAGAAGGGGTCAGATGAGGGGGGGTGGTATGTGGAGTCCCAGGGGATGAGAGCTCAGGATGAAGTGCTGGGTTTCTTCATCTGTTACTGCTGCTTTTATGGTTCCTGGTGAGCAACAACTCTAGATAGTTCGGTTTGCCACCTGTGCGGCTATACATTCTCTAACACCGCTTTTCAGAGAAGCTATTTAAAAAAAATAGACAATATTTTTCATAATCTAGCTGAGAAAACTGCTTTGCCTTTCCTTAACCCTTTCTTGAAATTTTCCTCAAGATTATCAATTCCAGAAATGAAAAATGAGCGAGAGAATCTTGTCTAATCCCCTGCCTTCAAATAATTCATTCGAGAAGTGATTTTCCATGTTCTTCAAGACTTTAAAGACTCTTTGAGTCTCCTTTTTGATGTGAACATTGATCTACATCTAAGTAATCCTGGTTCCATCTTAATCTTACATAGCTGGACATGAGCCTTTGCTATGGAAGTGAGGGTGTATATGCATACTTGTGTGTGTTGTTGGAGTGGGAGTGGCGGTGTCCTGAGTGCTCTTTAGACCTGATCTTTATGAATCTCTGTGGTGCTTCTATTTCCTGGGACCTGTGGAAATTTGGCTGTGACTCATCTTGGCTAATACTCTTCTCAAAAATACTGTGTACTGAAGGACAGTTAGAAAATTCTAGGAATCTGTCCAAGTTCTAATTGAGATTCAATTCCCCACCCTCACAGCTTTTTACTAGGCAACCTTTATGAGCACTTGTTTTCCAAGTTACCAGATTACTCATTTCAAAGTTCAAGAACTCAGAAACTACCTGCTTCCATGCCCACAATAAGAGGCAAACAACAGATGTCTGCGATAAAGTCAATCAGTAGCTAGGATAAGGGCTGGCATGTGGGGTGGTCCCATCTTTGCTGTGAACTTACAGGGAAGAGGGGAGGAGAGAAGCCAGCTTTCTGGCAGGCAGTTGAGTAACCCCAGTTGGACATCCCTCTCATATCTTGGCAGTTGTATTCGTTTGGCTCTTGAAGGTCACAGGAAGTTCTATACACGTCACCTTAGTGATGGAATTTTATTGTCCATATATGTGAGAACATGGGGTAGGATGGGAAATTTTTCAACAGCTTTACAATTCCTCTTGGTCTCAGGGTTTCAGAGCTGAGATGATGATGATGCACAACATACTTCTTACCTACAATCAAAGGGCAGCCAAGTAATGTGTTTTCTCTTTGTTTGCTTCACACAACAGAGTGGTTGAGTCAGCTTTCAGCTTCTGACTGTGAGCTACCCAATTAGAAATGGGTCCCAACAATTCACCTCTTTGATGGTCAGCTTCGCTAGCATCTAGACCCATGAACCTCCCCGACCCCTGGAATTAAATGCCTGAATGTGGGTCTGTCCATATGTGCATTTTCTTAGGAGAAGATTCGATCCCATTTCCAAAGGGGTCTTTTTTTTTTTAAAGATTTTATTTATTTATCTGAGAGAGAGAATGAGATAGAGCATGAGAGGGGGGAGGGTCAGAGGGAGAAGCAGACTCCCCACTGAGCGGGGACCCCGATGTGGGACTCGATCCCTGGACTGCAGGATCATGACCTGAGCCGAAGGCAGTCGCTTAACCAACTGAGCCACCCAGGCACCCTCCAAAGGGGTCTTAATCCCTCACTTAACTGGGACTAGTATAACAGATTTGGATGTTACTCATGGCCCATGACAGAGTAAGCAGGAATGAGTTTGTTCAAATCACTACCCTCAAAGGGGGTTCCTGTCCTGGCAGCAGCTGGAAGCTTCAGAGACTCCTCTCTAGCTGGTCACATATTAATATTATGTGAGGCAGTTTTCTCAGTTCCTCAATCCAGTTTCTGATACCTCCTTCTGGTCCTTGCATGAGTCACAGAAATTTCCCCATCTGTCTACAAGTGCTCATATATAGCCCCCTGACTTAGTGACAGAATGCAGAAAGTTTATCCTCTGTGGTTCTAAGGCTAAATAAATTCCATTCAAGCTGTTCAAATAGACTCTGCTTTATGACCTTAACACTGGGTTCCAGAGTTCCGCTTGGTTCTGTTTATCTCCTAAGTGATTGAAGTTGTATAAGTGAAAGGTATTCCAGGATTTTCACTTCTTAGAATGTAGACAGTTTAAACATCAGTCCCCCACACTCTGGTAGCAAAGATTCTACAACTGCATATACAAAAGAATTCCAGGCCACCCCAAAGGTTTTTCTGGCTCATGCCTTTGTGCAGAGGTAAATTTTTAACTACCTCCAACAGGGTTTTCAGTATTTCGAGTGTTGACTCAGACCCAATCAATAATAGCATAAAAAAAAGAACAAAACCCAAACAGCAAGTCTAAGAAGAAAGTCTAAATGGTGTTGTTCAGTCACAAAGGTGGAGTGGGTGACGTGAACTTGTATTGTTTTTTTTAGTCATTCAAAGTCAAATCCACTTCCCTCTTAATGTAATCAATCACTTTCATGATGATTGTAGGTCTGCCCGGGCTTCAGACTGAAGAATTGGAAAAAATGGAAAGGACCTTTGAATGCTCTTTGGCTTTGGAAGCAATGCAACATGTGGTTGAAATTGAACCTGGGATATCATCAACTCTGTAAGTCAATTAACCAGTAGCACCTACCAAAGCTAACCAAAGCTAGGAAACAAAATTTATTTCAACAGAGTTTTCAGTTCACTGACAGCAAAATGGTTTAGAGACTTGATAATGTGAACATATCATAAGCATCTTATAATTTTTCAAGACAGATCTGTTGAGAACAGACATCACTCTTCTGTTAAATTCCATTGGCATCAAGGATTATTTCTAATTTTTGTAGAACCTTTCTCATGTGAAAATCAATGTAATTTATAAGAAATACATTTATCCTTCGAGAAAGCTAAACTCTTTAAAGGGAATGAGAACTCATTTCAATCAAAAGGGCATTTAGGGCTTTAATTTGTATTTTCACATTTGTTTTGGAGGATTGTTTATAAATACCACGTCTTTTATTACAGTATTCTATCGTTTAGGGTGAAAAAAGGCCAGTGTTTCCTTAACATGCTCTATACAAATCTTGAATACAGTTCCTATATAAATATGTAATAGCCTCCAGGAAAGGCATATAAAGTATGCTGGTCACATTTTACTTTGCGCTGTAGTGTTGGAAAGGGCTGGAACAATATTTAAATTGGAACAAGGAGAGACAATACCCTTATGAAAGAAGACAGATCAACACAACTGCCTGGCTTTATGTTTATCTTCTCAGCATTTTTTTTTTTTTAAATGTTTTTGGCTGTCTTCTAACTTTGCCTTTTACACTATTGTTCATTTGTTTTTCAGAGGGCTTGGTTCTTTTCATTTCATTTGAACAGACATCCTGTTTGTTGGAAGAATTTCCATTAAATTATCTTGTCAGCTCCCACCAAACTTTCTTTTCATGGCTCTTGCTGTCTAGGTTATAAAAACCCATGGCAAACACAAGAGGCCCCAAAGGAATGTGTGATGGATCTTCCGGAAACATCATTGCTCCGGATCCTGTGAGATCTTTGCCTCTGGAACAGTAACAGAGAGAAGGTAGGTTGGCAGATCGGCGTAAAATCTTTCCTAATGGAAGGGATGCTTGTTAAGAGCAGCCATGTAAAGTAGCGGTGCCTCAGGCACTGACTGATACCAAGCTGAGGGGTTGGCCGAATGTTACTAATAAATGTGAAATAAACTACTCTCCTGTAGGTATTTCTTGGATGATTTCCATCTAGTGCTCTTGAGTACATTCTCCCAGAGTCCAGAAAGGTGCTTCCTTTCTCCCTCAAAAACAAATGAGCTATTGATTAGAAGATTTTTGCTATGGGGCGCCTGGGTGGCTCAGTTGGTTAAGCGACTGCCTTCGGCTCAGGTCATGATCCTGGAGTCCCGGGATCGAGTCCCACATCGGGATCCCTGCTCAGCAGGGAGTCTGCTTCTCCCTCTGACCCTCTTCCCTCTCGTGCTCTCTATCTCTCCTTCTCTCTCTCAAATAAATAAATAAAATCTTTTTAAAAAAAAAAAAAGATTTTTGCTATGAAGATAAAAAGAATAAAAGCAGCTATGCCAACCATATCTTACTTCGGTGACCAGTTTTATCTCCCCTAATGACCAGCTTTGGTTGGTGTGACTGCATTAGGTTAGCATGGCTAACAGCATGTCTGAGCTGATCAGCGGTCCGTAGGCAGGCTGCTGTCTTTGGAACACAGCCTCTGCTGGGCAGTGAGACCGCTTCAGGCTTGCCTTAGATTGGAGAAGAGATGAAAGAAAAATAATCTATTTTCTTGTGCTTTTAAAACCAAAGGGTCATTTTAATTAATACAGTAAGCAGACAATTTATATTTAAAACAAAGTGATATGCAAGTTGGATTTTAAAAAATACCATCTAGGTTTGAGTGATTTATTTATTTGTTTATTTTTACTTGAAGTATAGTTGACACCCTATAAAGGGACATAATTATTACACTGTTACTTTATATTCGGGAGTACAACGTAGTGTTTCAGCAACTCCATATACAATGCTTTGCTTACCACGAGTGTAGCACCCTCTGTCACTGTACAAAGCTAGTTCAATACCACTGACTATGTTCCCTACGCTGTACCTTTTATACCCATGACTTACTCATTCCACAATTGAAAGCCTGTATCTGCCACTCCCTTCACCCATTGTGCCCAGTCTGTCCCCTCTAGCCACCCTCAGTTCTCTGTATTTACGGGTCTATTTCTCCTTTCAGTTTGTTGGTTTTGTTTCTCAGATTCCATATATAAGTGAAATCATATGGTATTTGTTCTCTGTCTGACATATTTCACTTAGCATAATAACCTGTAGGCCCATCCACGTTGTCTCCAATTACAAGATGGCATTCTTTTTTATGGTTGAAAAATAGTCCTATTCAGGTGTGCCAAATTTGCTGCTGTTTGAGCACAGGGTGGGGTAGTGCCAGAGCCAAGATTAGGGTTAGTGTCAGGGTCCAGGAGCCTGAGGGTCTTATCCGCTGCAGTGTGAGACCTCCCTTCACGGCCGAATGGAGGGCGAGGGTCAGGGTGAGGTTCAGGCTGAAGGTTTGTGTTCAGGGAAGCACTGAATGTGTGGGTTGGTTGAGGTTTTCGTTCAGATTGCTTCCAATATGACCCAATTCTGATCTTCCAAATGGCACGATTTCCTTCTGTGTTGCTGGTTGAGTTTTCTGATGTTGGTCAGGTGTCCCAAATCTCTTATAGGTTTTAGGTCTGGGAGGTGCTAGAGCCATGACTAGGGTTAGGATTACTGCCCTGGATCTTGGAAGGTCCTATCTGCCAGCCTGGTAGAGACCTCCCTAGCGTTTTGAGTTGAGGGCCAGGGATTGGGTGAGGTTCAGACTTAAGGTTTGTGTTCAGGGTGGCGCGATTGTGTGGGCTGCCTTAAGTTTTCATTCTGACACCTCCACACTAGCCCCATTCTGGTCTTCTAAAGGGCACAGTTTCCTTCTGTTGTGTTGGTTGACTACTCTGGTGTTGGTCAGATGTCCCAAATCCCTTGGTTTTCAGACCAACGTTTTGGGCCATGGTAGCACCAGAACCAACTCTAGGGTCAGCGTTAGGGCCCAAGAGCTTGAAGGGTCCTATCTGCCAGCAGTGTGGAGACCTCTCTGGTGATCTGAGTTGAGGGCAAGGGATAAGATGGAGGTTTAGGCTTAGGGTTTGTGTTCAGTGGGGAGCTGAAAGTGCGAGTTGGCTTAGGGTTTTCATTCATATTCCTCCCTTCTAACTGATTTCCAATCTTCCAAATGGCACGATTTCTTTCAGTATTGCTGGCTGAGTATTCTGGTGTTTGTCAGGTGTCACACATCCCTTCATTTTCAGACCGAGGCTTTGGGCCTTGGTAGTGTCAGAACCAAGTCTAGGGTTAGGTTTAGGGCCCAGGAGCTTGGAGGGTCCTATATGCCAGCAGTGTGGAATCCTCCTTGGTGGGCTGAGTGGAGGGGCAGTGTTTAGGTGAGGATTAGTTTAGGATTTGTATTCAGGTGGCCAGTGTTTGTGTGGGTTGCCTTATGATTTCATTCAAATTCCTTCTCTACTAGCCCCATTTGGGTCTCCCAAATGGCATGAATTCCTTCTGTGTTGCCGGGTGAGTCTTCTGGTGTTGGTCAGGTGTCCCAAATCCTTTGGTTTTCAGATGGAGTATTGGGCCTTTGATGGTGGCAGAACCAAGTCTAGGGTTAGGGGTAGGGCCCAGGAGCTTGGAGGGTGTTATCTGCCAGCAGCACCCCTGTGGGCTGAGTTGAGCGCGAGGTTTAGGGTGAGGGTCAGGCTTAGGGTTTGTGTTCAGATAGGTGCTAAATGTATAAATAGGCTTATTTTTTCATTCAGATTCCTCCTGCGCTAGCCCCATTCTGGTCTTCCAGATGGCAAGATTTCCTTCTGTGTTGCTGCCTGAGTCTTCTGCTGTTGGTCAGGTCTCCAAAATCTCTTGGTTTTCAGACCAGTGCTTAGAGCTTTGGTAATGCCAGAAACAAATCTGGGGTTAGTGTCAGGGCCCAGGAGTTTGGTGGGTCTTATCTGCTAGTACAGTGGAGACCTCTCTGAGGGGTTGAGTTGTGGGTTGTGGACATATGCCACAGTTAGGTTTTGGAGAAACCTAACCTATATACATATATAATGTATATATATTTATATTTAGGTGGTTATTCATACATATATATGTGTGTGTGTGTATATATATATATATATATATATGTATTGTGTATATACACACACATGTTTTTTATCCATTCATCTATCAATAGACACTTGGTTGCCTCTTTTCTCTATATCTTGACTACTGTGAACAATGCTGCAATAAACACAGGGGTGCAATTATCTTTTGAAATTAGTGTTTTTGTTTTCTTTGGTAAATACCCAGTGGTGGAATTACTAGATCATATGGTATTTCTATTTTTAATTTTTTGTGGAACCTCCATACTGTTTTCCACATTGGCTGTACCAGTTAATATTCCCACCAACAGTGCATGGAGATTCCTTTTTCTCCACATCTTTACCAACACTTGTTATTTTTTGTCGTTTGGATTCTAGCCAATCTGACAGCTGTGAGGTGATACCTCATTGTAGTTCTGATTAGCATTTCCGTGATCATTAGTGATGTTGAGCATTATTTCAAAGGTCCCTTGATCATCTCTGTCTTATTTAGAGAAATGTCTATTCGGGTGCTCTGCCCATTTTAAATTGGATTGTTTTGTTGGTGTCATGTTGTATGAATTTTTTTATATACTTTGGATATTAACTCCTTATCAGGTATATCATTTCCTCTATCATTTAGTGGATTGCCTCTTTGTTTTGTTGATGGTTTTGTTCATTGATTAAGTTTTTTGTTTTGGTGTAGTCCCAGTAGTTTAATTTTGCTTTTGTTTCCCTTCCCTGAGAAGACCTATCTAGAGATATGTTGCTAAGGCTGATGTCAAATTACTGCCTATCTTTTCTTCTAGGATTTTTATGGTCTCAGGTCTCACATTTAGGTCTTTAATCCACTTTGAGTTTATTTTTTGTGTATGTTGTAACAAAGTGGTTCAGTTTCATTCTTTTGCATGTAGCTGTCCAGTTTTTCCAGCACTACTTATGAAGAGACTGTCTTTTCCTCATTGTATATTCTTGCCTCCTTTGTTGTAGATTAATTGACCAAATTAATCTAATTCACCAAATAAGCATGGGTTCATTTCTGGGCTCTCACTTCCATCGATCAGTGTGTCTGTTTTTGTGGCAGTACCATACTGTTTTGATTACTACAGCTTTACAGTATATCTTGGAATCCGGGATTATGACACCTCAAGCTTTGTTCTTTTTTCTCAAGATTACTCTGGCTATTCAGGGTCTTTTGTGGTTCCATAGAGATTTTAGTATTATTCTAGTTCTGTGAAAAATGCTGTTGGTATTTTGATAGGGATTGCATTGAATGTGTTAATTGCTTTGGGTAGCATTGCTTTGCTTTTAATAATATTAAATCTTCCAACCCATGTGCATGGAATAACTGTCCATTTATCTGTATCATCTTCAGTTTCTTTCATCAATGTTTTACAATTTTCAGAGTATGGGTCTTTCACCTCCTTGGTTAAGTTTATTCCTAGGTATTCTTTTTGGTGCAATTGTAAGTTAGATTTGATTTAAATGTTTTCATTTCTAAAATTAAGGATCATTGAGCTTTGCTAATTTGGCATGGAATGGTAAAAAAGTTAACCCCCCCCCACACACACACACACTCTGCCTCAGGGGATTTATTTAGTAGTGTTTTGGACACTGGAAAAATCCTCACTTTGGACTCAATGTGAATGTTACTCCTCTCACCAAAAGGAGCAGAGAAGAAAGTCCTCTCCCTAAAAAGTCTAGACAGAATGCATGAAGTTGAACCTTATGAAATTGCTGATATTGACCATTTTTGCCTAACAAAACAAGTGATTTTGTATCATGGAACACAATAGAATCAGCAGCTCCTTCCATAACGTAGACTGTGTGTGGCCTTTTCCATTTTTTTCCTCGCTCCCATGCTTGAGTAGAAATCCCCAGTAAGGCCACTTGCTCTGCCCCTAGAATGCACAATGAGTTGCTTTCTTTTCTCTCATCCTCCTGTAGTATCACAAAATATCTTGGAGTATCCCATGAGACCTCAACATTATGCCTGCCCTTTCCTGAGACCCAGCCTTCTCCTGCCCAAGTAATTAAGCCTCACATGTTTACTGGGGCAGAGGGAGGATGTAGGCAGAGGTGGGAGTGTTTTTCTCTACATGTATAAAATTATTTTTCCATAGGGTAGGTTTAGTTATTCTCAATTCTTATTATTTCTGAATTTCTTGGGTTAAGGAACTCCATATATATATATATATATATATATATATATATATATATAATAACAACTTCAACTGATCATTTCAGTTAGGATTGTGTTACCCAAAAAGTATAGGCCAAGTAAGCATCATTCCTTACATAATGCTGTGGTTTAAAGAGTGTTTTACCTGTCTAGGTATGTTACATGTTATGTATACGTAAATTTTGGCTTTCCTAGAGGCTGTCTCAGGATATATTCATATGAATCAACTAATTCTATGTTCTTGGCTTTCTGTCAGTAAAGGTCATAGCAGTGTATGCTTGTTTACCGCACCTGCTGTTAAGCTGAGCACTTATTCTCTGGCATGCGACTAGGACTTCTAATTTCTTCAAGCAAATGTCTAACAGGCCAGGCCAGATCATGGTTAGTTCCTCACCTTAAACAAGCTTGTTGCTTATAGAATCTCCAGTATTTAAAATGGAGGAAATTTCAGAGATCACTATTGGACTCTTTTCATCATATTTTCAAAATTGACGCCATCGTATCTTTTGATTAACAGCATTTTTTTAAAAAAAGAAGTGGCATGTTATGTTTCCTCGGGATGCTGTAACAACATACCACAAACTGAGTAAATTAAAACAACAGAAAGTTCCTCTCTCACAGTTCTGAAAGTTCTAGAAATCTAAAAGCATGCTGTTGATAAGACTGTGCTCTCTCTGAAGGCTCTAGGGGAGGATCCTCCTTACTTCTTCCTAGTTTTTGGTAGGTTCCAGCAATCCATGGCATTCCCTGGCTCGTACATGCATCACTCCAGTCTCTGCCCCTGTCGTCATGTGGCATTCTCTCTCCTTTGAGTCTCTCTGTGTGGGTATTTACTCTTCTTATAAGGACACCAGTCGCTGGCTTAGGGCCCACTTTCATCTTCAACGTGATGTGATTACATCTGCAAAAACTCTATTTCCAAATAGGGTAGGATGGGATTTTGGAGCAAAGCCAGTGGTAGTCAGATAGTAAAAAGTGCTGTGAGGTGAACACAGCTTAATGGAGAGGAGGGGTATGAAGGAAGGCAATTACATTGGGGAGCTAGTAGCCAGAGAAGGCATCCCCGAGTTGACATTTTAGCTCAAACACAAACGACCAGAAATGGTCAGCCTTGTAAGATCCAGGGGAAGGTAGAGGGAACAGCAATTGGAAAGCCCTAAATTTGATGTGTTGGGGGAAAGAAAGAAGGGTAGCTGGAACCTACAAGATTACAGCCTAGGAAGTCGAAAGATAGCCGTAGGGAATGAGGGAAAAGAGGTAGGTGGGGCACCTTCAGGCGAGCCTCTGTGGGCCCTGTCTTGGTTTTCTGTACTTCGACAGAACACCAGAAGGAACAGAAGCTCTATGGCTGCCTACAAGGAGCAGAAAACTCCACCCGTGCCTATGGAGTCACTGTTTGTGGCATGTGCGCTCCCACTGCACGGTAAGGTACAGCATTCTTCAGTTAAAAGGGAGTGACCACTTTCTAAGATACCTTCCTTTCATTCAAGGATGTCCCTCCTCAAAGTGTTAGAACTCATAATTTCTTTTTTTTTTTTTAAAGTAGGCTCCATGCCCAATGTGGGGCTTGAATGCACGACCCTGAGATCAAGAGTCACATGCTCTACCGAAAAAGCCAGCCAGACACCCCTTAGAGCTTATAACTTTTTATAATTTCAAAATGTCTTTTCACATAGCAAAATAATTTCTAGGAATCTATCGTACAGAAACAGAATTACCAATACTTAAATATAAAGTGTAAAGATTTTACTGTGGCATCGATTATAATAGCAAAAATAACAAAAAAACAAACATTCTGAATAAAGCCCATTAAGAGGGAGATGGAAGAATAAATTATTTTACATATATAAGAGGGACTTCTTTGTAGCTTAAAAGTATGTGTTAAATCTGTATTTGTTAACTTAAAAAAAAATATCCACACTACATTATTTTGAGTAGTAGATTGGCTTACAGAAATAATATGTAAATAGAAGGTGTAGTAATATGTAAAATATAAAATGATCTTTAAATACTCACTGTATGGTGATGGAAATGTTTTGTATCTTAATTGTAGTGGTAGTTTCATGGAGGTATATAACTGTCAAAACTTGTGGAATTTTATACTAAATGAATGCAGTTCATTTTACATAAATTATTTCTTAAACAAAGCTGAAAAAAGGTTCCATCCCTAAAAATCAGTTTACCTACTTATCTGTGTATATTTAAGTAGGTTTGTATAAGCAAAGAAAGATACTATGGAGAGATAACAGTGGTTATATAGGGATGAATTTGGAGAGGGTGGTAACTAATTCTATAATACTGTAGTGTCCTTAGCCCCAGGCCCCATCTAGCTAAAACGTCTTAATGTGAAGATATACATTTGTCTCCACAGCAGAGCTAGGTAAATGTTTGGGCTGGTTAAGTAAGGAAAGTAGATTTCATGTCAGTTCTGCACTTTGTGTGCTTATGTGAGTAGGCGAGAGGTAAAGCATTCTATCATAGCATGGTGGTATCCAGCTAAAATAAAATTATCATCAACAAAAAGATTATTATCCTTTACAGCCTATCTTGGAACATAGTGAAAGAGCAGAACTTTAAGGTTAGAAGTACCTGAATTGTAATTCCAGCCTTACCTCTTCCTGGTATATTAAGATCTGTGTGGGTTTGGAAAACTACTTTAATCTACCTGATCTTCATTTTCCTCAAATGCAAAGAAGTAGTAACCCCTAGTATTATGGTGTTGATTAAATCAGATGAAATGTTCACAGGGCCTTTGATGTTGTCATGTTGAAGGTCAGAACATGATATTACCCACTGTGTAAAGAAAAGGTTGGGGGGCAGTCAGTTAAGCGTCTGCTTTCAGCTCAGGTCATGATCCCAGGGTCCTGGGATCGAGCCTCCCCCTGCTTGTGCTCCCTTGTTCTCTCACTCTCTCTCAAAAATAAAATCTTTAAAAAAAAATAAAGAAAAGTTTGGAAAGTTCTTTTGCTAAGGATCAGTGAATTTAGTGTGCTTTTCTGCATGGCTGAACAAAATGTTCTTTAAAAAGTCCTAATTCTAGATTCTGCTAAGAGCACACTCTACAATGTGATTTGGTAGAGTTTTAAAAACTGAATTTGTAATAACTTCAGCATGCTCTCCAATACCTCAGAAATCATTATCATGTTTGGTCAGATAGCATGTAATTCTCTGAGCTTTGTTGTGTCAGATTTAGGGTATCCAGAGCTCCCTCCCAGTAAGTACCAGGATTTCCTTGCAGCCAATGATACTGCTCTGATGAAATGATGCCCACGCACAGATGTTCATGGATTTTAGGAGAATGACTGCCCCAAATGGCTTCTCAGACGTGGTGGTAGTAGGGTGGGTTGTCATCCAGGAAGGATTTATTCCTTTGAGGTGACAAGCAGAGGAGAGTAAGTTGCCCTTTGGTCTCTTTATACAGATGCTGCACTGTCTGCCAGATGGTCCTTGAGGTTAAGCCCTGTGCTCAGAGACACATGGAGTGAGGAGAGGGAGCTTTCTCTGAAAGATGTCTCTATGTCCCATCATGGTGGGGCAGCTTTGCTGGAAGACCTGGCCTCCCTTACATTTGCTCCGTCACAGTTGAGCCATCATCATGTAGCATGAGGTGCTCTGCATTAATAAACCAGAAGCCTGGGTCTTACTTTCCCTTTTGCAGCAGACTTGCTAGCCAACCTTTAGTTAATCAATTTGGGTCAAAGCTATCCATCTGTAAATTGGGGATAAGAATACTGTTTCTGTATCTGTCTAAAGGCAGAGGAGTGAAGGGATAGTCCTTTCTATTTTTAAGTCTTATTATGTCCTATTTTGTTTTTTGTGCTTTTCTCGTTTTCCTATCTATCAGAGACACTCTAGACTATCACCCAAAATTGAGATGCAGAGCATTTTATGGTAGAAACCACCATCCATGCAATTTCTATCTGGAGAGAAGAAATAAGGGTGACTGGCAGGTTTTGTCTTTATGCTTCTGACAACTGAGATAAGGAACTAAGGATAAAAGCTCATGAGGGGAAAGAAGAAGGAATAGGTTGTGATGTGGACATACCATATTGGAGGCAGTTATCTGACATCCATTTCACAGTCAGCCAGGTCTAGGTTTGTCAAACCCGCCAGACAAAGACGTAGTTTTGGTAAACAGCATATATGTTGTTAAAATCATAGAAGTGAATGAGATTCTCTGAGGAAAAATGCATTGAGCAGAAGAGCAAGTGCAAAGGCCAATTGTGCTGGGACTTTGGAGGTGAACAGATAGAGGGGCCGGTGAAGGAGGCTGAGAGCCTTCCACCAGAGAGTAGAAAGAAGACTAAACTTGATGTCCTGGGGACCATGGGAGGAGAAAGACTTCGTGGTGAAGGAGGGGTGAGGGAAGCACGTTCAGTGGTGCCACATACAACATAGAAATGTGTTAATTTCAAGCTTAAAAACTGTCTCTTGGTTCTGGGAATTAGAAAGTCAATGGCGATTTTAGGAATAGCGGTTTCACTAACTGAGCACATTTGAGTTGATTAAAAACAAAGGAGTGAAGAGAAAGGCTGGATGGAAAGACATGGAAAGAGCTGTCGTTTGCTAGAAGGTGATCCTTTAAATTTTTTTAATGGGGGCTTTTTGAGCTCACATGCAGGCTTCAGGGAAAGAACTACAGTGAAGGAAGATCAAGGGTATCCAGTAGGTCTCTGAAGGATCTAGGTCCTGGGATAATCATACAGGTGAAAAAAAAAAACCTCATTTGTGATAGAAGTATCATGGTTTGGGTTCTCCAGGAAGCAGACACCAAGATGTGATTAGATGTGTAAGAGATTTTTTGGGGAAAGACGAGGAAGAGGGAGCAAGAGAAAGTGGGGAGACCCTTCAGACCTCAGTGGAGGTCTATAGCTACGAAGGAAAGGGACACAGGGAGGATTAGGCAGGAAGCATCTCAGCTATAACTCAGTTCCAAGGAAGTTCAGACGAGGCCCATGGCATGCCAAGGTCTACAGCTGAAGAAGTCCTGTGTCTCAAGAACTGGGCCTGTCAGCATCCTTTCCACGCTCAGTCACTTGCTGGGGGTTGCACAACGGAAGCCTGGCCTCCAAACAAATCCAGCTGGAGTCATCAGCACTTGCGCTTGCACATCAGGAAATCTGGATGGTACCTTTTCATGGGAAAACATTGCTATAATGCTTTGGGTATTTGGATGTCAAGAAATAAAGACTAGGAGGATGAGGGAATTCCCAGCTGGTGGCCTCATTTATCTCTGGAGTAAGAAGCATAATGGTTTAGTCTGGGTAGGATGAGAAAAGAGGAAAGAACAGTATTGGGGAAGGTACTGGCATGATAAAGTTTTTGGAGAACAGGAAATGAAATAAAAAAGATTTTGTGCCCCTCGAGGTCTCATGGAGACTAGACACTGGGCTGGACGGTGATATGTAGGGGCACTAACGAGGCAGGGTTATACATTTTTCACCAGAGGGATATAGTAAGAATAAAGACAGTAGATTGTACCACTGGTCCCTTTCCTCTTACATGCACCCCTGCTTCCAAGGCAGCCTCAGTTTTGTAATCTTAAGTTATTAGTAAGTTATTCCTCATTTAACTAAATGCAAAATATATATGGATTTACTGAGCAGTTACTATGTATAAAGCACGGAGGGAGATTATAAATATGGGTTTCTGCCCTCAAGGAATGTGTAACTTAATAACAGCAATACCTGGGACACAAGGCAGACGATGACAGGCAGTATAAGAGAGGCACAAATGAAGTCTATGGGACTTCAGAAGAGGTACAGAGCACCTGAGTGGGTGATGGGGTAGGAGGGTGGAGGTAGCTTTTGGAGAAGTGGAGTGGGTGTTACTGTGACAAGTCTGTCACATTCAGTGTCTAATGTAGTGCTGGGCACCAACCCTTTTTCTCCCCTGTTCTTAGTCTTCCTATCCAGGGCCTTGATCTGGGCTGGATGGTGACCACCTCGTGTCTAGATTGCTAATCAGCTGCAGAATCCCTCTTTAAATCTACTGTCTCATATGCTCAATTTCAAACACAACTGGATAAATTATGTTGTTCATATACTCCAGAAATTTTGGGGGACCTCTCCTCTTATTTCTCAATTATAATGGATGCTACTGCATTTTGCACTTTTTGTACATTTGCAAGTTTTGCACATTTGCACAACGTCTTACCTCAATAGAGTGTGTCCGTCTACAAGACTATGATAACCTGTGGGCAGGAAATGACCCATGCTTGGTATATAGTGGTGTTGGTATAGGGTCTTAGCTCTCTCACCTGCCAATGAGTTTGTAAATCATAGTCAAGGTTTGGCTTTGGAGAGGCAGGGAGGTAGTCCTGCTATGTTATCTAATCTACCTTAACCAGTAAACAAGCTGTGGGCAGGAAATGACCCATGCTTGGTATATAATAGTGTTGGTATAGGGTCTTAGATCTCTCACCTGCCAGTGAGTCTGTAAATCCTAGTCAAGGTCTGGCTTTGGAGAGCTCTGCTGTGTTATCTAATCTACCTTAACCAATAAACAGGCTAATCCTCAATGTTGATGCTTAGTTTGTTCGTGATGCTGTAACAAAAATACTGTAGACTGGTTGGTTTATAAACAACAGAAATGTATTTCTAACAGTTCTGGAGGCTGGGAAGTTCAAGATCAAGGCACCAGCAGGATCAGTGTCTGGTGAGTGCCTGCTTCCTGGTTCATTGACAACTTTCTTTCCCTGTGTCCTCCCATGGCAGAAGGGGCAAAGGAGTGCTCTGGGGTCTCATAAGGGCACTAAGCCCATTCATGAGGGCTCCACCCTCCTGACCTAATCATCTCCCTCATCTCCCAAAGGCCCTACCTCCTAATATCATTACAGTGGAGATTAGGTTTCACCATATGAAATTTAGGGGGACACAAACATTCATTCTATGGCATTTCTTCACTTGGATCCGTTTAATGGTTTCCAATAGGTTGAGACTCCCATTGTTCGTAATATATGGAATTATCTGAATGAAGTTTTCACCTCTCTGTGATAAACCTATTATGAGTTTCTCTTTTGCCTTTTTAACAACTTGGGGTAAGAACTACTAAAAAATACAGTAAGTGTAACATCATGTACTAGAGCCTCCATCTTACGAAGTAAAAATGGCCACTCTTTCTGGGAAATGTACTTACTGTGCAGTATGGAGGTTATTCAGTACTATTGCTAAGTTCTTTGGATGAAGCTTAATACAGTCCATCAACTAGCCACATCTAAACACATTATCTTCATTGTTAATGCTACACAGTGGCCTCCAGTCAAGAGAACTCCTTTAACACCCTTCACACTTGACTACTTCACTCCAGACTCCAGAGTCATTCCGAGGTATCAATAAATAGTCGTGAATGAAAAAAAAATCACAGAAGTTTTGTCCAACACAGTAAGCCCCTCCAAGAGACTTTTCAGGTGTTTACTCACATAACCAATGCTTTGATGTTTCATAATTAGCAATTTTACATACTTTCTGAAGGTCGACATTTTATTCTCCACTTAGAGGTAAACACTGAGAACAAAGATTTCAGCTCCAATTTCTGCCTTTTACATTGCTGCCATTTGTCTGTCAAGGTTTCTTTTCTTCAGAGGAAAAGACCTCTTTTAGGAAATTTTGTCAAGGTCAACAGAACACAGAGTGGATTTTATTTAATAATCCTTTTGTATCACGAGTATTTACTTTTAGGATTATTGAGTTATAGTTTTCCTCCCAGACAGCAAGTTGGGTTGTCGCCCCTTGGGAAAAAAAGGTGGTGTGTGTGTTATGGGGTGGTGTTGTGTTAACGGCAGAGAAGAGGCTGGAAACTTAATACCATAAAGAAAAGGAAGGTGTAAATGGGTAGCACCTCAGGTCAGATAATGAGTGGGCTCTGAGGGAGGTTTATTCTTCTCTCTCAGGTGTGGTAGAAACTTCCATGTGAGATCATTCTCTAACCTATATGAAAATCTGTTTTTAATTCTCCATGTATCTGACTTGAAGCTTTTCCTTTGCACTTTTTTTTTTTATTCTCTGAGGGTTGGGGAGGTAAGCTGCCTCTCCTTTGATTTAAGGTTCTTACATTTTTCATTTATAACTCACTGGGTCTGCACACTGAGGGCATTCAGAGCTCCATTTCAAGAAGCGATTGCATCTTTGATCCAGTAATCCTCTAGAACCAGAATTCGGCAGTCCTTCCCAAAATCTGTTTTCCACACAGTACTTACAACCGTCATTTTCATTAGGTAAGTGCCAGATGGATAAACATGGCCAAATACTTTCCATGCTGCCTTGGCCAGGAAACCTCTAAGACGTGGAGAATTCATTGACCCATGGTTGTTGTAAGTTTGCATAATATTCTACCACCTCTCAAGTTTGCTTGTGACTGCTAGGTCACCTGTGACATTGGGCTGACGGCCTACCTTTAGGCTTCCTTGTTCTCACCTATAAAATGTGATAGAATTACTTGTTCAGTGTCTCAAAATGACTTGTCTGTAGACCACTGAAATATATTGGCTGCCTCATGTCCATGTTCAGCCCTTAACGTCCTCATAATACAAGCCTTGGTAGCTGGATCTTCTTCCTCTCCCCTTCCTCTCTGACTCCTAGAGACTCTCATAATTTAGATAAATGGCCAGTTCTCAGGCCTAGGCTTAGGAATCTGCCAGAGGAAATCACATAAAGCTAATGAAGCTTCAGTTCATGGACCGACCCTTTCCAAGCCTCTAGATATTCTCAGAGGTTGCAGGATAGTATAGTAGAGGGCACTTCACTTGAAATCTTGATGGTCCCAGACCAGTCCTGCCCCTTTGCCTCTAAAATTTGACCCTGGTAGACCTCAATCAGCTCAAATCCTATCTTTTGCCCCAAGGGGAAGAACCTGAACGAGTCACTGTTTTGCTCTCCAATACATGGCCATCTGGCCTATCCTGACCACAGCCAGAAATAGCACCATAGTGTTACCAATAGAGCTAAATTTTTTTTGTCTATACTGTCAATAACTAGAATGAATTTTGAGTGGCTCTGCTAGAATTAAGACTGACTTGTCTTTTTTTTCTATAAAAAATTTCATATCACTGCCATATAAAAAGGAAAACAATTGTGTGCAACCTATGAAAGACAGTGCAGTCCTTAGATTGCACCTTTTTGGTAGCTTTCTTAGAAACTAGAATGTTCTGTGGGAAGATTCGTAAAGGTTTCTTAAAATATCCTCTGGCCCAGATTTCCTCCTGTTTCAATTCCTTAGTGTGGATAAACAGACACTGGGTCCTGTTCTCTGCACTCCAACTGGCCTAGCGCCCATAACTAATCATACCATTTCCTTTAAAAATTAAGGCAGAACAAAGTACAATTTTCTAAGACTTTATATCAATATATCAAAGCATACCATGGAAAAGGAAAAAATAACTACAGTCTATTAGAGAATGTCTTTGATGTACTGTATGGTGACTAACATAATATAATTTAAAAGAGAGAGAGAATGTCTTTGACAGGTTTTAGATAGGCTTTCTTTCCTTTTTACAAAATTTCATCATACATGGCATAGTATAGTAATAAGTTGTATTAGTTGGGATTTCCAATCGAGAGACAAAAATTTGACTTATCCCAGTTTAAGCCAAAAGGGGAATTTATTTACTCATGTGAACTCAGGGTTCCTTAGGCACTGCCAAATCTAAGTGCTCAAATCTTATCATCAAGGCTTAGTCTTGTTCTCTCTTATGATTTTCTTTGGGTTGACTCCATTCTAAGGCAGGCTTGCTCCTCGAGGTAGTAAGCTAGCTGCAGCAGCTCCAGGCTTACAGTCTATTCTCTCAACAACCCTGGTAGTGGGTGAATGACTATTGGAACCTGAAACATAGTTCTAGAATTGAGTGTGTTTGGCCCTGATTGGCTTGAACTAAATCACAGGCCAGCTCTTGAAGCTGGGGAGGGAGTCAGCTCTGCCTGGTCCACTTGGCTGAGAAGAAAAGGAATTGTTTCCCAAGAAAAATCAGGTGCATTACCAGAAGTGGTTATGGTGATGGATTTGGGGCAGGTAAAAACAAAGGATCTTGATTAAAGAGTGCTGCAGCATGAGTCATAAAATCTGGGCTGTAATCTAACTGGCTACTAAATAGTTTTATTACCTTCAACAATCTTTTATCTCTGTAGGTCTTGGTTCCCAGTTCTGTAAAATTACAGACTTGCATAAAAAGTCCTCAAAGTTCTCTGTTAATCTTAACTTCTAACTCGGTGATGAATTTGCTAGATATTTTGGTATTAAAAACATGACTAAACCTGAATTCCTTTGATAAAATCAATACAATGACTTTCATGGGATAGCAATATATATATATTTTAATTTAAATTCAATTAACCAACATCTGGTACATTAGTTTCAGATTAGAGTTCAATAATTCATCAATTGTGTATAATACCCAGTGCTCATCATATCACGTGCCCTGCTCAATGCCCATCACCCAGTTACCCCATCCCCCCAACCACCTTCCCTCCAGCAACCCTCAGTTTGTTTCCTATGGTTGAGTCTCTCTCATGGTTTGTCTCCCTCTCTGATTTCTTCCCATCCAGTTTTCTTTCCCTTCCCCTATGATCCAACCTAAAGAGGTTGCCTGTTTCTTACATTCCACGTATGAGTGAAACCATATGATAATTGTCTTTCTGTGATTGACTTTGCTCAGCATAATACCCTCCCGTCCCATCCCTGTCGATATAAATGGTAAGTATTCATTCTTTCTGATGGCTGAGTAATATTCCATTGTGTGTGTATATGTGTGTGTGTGTGTGTGTGTGTGTGTGTGTGTGTGTGTGTGTGTATATAATATCACATCTTTTTTATCCATTCATCTGTTGATGGACATCTCAGCTCTTTCCACAGCTTGGCTATTGTGGATGTTGCTGTTATAACCACTGGGGTGTATGTACCCCTTTGGATCATTACATTTGTATCTTTGGGGTAAATACCTAGTAGTGCAATTGCTGGGTCATAGAGTAGCTCTGTTTTTAAATTGAGAAACCTCCATACTGTTTCCCAGAGTGGCTGTACCAGCTTGCATTCCCACCAACAGTGTAGGGGCATTCCCCTTTCTCCACATCTGTACCAACATCTATTATTTCCTGACTTGTTATTTTGGCCATTCTGACTGGTGTGAGGTGGTATAGCAATATATCTTATAGCAAATGTAGTTCTGTCTGGAGTCATGAGGTTGTGTGCTGTCTTTGAAACTGAGTGTTGACTAGAAGTGTGCAAGGTTTCTAACTCATTTTTTAACTCTCCAGTCTGTTTAGAGAAGTTCAAACTCTTATTTTTTAGAATCAGCCATGCTGGATATTAAGCTGTTTCCAGCACTTCTTTATTTTTTTTATGTATTCTTGTGGTGTTACTTAGAGAACCAGTGAAGTCTTGAAGTAGCAAGGATCAGTTAGAAAAAAATGAGATAGAATCAGGTTGTGAGCATAATTGACCCTTCTAATATGCTGCTTAAAAAAGGGGAAAGGGTTATCATCATAAGTTAAGAATCACAGAATTGAGCTGGAGAAAGGAGTGAACCCGAAAGAAAAGTCTTAACATATTTGATTGGTGCCATGACTAGTACTCAGTGTACAGTTGGCCTAGCTCATGGCATGATTAAGCGAAGCTGGGAAAGACCTCGGTGGGGAAGGGAAAAATTCTTTATGTTTGAGTATGGCACATAAATTTTCTCAACTAGAGATTCTTCCTTTGGGTGTTAAAAAGCCTTGTATTTTTATAAGTTTTCTATCTAAATGCAAATATGTGACTGCTCCACAGATTGTTGAGACTTAAATATAAATTAAAAATCAAGACTGAAAAAAGTATCACTGTTTAAAAGTTCCATCAAAACTTGTATGCTTCATCTGTCTGTGATATTGGCTATATATATATATATTGGCTTCTGACTTTGGCATAGATAACTCACTCATCTGGAGTTTCAAAGCAATACCTCTTTAATTTACGGTAGGTTCTTTATCAACTTAGACAAGAATGGCAGGTACTGTGGCAGGTGGACATTTTTCAGAATCCAAAGGTACCATTCCCATGAAATTCAATATAAACAGTGTCCTCTGAAGCACAAGTCTGTATCTCTTTAAAGACACTGTACTGATTAGACTCTGCAATAAAGAGGTTGCCTACTCATAAGGGGGATCGTGGCTTGATGTGAAATAAAAAAGCAGGCATTCAGTCTCAGGTCTACCCCAAAGTACCATATGCTTCCATGAATCTGGACCTCATCTTTGAAAAGTCTGAAGTGGTTATGATATAGATCTGTCAAGGAAGGCATGAGAAAGAACAAAATAATCCATATTGGCAATGCAAATACTCTAATAAGGAAGATGTGAGCTTAAAAGGGTATAGGCTTAAACTGAAATACATACATACATACATACATACATACATACATACCACAGACTTCCATGACTGACATGACTGCCCAGTTGTGGACACTGTATAAAAGGTTAGTTGGTACAGTGATCCTCTTTAAGTACATTGGGGTAAATATTAGATTTAAAGGTAAAGGTACTTAATGTATAACTGTTTACAGAATTAAGTGAGGTATAAGTTAATATTTAGCACCTCAAAAGAAGGGAAAGAAGATGATGTCATCACTCCACAGAAGAAATTGTAACCCAAAATTTAGTTCAGATATCAAAACTGATGATCTTGCACAGATGCACGCACACACACACACACACACACACACACACCCCAAGAAGGTATGAAAAAGTTTATTACTCATAAATTAAGGTTTTCTGGGGAAAGCAAGCCAGGCATCCAAGCAAGTCCAAAAGTGGATTGGAAATATGGAGGATTTGGGATTTCATGGTGGTTAGGTAGTAGGGCTGGAGTGAGGGTCCCTTTGTGTGAGTGGAGCTTGCATGACTGGAACTTCTCACCAGTGAAAAAATAGAGAGCATCCAAGGTTTCTTAATAGCTTGTCCAGATGTGAGTAAGGGGAAAGGGAAGTTATGCAGGTCAGAAGCTGCCAGTAGTCAATTTCTAATGATTAGTACTTTTTATATCCTAAGAAAACTATGCCTAATCTAAGGTAAATTCCCCCCCGCCATGATTTCTTTTAGAAACTATATAAATTTAGCTCTTACATTTAGGTCTTTAATTCATTTGAGTTGATTTTTATATATGATTTAAAGGATGAACTTTTTCTTTCTTATTCTTTTACATTTGAGTATATGATTGGTTCCATGCCATTTGTTGTAAAGATTAACCTTTCCCCATTTCCCCATTGTGGGTAGGTCTATTCTGGACTTGCTGTTTCCAGGATCTGTATATCCAACCTTAGGCCAGTACTTATTCTCAATTACTGTAGCTTTGTAGTAAGTCTTGAATTCTGTTAGTATAAATCCTACAACTTTATTATTCTTTTCAAAATTAATTTGGCTATTTCATGTCCTTTTATTTCCATATAAGTTTAGATTCACTTTGTCAACTTCTTAAAAAAACTACAGATACTTTAATGACTATTACTCTGAATCTGTGGGTCCTTTTGGGGGGAAAATACTAATCTCATCATATTCCATTGTATGTATATACCACATTTTCTTCATTCATCCATTAATGAATTCTTAGGTTGTTTCAGTGTCTTGGTTATTGTAAATAATGCTGCAGTGAACATAGGGGTGCAGATATCTTTTTGAGATGGTGATTTCTTTTTCTTTAGATAAATATCCAGAAGTGGGATTGCTGGATCATATAATTCTATTTTGAGTTTTTTGAGGAAACTGCATACGTTTTTCCACAGTGCTGTACCAATTTATATTCCCACCAAAAGTACTCAAGGGCTCCCTTTTTCTATTTATTTTTGATAATAGTCATACTATTCCTTATTTATTTGCACTTCCCTGATGATTAGTGATGTTGAGCATACTTTTCATGTACCTGTAGGTCTTCTTTGGGAAAAGCTCTATTCACATCCTTTGCTCATTTTTAATAAAATCAGATTGGTTTTTGCATGAGTTCTTCATATATTTTAGATATTAACCCATTATTAGATATATGATTTGCAAATATTTTCTCCATTCCATAGGTTGTCTTTTCATTTTGTTGATGGTTACCTTTGCTGTACAGAAGCTTTTTAGTTTGATATAGTCCCACTTGTTTGTTTTTACTTTTGTTGCCTTTGGTGTCAAATCCAAAAAAGTCACTGCCAAGTCCTATGCCAAGGAGCTTACCCCCTGTGTTTTCTCCTAGGAGTTTTGTGGTTTCAGATCTTCCTTTAAGTCTTTAATCCATTTGAGTTAATTTTTGTGAGTGGTGTGGATAGTGGTTCCCCTTCATTTCTTTTACATGTGGCTGTTCAGTTTTCCCAGCAGCATCTATTGAAGAGACTATCCTTTCCCCATTGTACATTCTTGATGCCTTTGTCATACAGTAATTGACCATCTATGTACAGGTTTATTTCTGGGCACTTTTCTGTTCTATTGACGTATGGGTCTGTTTCTTTTGATTGACCCACTTTTTTGATTAGTATGGCTTTGTAATATAGTTTGAAATCAGGGAAAATGATGCCTCCAGCTTTTGGCGTTTTTTTTGTTTGTTTTTTGTCCTCAAGATTGGTTTGGCTCTTTGGGGTCCTTTGTGGTTTCATACAAACTTTAGGGTTGTTCGTTCTATTTCTGTAAAAAGAAAAAAAAATGCCACTAGAAATTTTGTAAGGATTGCATTGAATCTGTAGTAATAGGGACTTTGAGTAATAGCAATATTTGAGTAATAGGGACGTTTTAACAATATAAGTTCTTCCAATGAGCACAGAATACCTTTCCACTTATTATTGTCGTCTATAATTTCTTTCATCAGTGTCTTACTGTTTTCAGTGTACCAAGTCCTTCAGCTCCTTGGTTAAATTTATTCCTAGGTATTTTATTCTTTTTGATGCAATTATAAATGAGATTGGTTTCTTTTTTTTTTTTAAAGTCAAGAACTTATTTTATTTTAAAATAAACATTGAAGATACCCCCCCCTTCCCCACCACCCTACAAAAAACTTGAATGTGGAATGTTCAACAGCCTATCCATTTTAGTAGGTTACAAAACCAGCAAAAACTCCAGTTGTCTAATAATGAATGTTTGAGAATAGTTTTGTGTCTTGTTTTTTGTTTTTCTTTAGTAGCTGAGCACCTACTGGAAAAATTCCTTAGCTAAAGGCTAATAAAACAAAATTCAATTTCTGCACAGAAAATACCATTCACTTAGTATTAGTAGCCTTTGCTGAATAGATGGGATTAATTCTTCATGAAGTCAAAGTGGGATATGACAAGCAGCATTAAGTTCATAGGCACACAGAACAAGTGCTCAAACTGCTAGCACAAATTCCAACAGTACTAAACTGTCATCTCCATCAAACTTGTGACTCTCCCTATGCATCTAAGTGAAGGAATCACCACTTTGAATATAAATGCCTCCATGAGAAAAAGATAATTCAGTTAGGGTTAGACAAAAGATAAATGCAACTACTACAGAAATAGCTGCTGGAGATAACCATAAAATTTGAAACACTAACAATGCATGGGGTGAACCACATAAGCTGCTAGCTGTTGAACACCAGTGTTTCAAGATACAACTTTTATAAACATGTTTTATTTGTTTTGCTTATACCATCAGAACTGAAACTGCTGTCTGTCATTTCCCTAAAATAGGGAAATCAATCTAAAACACATACTGGTGCTTTGCAAAAGATAGCAATTTAAAAGGGTGGTAGCAGCAGGCATTTGATACTTTTCTTTTAAAAACCTTCAGGCTGCAGGAAAAACACGTGACCAAGAGTGTTATGATTATCCATTAGATATTTTCATCAGTACCTGTACCAATTTAGGTGACAATACAGCAAGATCCGAGGATTAGTGACAGACAATGGACATTATAAGGAATGATATATAGTACCAATCCTTGCAAAGTCATTGTCGAAGAAACTGTTAAGTGTTCAAAAAGGTATCTAAATACTTCACATTAAGTACAGAAGCGGCCATCCAGATTACATCCCATATTTGTTGCATATTTTTCAAAAAGTGCCAATCAAAGCCTAATTTTGCATTTTGGCTTTGTCTTATACAGTATCAGCTGTTAAAAAGCAATTTACATGTGTTTTTAACCACAGTCGTTTGGCCAGAAGATGAATAGTGCTGTGTCAAAGCTGGTAGCCAGCCTTTTATATTAAGGGCCCATGCATAATTTGGTATGCATCTAACGTTCAGTGCTCCAATTTAACTGGAAAAGCTGTGAAATGCAGTTGTTCTGCCAAACCACACTCCACTCCTTCTCAAAAGGAAAATATTTTAGTTTTGTCAATTACCATTGAATAACTCTAGGGCTGATTTGTAGATTTTATCCAATGTCAAAAGTCAATCTTGCTTTTTCCAAGCCACTTCAAATAACTACGGAGAGATCACCCTGTAAAGTGTATTATGTTTTACTCCTAAGCAAGGGTGAGGAATCTGAGTATCATGTGCAAGGCTCAAGATGACGCTTAGGACAGAACATGCAGAATAAAAATAGTTTCCTTCCATATCCAGGTAATATAAAGCTGACAATTGTAGTCCTGTCTTTATGGGATGAAAACAGTCCCTTTACAATAAGTTTCCTGAAAGGGAGAACAAATAGATAATAACTCTTCTGGTAACATATTATGGTACACTGGCCAGTGTGTTTTTGGCATTTAAACATAATCCTGTGAATCAGATTAATTCACTTGCTGAGTGTTCATTTGCGGCATCCCTCTGTTGGGTCTTGGGGGCCCTCCACGACCTCGTGGGGCTCCCCGTGGTCCACTCTGCCCAGAGCCTCGCTTGAAATTCTGCTGATATCCATCCCGCTGATAGCCAGAGTAGTGCCGGGGAGCACTGAACTGAGACTGTGTATAACCACTGTTTGGAGTGTTAGAGAATGAAGGGCGGTAACCATCATATCCTCCTCTGAATCCATTGGCAGGGCCCCTGTATCCATTCATCAAGCCTCTAGCACCACGGGAACCGCCACGAGACACACCACGACTGTTATAATAGGGCTGACTGCTACGTGGAAATCCAGTGTTCTGCTGGGGAGGCTGCTGGTGGTTACCAGTCACTTGATGGGGCTGGTCCTGGGAACCATGGTAGGTGCCAACCACTGTTTGAAGCTGTTCTTGCTGAAGGTCTGTCTGTTCTACTTGGTGAGGCTGACTAGAAAAGCTCTGGTTATAACTGGCCTGGTACTGATTTTGCTGTTTCAAAGTTTCTGGTTCATTAACAGGAGGAACTGGGGCATTCATATTGAACACCGTTTGCATGGATTGGAATGGAGCTGCATTTACATTGATTCCACTACTATGTAATGGTTTGCTTGTCCCAGCCTGGAACACCTGAGGCTGAGAAGCAGCCGGAAGGGATGATGATGCTGTAGTCTGGTCTGTATTTAAAGAGATTGTTGCCTGAATCTGGTCAATTGGTTCCTTTTGTGGTCGCTGCTCTGTAGCATGAGAAGGCTGGTACAAGGGTTGAGATGCTGTATACCCCTCACTTGTGGATGAAACCAAAGGAACCTGTGTAGCTTCTGGTTGTACAGGAACTTGATTAGGCTGAGCAAGTCTAGATTCAGAATGAACCGGAGGGCAAACCAGCTGAGGCATGTCCATGTTTTGTGTCGGATTCATAGGCTGTGCAGATACAATGGCAGGATCAAGTGTCTGGTTTTCAAAATCCAGCATTGAATCCTATATGAAATTATAGGGCCCCTGCATTTGCGCCATAAGGTCCTGGACTCACTGTCTTCTCACAAGGGGATCTGCCTGAGCCACTGGAGTCAAAGAGTGGGGCTCTGGTACTGAAGGAGATGCAGCCTGAGGTTGCTGCTGGAGTGAATTTACCACCTCAACTGTTTCAACTGTCCACTCATCTACCTGCTCCTTTTCTCCACTGCTGAACTGTGTTTCTGCCATAAATTGTCTATTTACATACTGTTGATTCAACTTCACTTTGTTCGGTGTATTCTTCTGCTGGCTCAGGTTCAGCTTCAGCTACCTGGTCTTCAACTGTAGGTGCTGAGGCTGCCTCTTCTTCCTCACATAGCCCATTCTGGTGGTTGTGAGTGCTGTCAAAGTAGTTTGACTGGAAAACACGCTCAACAATTTCCTTTAGAGCTTTATAGGTTGTTCCACATACAGCTTTTTCCTTTCCTTCCAGTAAGTCCCATAGGTGAATGGAAGCATGTTCATACTGCTCATTCAACCTCAAGCTCATGTCCCGTTCAGGGTCGGCTAATTTGTAGAATTCATCCAACAATGACAATTCCTCTTCAGACAATATTGGCACTCCATTCAAACCTTGCTTCAGATCAGTTCTCACCTCATCATCTCCCAATTTGTCTAAAACATACTGGAGCTCAAGTACAGTTTTTAAACGTTTCTGTTCTGCTTCTTCTCTCATAAGCTGCTCCCGACGCGCTGTCTTCTTTATTGTTTTCTGAATATCTTGACTTAATGCCATGAAACTCCTCTGTAATTCTTTTGCAAACTCCAAATTATTTGTGACTTCCTGGTACTTAGATACGGCATCCAGCTGATCTTGATTAAGCCTTTCCCCTTTGTTCATTCGTTCCTGGTAATCATCAAGCTTGCCCTTTTTCTTCTCCAGGTTCCGAAGTTTCTTGTCGATCACCCCGAGGATCTGCTTCATGGCCTCGGTCTGGACAGCGCCGGTGCCGGTTGCGGGGTGCTGGGAAGCAGGCGCAGCTGCCCCGGCCCCCGACGCCGCCTCACTCCTGGAGGAACGCGACGGGGGTGGCGGTCCGGACGACTTGCTGCCGCTTCCGCTGTGGCTGGTGGCCGAGGGCATCTTTAGACCGTTGAGAAGAAAGAAAAAAGCTGGAGGAAGGAAGACAAGAGCGGCGAGTCAGGCGGCGGACGGGGCGAGACGCGGGACAAAACGCGCAGCGGGCGGGAGCCTGCGCGAGCGGGTGGGGGTGGGGATCGAGATTGGTTTCTTAATTGCTCTTTCTGATAGTTTGTTATTTGTGTATAGAAACACACCTGATTTTTGTATATTTATTTTGTATCCTTCAGCTTTACTGAATTTGTTGTTTAGTTCTAACAGATTTTTGGTGGAGTCCTATAGTATCATGTCATCTACATAGTGACAGTTTCACTTCTTCCATTCTAATTTGGATGCTTTTTATTTCTTTTTCTTGCCTAATTGCCTTGGCTAAGACTTCTGATACTATGTTGAATAAAAGTGGAGAAAGTGGGCATCCTTGCCTTGTTTCTGATCTTAGATGGAAAGCTTTCAGCTTTTCACCTTGAGATGTTGGCTGTGGACTTGTCACTTATGGCTTTTATTAATGTTGAGGTATGTTCCCTCTATATGCAGATTGTTGTGAGGTTTTTTTCATGAATGAATGTTGAGTTTTATTAAATGCTTTTTCTGAAGTACTGAGATCATCATATGGTTTTTTCCAATTTTGTTGAGAAATAATTGATATACATCACTGTACAAGTTAAAAGCATACAACAGGATGTTTGATTTACATGTATTGTGAAATGATTACAACAGTAGGTTCAGCTCATCTCTTTTCTTATATAGATACAATAAATAGAAAAGAAAAAAAGAAACATTTTTCTTTTTGTGATGAGAACTCTCCAGACTTATTCTCTTGAAACCTTTCTTATATAACATATAGCAAGGCCTGCTATACTCAACATGTTTTACATTACATCCCCACTACTTATTTATCTCATAATGAGAAGATTATACCTTTTTTCCTTTACTTTGTTAATGTGGTGTATTACATTGATTTAGCACATTGAGCCATCCTGGCATCCCTGGAATAAATCCCACTTGATCACGGTATATGATCCTTTTAATGTATTGTTGAATTTGATTTGCTAATATTTTGTTGAGGATTTTTGCATCTGTGTTTATGAGGAATATTGGCCTATACTTTTCTTCTCTTGTAGTGTCCTTGTCTGTTTATGGTATTAGAGTCATGCTGGCCTTGTAAAATGAGTTTGGAAGTATTTCTTCCTTTTCTATTTTTTGGAAGAGTTTGGGAAGGATTGGTATTCCTTTAAAATGTGATAGAATTTACCAATGAAGTTGTCTGGTCATGGACTTTTGTGTTGGGAGGTTTTTAGTTACTGATTCAATCTCATTACTAGTAATTAATCTGTTTAGATTTTTCTTTTCTTGAATGATTCAATCTCAGTTTATGTTTCTAAAAACTTATTTCTTCTAGATTTTCTATTCATTAGTGCATAATTATTCCTAGTAGTATCATGATTTCTTATATTTTTGTGGTATCAGTTGTAATGTCTCCTTTTTCATTTCTGATTGTATTAGAGTCCTCTTCTCTTTTTGGTGAGTCTAAAAGTTTTGTTCATCTTTTCAAAAAAACAGCTCTTAGTTTTATTGATATTTTCTATTGTCTTTTTAGTCTCTATTTCATTAATTTCCTCTCTGATATTTGCTATTTTCCTTCTATCTTTGAGCTTTGCTCTTTTTCTAGTTCCTTGAGGTATAAAAGTAGATGCTTTATTTGCGATCTTTCTTGTTTCTTAATGTAGGCATATATTGCTATGAGCTTCCCCTCTTAGAAATGCTTTTCCTGTATCCCATACATTTTGGTATGTTGTATTTCCATTTTCATTTTTCTCAGGATCTTTTTAGCTTCTCTTTTGTCATTTTCTTTAACCCATTGTTTTTCAGTACTGTGTTGTTTAAACATATTTGTGGATTTTCCAGTTTTCTTGTATTTGATTTCTGGTTTCATACCATTTTAGTCAGAAAAGATGTATGATTTCAGTCCTTTCAAATTTATTAAGACTTGTTTTTTTGTTAAGTCTTAAATTTATTAAGACTGCTTAAATTTAATAAGACGTTGTAGATCATAGATATATGATCTATCCTGGAGAATGTTCCATGTGCACTGGAGAAGAATGTGTATTCTCCTATGTTTGGATAAAATATTCTATAAATGTTTGCTAAGTCCACCTGGTCTAATGTGTCGCTTAAGTCCAATGTTTCCTTATTGATTTTCTGTCTGGATAATATATCCATTGATGATAGTGGCATATTAAAGTCTACTATTTTTGTTTTGCTATTTCTCCCTCTAGGTCTGTTAGTTATTTGCTTTGTATATTTAGATGCTCCTATCTTGGGGACATAATTATTTACAAATGGTATATCCTCTTGGATTGACCACTTTATCATTATATAATGGCCTTCTTTGTTTCTTATTACAATCTTTGCCCTAAAGTCTATTTTTCTTGATATAAGTATAGCCACCACTTTTCTTAATTTCCATTTGCATGGAATATCTTTTTCCATTGCTTCACTTTCAGTTTGTGTCCTTAAAGCTGAAGTGAGTCTCATATAGGCAGCATATAGTTGAGTCTTATTTTTTTTATTCATCTAGTCACTCTGTCTTTTGATTGGAGAATTTAGTGCATTTACATTTAAAGTAATTATTGATAGGTATGGACTTACTGCCATTTCCTTTGTGTAAATCCTTTGTTGTTTTCTTCCTTTGCTTTCCTCTGGGATCTGATAATTTTCAGTAGTGGTATGTTGGGAGTCCTTCCTCTTTAGTCTTGAGAGAGTGGTCTTATGGGAGATAAACCTTGTCAACCATCCTGGCCTGTGCTCCTGGTTGTTTCTCAAACTTTTGTGATCGATCAAGTTGACTTGTTTTTTAGTGGCTCCTCTAATGTGTCAAGATGTGTCAAGACCCATCAGAGTCCCAAAGGGAAAAATTGTAGTCAGTACCTAAATGCAGGCTAGTTGGAAGCCAGACCCTCAGGCAGTGTTTTGGAAAGTATATAATTAGGCTGCTTCCAGGGAGAAACTGGGAGGTGACTGTTTTTGCCTGCTTCCTCTGTAGTGGGCCCAGATGTATAGCCAGGAGTGGGGATGGGGTGCTCCTGAGCCAGCAAGAACTTTTCCTTCTTTCCTATAATCCTGTGGGACTCCTGAATGAAAGCCCCATTGGCTGGCAGAGTTGGGATCTGCCCTTTGAGCAGCATCCATAGAAGCTGAGGTGCAGACATTTGTACAAGCTCTTTCCAGGGAGATACTGGTCATTTGGGGCAGGCAGGAGGGAGATGGCGAGGAAGTGTCCACATTGAAGTCCCCCCTTACATGTGTGCTAAATTAGAAGCTTGACCCTCAGACAATAGCTTTTTAAGTATGCCAGTAGATTCCTTTTAGGGAAAGGCTGAGAGATGGGCATTTTTTGCCTGCTTCCTCTGAGCTGAGCCCTGGGATGATAGCTGCAGTGAGTGTCCATGCTCATGCCCATTAATAACTGCTCCTTTGTTTGCTATTCTCTTATGGGTCTCATGGACAAAAGCCTATTGGGCTTTAAATGGAGGTGTTTTGGTAGCCCATCCCTCAGGGAGAGTCTTAAAACTTGGGGGGTGCTAGATGTGGGGTCCAGACCCTTGGCTGCTCAGGGAGAAGCTGGGAGTTAGGGGTTCCCTTCTGATTGTATGGCCCTGTGTTAGAGTAGGGTTTATGGCAAGAATGTTTCAATCTTTCCTGCCTGTTTTCAGTGTGGGTCTTTTTTTTTTTTTTCTTAGTCACTGGATGTGTAGGAGTCACTCAGATAGTTTTCTGGTTTTCTTTCAAAGGAACTTGCTCCTTGTGTAGCTGTTCATTCCATGCGTCATGGGAGGAGGGAAGTTCAAGGGTCTCTTGTGTCACCGTCTTTGAAGACGTCCTCTGTGCTCTTGTGTGTTTTTTGTTTTGTTTTTTTGTAGATGTCCTTTCTTGAGTTAAATCTCTTTTCCTGATCAACTCAAAGTTTTTATCATGAATGGATATTGAATTTTCCCTAATATTTTTCTGTCTGTACTGAATGATTATATGGTTATTTCTTCTCTTTTTTGCTATTTTTAGAATATATTTTTCACCAGATATAGAAATTTAGGTTGACAGTGTTTTTTCCTTCAGCACTTTAGGAAACTACTTTGATTTTTTTTCTGGCTTGTATCCTTTCTGTAAGTTATGTGAAGTCCTTATCTTTGCAACATGTCTTTTTCTCTGGCTGCTTTTAAGATTTTCTTTTTACACTTAGTACTCCTTAATTCTGGTAGTTAACCCAATCTGAAACCCATGGCCTAGGGATGGTCAGCTTGAATTCTAAAGAGGAAGATCAGACAATAGAGGCAGTTACTATAAGTACTTGTCTAATTTTATCATTGATCGTCATTAGAATCTTGGTTAATTAGTGTAATAAATGTCAAAAATGAATTTTCTTGGGTGAAATTAATGACTTGTTAGTTGGTTTAATGAATGTTAAAAATATCTTTTTGGTTAAATAAATATTTTAATTGTATCACTTGGCTAAAATATTTTAGAGACTTTAAAAAGATTTAATTATTCGAGAGAGAGAGAACATGGGTGGGGGGAGGGGCAGAGGGAGAGGAAGAGAGAGAATCCTCAAGCAGACTCCCCACTGAACATGGAGCCCGATGTGGGGCTCGATCCCAGTACCCTAAGGTCATGACCTGGGCCAAAATCAAGAGTTGGACACTTAATTGACTGAGCCACCCAGGCGCCCCTAGGAGATATTTTTGATGGATAATAAAGTATAAACATCTTGAGAAGCACCTCAAGGATGGTGCTTGATCTCTTAAGTGGCCTCTAACCCAGTCTTGGTTAGAAAGATTTCTGGTTGACCAATTCTGATGATAAAGTAAATTCTGATGATAAAGTAAATATCATTATGTCTGCCTCAAGTGAACTTTTCATGAAAGATGTTGTTATATCATCTATAGGATAAAAAGCTGAGACTTCATCAACTTCATAAAACAGTTATATGAAGTACTTGGTGTCTGCTTTCTAATGAACGCCTTTTAAAACAAATTTGAATGTGAGACAAAATTTGACCTAAGATTCTTGCTTTTATAATAACCCAAGAGTGAGGTTGAGGGAAAGTAGTTATCCTTCACCCACCTCTAATCAGTGATGGCTATCATCATTTACCAAAAAGAACCTAAGAGTTGTGCATGGCCAATTTATAACAGGCCCTAAATTAGTTTAAAGGTCTTTATAAAAATGTTTATTAAAATGTACTAGATGAGGGGCGCCTGGGTGGCTCAGTTGTTAAGTGTCTGCCTTTGGCTCAGGTCATGATCCCAGGGTCCTGGGATCGAGCCCCGTGTCGGGCTCCCTGCTCGGCGGGAAGCCTGCTTCTCCCTCTGCCACTCCCCCTGCTTGTGTTCCCTCTCTCGCTGTGTCTCTCTCTGTCAAATAAATAAAATCTTTAAAATAAAATAAAATAAAATATACTAGATGTGTAAATAGAAAAATAAGATTAAAAAATATGAAGCCACCACAGCAGCTTTTTTTCTGCCCTCCATATCCATCCTCAAGGACACCAGAAAACTTAAATCACAACCTTGAGTCACATGGTCAGGTAGATCCAGATTGGAAGAAACATTCAAAATTATCTAGTATAGCCTTTTAATTTTTCAGTACCTTTCCTAGAGACTTGATTAATTATTCAAAGGATTAATCAAGGTCCTCCATGAAAACTTTCTCAGGTTCTATGAATCCTTTGTTCTCTTTATTGAGCTTTAAAGTTTAATAACTTAAAATTTTATTCATTTAACTAAAATTGTATCTGTTTGACCACAGGTTTTTGTTGGCTCACCTGCATTTGTCTGGATTTTAGAGACTGCACTTTCTCATATGCTGACCATATAATAGGTTCTCAGTGGTACTTATATTTCATTAATTTATTTGATCTTTGTAACAATCTATGAAGTGTAGGTACTAATTGCCGTTATTCAGGTAAGGAATTTGGAGTCAGAGACTTCAGTAATTTCCCCAAGGTCATTCTCATCTAGTAAATGGTATTTAAATAGTAATTTAAATACTTAAACCCAAGTCTGTTTATAGAGCCCAAACTCTTTTAACACTATATGATACTGTTTATCAATATATTAAGTGGAATAATTCATGAGATAACACTTAACACAGGACCTAGCATAAAAATATTTTGATAAACATTATCTAATTTAGGAGGTAACTAATCTTTTCACTTTTTTCCCTCTGGTCTGATGGATACTTTAAGCTTTTGAAGTTTTAATTGACCAAGAAGTTCCTGTGAAATAAACCAAAAACTTCTCTTCCACAAGGGGAAAGGACTCTGATGGGCAGGAAATGATGGAAGTAGGAAAGAAAGACCAAAGAAGGGCTTGAGGAACCCCAGAGTTAAAAAAAAACAAACAAACTAGGGGATCATTAGGGAACATGGTTTAAGACAGAAAACATGTGGGTGCCGGTCAGTAGCCAGAGAGAAAGGCCATTGCAAGAGGCCTTATTTGGGTGTTCAGGAACCTGGATAGACAGATGTGCAGGATGATTGTATGCACTTTCCACAGTGCCAATTCTTTTTCTTTGGTTTTTGTACTGATATCAATTCATTCTGTTCAGTGACTCAGAAATTCTAAAATCCTAAATGAAAAAAATGTAGATACCTATTGTGGTGGTGGTGGTGGTGGTGTAGTGGTGAACATGGGAACTTCCTACAGCTCTACTTGAGAGGAACTTGAACTGAACTGGGGTTGCTGGTTAAGCAAGGACATCATCATGTTTTTATCAAGTTCTTGCCAAACATCCATATATCCATTATAGTGCTATGTCAAAGGTTCAAAATAACTGAATTAAAACCAATGAATCAACGAAGTAATGATTAGTAGAAATTTATTATGCACACACCAAAAAGACAATTGGCAAGCCGGGAGTATTTCAAACCAGAGCATAGAATGAGGCTTTAGTGGTATATTGCTATAAATATAAATATATAGGGAGAAAGCAGTGACTATTTATTCTTCACAGTGATTAGTTACAGTATTAAAATGTGCTTACTTCTTATCAATCTTGGGAAACAGTTCAAGTTTTGCTTAGCATTTCCAGAGGCACAAGCAAGAAATTATCCAGGTCAAGCTAGTCTTGCAAAATAAGCTAAATTAAGCTTTGCCTACATGACTAAACTAGTTTTGTCTGCTCAAGGAACCTTCAAGACTGGTCTTTGTCCTTGATTTTAACAACTACTACAAGGCCATTGTAGTAGCTCCAATTTTTTTTCTCAAGATTTTATTTATTTATTTGTCAGAGAGAGCGCGTGCACAAGCAGGGGGAGTGGCAGAGGGAGAAGGAGGCTCCCAGCTGAGCAGGGAGCCCGGTGCGGGACTCGATCCCAGGACCGGAGATCATGACCTGAGCCGAAGGCAGACGCTTAACCCAACTAAGCCACCCAGGCACCCTGTAGTAGTTGTTTGGCTATTAGATATTGGAGGTAAAAAGAAATAGTAAGGTATGAATGGCCTTTGCCTTCAAGTAGCTAACGGTACTTTCTGTTTGATGTTAAATATTTGTAACATGATATTTTTTTCTCTCCTCCAAGTTCGGAACTCAGCTAGGATTAGCTGGATGAAATGTCTCTTCAGCCTGTGTTTCTTAGTTATCTTATCCAGTTGTCTAGCTTTTGGTCCCTTTTCCTCAGCTTTGTTGCTCCTTATTCACTTCCTGTTCCGGTGTTCCTGTGTTCCACTGCTCCCTACCCCACCCCATGCACCTGGGGCATCACTTGATGTTAAGGACCCCATTTCTGTTAGCCTATCTGATGACTTCCTTCTAGTTAAATGTAGGGATTCTGATTCCATCCCACAGTGTTCAGCTGAAAATTAAAAAAAAAAAACCTATTCTGAGACAATTTGAGGTACTTGATGATTATAGAAGGAAAGATTTCTGAAGTTAGGAGGTACTTTTGTTTCAAATAAAAAACCTAGGCCTAGAAAAGTTAAGTCTCATAAGGCCAGTGACACAGGTCACTCGGGCAGAATGGGGTGTTTTATTTCCGTTTCTGCGCTCTATTTACCATAACACAAAATACCACAATATATCACATTGAATAAGACGGTTCAGAAACAAGGAAGAAAGGGGCAGGAACATCCTGTCTCACCTCTCAAATTACCCCACACAGGTGTGACATATTTCACTAGTTCCTATTTCATTTACTTAAAAGGACAGTCTTGAAAATTCCAGGGTAAATTGTCAGAAATGTGTGAACAACAAACTGGTTTGACCAAACCAACTTGTGCTGCTTTTGGCTTTAAAAAATATTTTAGTGAAAATATTTATATTTGGACTTAAATACCCCTCGAAGGATTTGTCAGGAAGAAAAGAGAACATTGATTGTTTAGGCTCCACGAAGACACAGAGGCCCAGAAATCAAATGAATTTGATCAGTCTGTTTTCTCCTCATAAAGAGAGAAAAAAAAAAAAGTCCCAAATCACTGGGTGGTCATCATAGATAGAATTCAGCTGTAAGCAAGAGTTACTTGAATATCTATAGACTGTTTCCAGTTCAGAGCCAAGCAGATACACCGAAACTTTCTGGATTGAAAGGGAAGCCATTGTGGCTAAAAGAGTATGTCAGTTTCTTTAAAAAAAATCTTGCTGGGGTTTTTGTTGGGGTTGCCTTAGGTAGATTTAGCAAAAATTGACTCAGTAGTCAGTATTAAATCTTCCTGCCACTAACACGCTGTATCTCTACCTTTATTTAGGTCTTGTTTAATTTGTCGGCAATATCTTGTATTATTCAGGTATTACACTTGTTAGATACATTCCTGAATATTTTATATATTCGATGCTATGGCAAATGACATTGTTTTCCAGTTTATTGGTAGAATATAAAAATACAATTGATTTTTGTATACTGATCTTATATCCTGGACATTACTAAATTCACTTAATTAATTGTAGTAACTCATTTGTGTATTCCTTAGGATTTTCTGTGTATATGATCTGTCATCTGCAGGTTATAACAGTTTAACGTTTTCTATCCCAGTATGTAGACCTTTATTTTTTTTGCGTAGGCCTATTTTTAATAAAAATGGTGAGAGTATGTGTCCTTGCCTTCTCCCGATTTTAGGGGAATGCATAAGTCTTTACCCATTAAATATGTTGCTTATAGGTTTTTCCTAGATGTCATTTATCAGGTTGAGGTAGTTCCCCTAGGATTCCTAGTTTGCTGAGAGTATTTGTCATAAATGAGTATTGCATTTTATCACTACTTTTTCTGCATCTATTGAGATGATCCTATGATTTCCTTCTGTATGTGGTAAATATGCTAAATTGTATTGATTGATCCCCCCCATGTAATTGAGATGTAATTGACATATAACATTGTATTAGTTTAAGGTGTACAACACAATGGTTTAGTGTACATCTATTGCAAAAAGTTTACCACAGTAAGTGTAATTAACACATCCATCAGCTCATAGCATTATAATTTTTGTGTGTGTGATAAGAACTTTGAGTATCTACTCTCAGCAACTTTGAAGTTTACAATATGGTATTCGTAACTATAGTCACCATGCTATGCATCACATCTCTAGAATTTATTTATCTTACTGGAAGTTTGTACCTTTTAACCACCTTCACCCATTTCTCCCAGCCCCTAACTCCTGCTTCTGGCAACCAAAAATCTGTTCTGTTTATGTTGTTATGGAACCTGGACTGGATCGCCGGACGGAAGAACCAAGCAGCACTCCGGAGGTCTTCGAGGATAGGAGGTTTATTTAATGCCAGCAGCCTCAGAGGAGGGCAGGCTCAGAGGAGAGTGGTCTCCAAAGGTCTGAGCCCTGAGCACAAAGGGGGCAATTTATACACTTCTACTTCCACATACTTGGCACTTTTGGTGCATGCGTGAAGCAGAGCAGGGAGAAGAACTCGGAAGAGCCCCGGGTCAAGGACTGGCACTCTCTTATTGGCTCGGTCGGCCATCTTAGGACACACATTTTCCTTATATGAGTTTGGTTTTTTTAGGTTCCATGTATACATGAAATCACATAGTATTTTTCTTTCCCTGTCTGACTTACTTCACCTAGCATAATGCCCTCAAGTTTCATCCACCTTATCACAGATAGCAGTATTTCCTTCTTTTTTATAACTTAATAATAGTCCATTGTACATATATGCCACATTTTCTTTACCCATTCCTCCATTGATGAACACTTAAGTCGTTTCTATATCTTAGTTTTTGTTTTGTTGTTTTTTTTAAAGAAATTCTTTTATTTTTTTTTAAATGTTTTATTTATTTATTCATGAGAGTCAGAGAGAGAGAGAGAGAGAGGCAGAGGGAGAAGCAGGCTTCCTGTGGAGCAGGAAGCCCGATGCGGGACTCGATCCCAGGACCCTGGGATCACGACCTGAGCCGAAGGCAGACGCTTAACCATCTGAGCCACCCAGGCGTCCCTTGTTGTTGTTTTTATTGTTGTTGGAGACCCATTTACTGTGGATGCTCCAGGCCTGGGTAGAGTGGGGAGTGCCCCACATTTGGGCAGGCAGGCAAGGTAGGTGGGTCTCAGGCCCATGCCTGACCCCAGGAGGGGATGTCGGGTGGTTGGGGCTGGCCCAAGCATTCCAAGGGGAGTACCAGAAGGGTGGCCCAGGCAGGCAGACCCACCAGGGGACCCATAGGCCAGCCTTTGAGAAGGTATCTAAGCCAGGTGGTGAATACCCAGGCCAGAGCCTTGCCCAGGGAAGCAGGGTTGGGGCTGGTTGGGGGTTCTCAGAGTCTAGGGATTGGCATCACTAGGGGCCTCCCTGAGCTGCTGCTAGAACACAAGGTGTGTCTACTGGTTATACTGAAGCAGCTCCTGGAGGTGGGTGTGGATGTGGTCATTCTTCTCCTCCAGGTATTCTAGACAGGAGTTGATCTGGTCCAACATGGAGTTGATGGCAGCATATTCTGCTTCCCTGAAGCCGATGTCCTCACCTTCATTGCCTGCCTCCACTGGCATGCCCAAGTCCCCATTGGGGCCTGACACTGCAGCATCCCGCACCTCAAGGGCCTCCTAATGATGGAACGTGAGACCCTGGTGCCCACAGCCAGTGTGGGGCAGAAGGTGGAGGTGATGGATTCGTATCTTAGTTATTGTAAATAATGCTGCAATGAACATTGAGGTACAGATTCTTTTTGAGTTAGTGTTTTTATTTTCTTTGGCTTAATCACCAGAAGTGGGATTGCTGGTGTGTATGGTTATTCTATTTTGAATTTTTTGAAGGAAACTCCTTTACATTTTCACCAATAGTACACAAGCGTTCTCTTTTCTCTACATCCTTGCCAATGCTTGTTATTTCTTGTCTTTTTGATAATAGCCATTCTAACTGGTGTGAGATGATACCTCACTGTGGTTTCAGTTTACATTTCCTTGATGATTAGTGATGTTGAGTAGTTTCTCATGTACCTGTTGGCCATCTATATGTCTTCTTTAGAAAAAGTCTATTCAGATTTTCTGCCTATTTTTTAATCAGATTTTTTAGTAAGTCCTGTGAATCCTTAAATATTTTGGATCTTAATTCCTTTATCAGATACATACTTTATAAGTATTTTTTCCCATTCAACGGGTTACCTTTTCATTTTGTTGATGGTTACCTTTGCTGTGCAGAAGTTTTTAGTTTGATGCAGTCCCACCTGTTTATTTTATTTAAAGATTTATTTTAGAAAGAGAGAGCCTGCACATTCATGCATGAGCAGGGGAAGGGGCAGAGGGAGAGAGAGAAGCAGACTCCCCACTGAGCACAGAGACCAATGGGGGTCTTGACCTCACCACCCTGACATCTTGACCTCAGTCAAAATCAAGAGTTGGACGCACAACTGGTTGAGCTGCCCAGGCGCCCCGTATCTGTTTATTTTTGCTTTTGTTGCTTTTGGTGTCAAATCCAAAAATTCATCAAGACCAGTGCCAAGGAGCTTACAACCTGCTTTCTTCTAGGAGTTTTATGGTTTCATGTCTTACATTTAAGTGCATAATCCATTTAAGTTAATTTTTGTATATGGTATAAGATAGTGGTCCAGTTTCATTCCTTTGCATGTGGCTGTCCAGTTTTCCTACACCATTTATTGAAGTCTATCCTTTTCCCATTGTATATTCTTGGCTCCTTTGTCATAAATTGTCTGTATATGGGTTTATTTCTGGGCTCTGCTCTGTTCCATTGTTCTATGTGTCTGTGCCTATGACAATACCATACTGTTTTGATTACTGTAGCTTTATAATATAGTTTGAAATCAGTGAACATGATGCTTCCAGCTTTGCTTCTTCTTTCTCAAGATTGCTTTGGCTATTCAGTATCTTCTGTGGCTCCATACAAACTTAAGGTTGTTTGTTCTAGTGCTGTAAAAAAAAAAAAAAAAAGCCACAGGAGTTTTGAAAGGAATTACATTGAATGTGGATTGCTTTGGGTAGTATGGACATTTAAAAAAATATCAGTTCCTTCAATCCATGAGCATAGAAGGTCTTTCCATTCATTTGTGTCATCTTTAATTTCTTTCATCAATGTCTTATAACTACATACAACTATATGTAACTCTAACTCCATGTACAAGTTTTTCATCTCCTTGATTAAATTTATTCCTAGGTATTTTATTCTCTTTGATGCAGTTATAAAATAGATTGGTTTCATAATTGCTCTTTCAGATATTATGGTATTTGTGTATAAAAACACAACTCAATTTTATATATTTATTTTGTACCCTTCAACTTTACTGAATTTGCTGATTAGTTCTAACAGGTTTTTGGTGGAGTCTTTCAGGATATTTTATATAGTACCATGTCACCTAAATAGTGACAGTTTTATTGCCTTTTCAATTTGGATGCTTTTTATTTCTTTTTTCTTGCCTGACTGCTCTGGCTATGATTTCTGATACTATGTTGAATAAAAGTGAAGAAAATGGGCACTTTGTTTTGTTTCTGATCTTAGAAGAAAAGCTTTTTACCATTGAGTATGACATTAGCTCTGGACTTGTCATTGATGGCCTTTGTTGTGTTGAGGTATGTTCCCTCTATATCCAGATTTTTGAGAGTTTTTATCATAAATGGATGTTAAATTTTGTCAAATGCTTTTCTGTATCTATTGAGATGATTATATGATTTTTGTCCTGGATTTTGTCAGTGTGATCTATCACATTTATTGATTTGCAGGTGTTGAACCATCCTTGCATCTCTGGAATAAATTCCACATGATCATGGTATATGATATATATTTTTTAAATTTTATTTGTTTTTATTTGAGAGAGAGAGGGCATGAGAAGGGGGGA
Source organism: Eumetopias jubatus (assembly GCF_037043125.1). Taxonomy (NCBI): domain Eukaryota; kingdom Metazoa; phylum Chordata; class Mammalia; order Carnivora; family Otariidae; genus Eumetopias; species Eumetopias jubatus. Next base: position 76,391,775 of record NW_028274820.1, read on the forward strand.
GGGTCAGAGGGAGAGGCAGGCTTCCTGCTGAGCAGGGAGCCGGACATGGGACTCGATCCCAGGACTCCAGGATCATGACCTGAGACAAAGGCAGTCGCTTAACCGACTGAGTCACCCAGGTGCCTGGTATATGATATTTTTAATGTATTGTTGAATTTGGTTTGCTGATACTCTGTTGAGGATTTTTGTATCTGTGTCCATCAGAGATACTGACCTGTACTTTCTTTCCTTGTAGTATCCTTGTCTGGTTTTGGTATCACAGTAATGCTGACTATGTAAAATGAGTTTGTAAGTGTCTGCTGCTCTTCTGTTTTTTGGAAAAGTTTGAGAAGGAGTGAGTGGTCTTAATTCTTTTTTGAATATTTGGTAGAATTCACCAGTGAAGCTCTCTGGTCCTAGACTCTCTAATCCTAGACTTCTGTAAGTAGGGAATTTTAAAATGATTGATTCAATCTCCTTAGCAGTGACTAATCTGTTCAGATTTTGTATTTTCTTCATGATTCAATCTTGGAGGTGTGGTTCTAGGAATTTAATCATTTTTTCTTTGTTGTTCAATTTGTTGGCATATAATTGTTCATAGTGATCTCTTATGATCCTTTGTATTTCTGTGGTATTAGCTGTAATGTCTCCTCTTTCATTTCTAATTTTATTTGAGCCTTCTCCCCTTGTTTCTTCATAGTGAATCTAGCTGAAGTTTTGTCAGTTTTATCTTTTCAAAGAAGCAGCTCTTGGTTTAACCTTTTCTATTGTCTTTTTAGTCTCTTTTGCATTTATTTCTGCTCTTATCTTTGTTATTTCCTTCCTCCTACTAACTTGGGGCTTTGTTCTTTTTCTGAGTTTCTTGAGGTAGGCATTTATTGCTGTTAACTTACGTCTTAGGACTGCTGTTGCTGCTCCCATGTATTTTGGTGTGCTATATTTCTCTTCTTGTTTGCCTTAAGGAATTTTTTCATTTTGCTTTTGATTTCTTCTTCATTGACCCATTCTTGTTCAGTAGCATGTTGTTTAGTCTCCACATATTTGTGAATTTTTCCCATTTTCTCCTAGTAATTGGTTTATAGCTTCATATCATTGTGGTCAGAAAAGTTGCTTGATGATTTCCTTTGTCTTAAATTTGTTAAGACTTGTTTTGTGACCTAATAGAGGACTACCCTGGAGATTGTCCATGTGCACATTAGAAGAATATGTGTTCTGGTGCTTTGGGGTAGAATGTTCTTTATGTATTTGTTAAGTTCATCTCACTTTAAGTTGTTTAAATCCAGTGTTTCTTTATTGATTTTCTGTCTGGATGATCTTTCTAGGAATGTAAGTAGTATATTAAAGTCCCCTACTTTATTGCATTGCTCCTTTATTTCTCCCTTTAGGTCTGTTAATATTTGTATATTTAGGTGCTCCTATGTTGGGCGCATAATTGTTTACAAATGTTGTATCCTCTTGTTGGGTTGACCCATTTATCAATAGGTGATGCCCTTTTTTATTAATGGTCTTTGTTTTAAAGTATTTTGCCTGATATAAATATAGCTAACTCAGCTTTCTTTTGGCTTCCATTTTCATGGAATATCTTTTTCCATTCCTTCCCTTTCAGTCTGTGTGTGGCCTTATGTCTAAATTGAGTTTCTTGTGGGCAGTATATAGATGGGTCTCCTTTTTTTTTTTTTTTTGAATCCATTCATTCTGTGTCTTTGAGTGGGGAATTTAGTCCATTTATATTTAAAGTAATTATTGATAGATAGGTACCTATTGCCATTTTGTTGTTTTCCAACTATGCTATAGTTCCCTGTTTCTATTTTCTTCTGTTCTTTTCCTTTGTGACTTAATGACTTTCTTTACTGATATGCTTAGATTCATTTCTTACTATCTTTGCACATCTAATATAGGTTTTTGCTTGGTGATTACCATGAAACTTATATAACTTATTTTTGTGACAGTCTATTTTAAGTTGATAAAAACTTAAGTTTGAACACATTCTAACGTTCTGTATTTTTTTCACTCACATTTTGTCTCTGATGTCACATTTTATACCTTTTTATCTTGTATATCCCAAACTAAGTATTATATTTACAATTATTTTTATTGCTTTTATCTTTTAACCTATTAGTTTTATAAATGATAGGTGCACTACCCTTACTATATATTTTACTTTACCAGTGAGATTTATACTTTTATGTGTTTTCCTGTTGTTAATTAGCATCCTTTTGTTTCAGCTTAAAGAAGACCCTCTCACATTCCTTGTAAGGCTGGTGTAATGGTGCTGGACTCCTTCACCTTTCTGAGGTGTTGTCTTATTCTTTTATTTGAAACATATTTCTCTGTTTCTTTATTTTGCTTTATTATCTGTATTGGTTTACATGAGTTAGAGGAAACAGCCACATCTCCCAGTCTTGAAGAATTGGTCTCATGTAGAAGATAAACCTTATTGTTCAACTCTCTGCCCTAGTTTTTAGTTGACTCTCAAACCTTTGTGATTGTACAAGCAGCCTATTTAATTTTTAGTAGCCCCTAGTAGTTGAAAGTATACTAAGACCAGTCAGTGTCCCAAAGGAGGGGGATTTCAGTCAGCACCTAAATTTAGGCTGACTAGAAGCCAGACCTTCAGGCAACAGCTATTAAAGTATGCAAATGTATACAGTCCTGTGGGACCACAAACATAAGCCCTGCTGGTTCCGAGAGCCAGGTGATCAGTAGTCGTCTCCTGGGAAGCAGTTTCTAAAAGTGGGGCTTCAGAGAAGTGTACAAGCATCTTTCCATGAGGAACTGATGAGTTGGAGAGAGGCAGAGGAAGAATGCAAAGATGGTGGCACCTGATCTGCATTCCCCAAGAGCACCTATGTAGTCTCTAGGTGTGTGCCAATCTTGAAACCTTCCCCTAAGGCCAAAGCTCTAGGACTAGCAAGTAGACTTCTCAGAAAGATTGGGGATGTGTTTCACTCTGCTTTCCATGCTGTGCCTTGGGAATAGTAGCCTGCCAAAAACTGTCTCTTCAACTGTTACAGTCCTGAGAAACCAGGAATACCAGATTCCTGGCCACCAGAGCCTGGTGATCGAGGAGTATTTCCTGGACTGCAGCCACAAACACCAGATGCAAAATTGGTGTTCTGGAGTGCAATGGAATGAGAATGTGGAGATAGCACCCACCCTCCAAGGTGTCAGGAAAGGTTTTACTGTCAGTGCATGGGTGTGTTTTCAGATAGAAGCCTGCCCATAAGACTGAAGCTGTGATGGATAAATTAAAAATCTCCTGGGTCTCTTTCCTCTTGCTGTGTCCTGGGGTGGTAGCTGTTTAAGAACCCTTTCTCCATTCAGTTACAGTCCTGTTGGACCCACAAGCATAAGCTGCAGTGGGTCCCTAGGGCCGGGCAATGTAAAGGTGTTCCTTGGCAGCAGCTGTAAAAATCAGGGCACCAAAAAAGGGTATAAGCTCTTTTTCTGTAAGATCCCAGCAAGCTGGAGCTAGGCAGAAGAGAGACAGAGATTGCATCCACCAACCTCCTTTGTTCCCTTCAGTCCTCAGGGAGAAGCTCTGGGTTTTGAGTTCCCTTTCACTCTGCCAGGGGTGGGGTTTATGGTGAGATTGTGCCTCAGACTTTTAGTAACTTCTCTGATGTTTACTCAGTGTGAAAGTGTTTGTTTTCTCTCTCTTTTGCTTAATGTGAAAGGGTTGCACCACCAGTTTGTTTTTCTCTTTTTTTTCTTCCTTTCCCTTTCTTTTCCCTTCCTTTCTTTTCGAAATTGTTCCATATATAGCTGTAGACTCAGTGTGTCCATGTAAGGAGGTGAGTTCAGGATCTTCCTATATCACCACCTTGAACCAGACTCTCATACTCTTTTGATTATTGTAACTTTGTAATATAGTTTGAAATCAGTATGATGCCTCAGCTTTTTTTCTTTCTCAGGATTGCTTTGGCTATTCAGGATCTTTCTGTGGTACCATGCAAATTTTACGATTTTTTTTTTTTATATTTCTGTAAAACATGCCATTGGAATCTTGTTAGGGATTGTACTGAATCTGTAGATGGCTTTGGATAATATAGATATTGCAACAATAATTCTTCCAATCCATGAACCACTGGATATATTTCCATTTATTTGTCTCAACTTTTTAAAAAAATTTTATTATGTTATGTTAGTCACCATACATTACATCATTAGTTTTTCATGTAGTGTTCCATGATTCATTGCATATAACACTCAGTGCTCCATTCACTACGTGCCCTCTTTAATACCCATCACCAGGCTTACCCATCCTCCACCTCCCCTCCCCTCTAGAACCCTCGGTTTGTTTCCCCCAGAGTCCATAGTCTCTCATGGTTCCTCTCCCCCTCTGATTTCCCCCCCTTCATTTTTCCCTTTCCACTATCCTTTTTTTTTTTTTTTAACATACAGTGTATTATTTGTTTCAGAGGTACAGGTCTGTGATTCGTGTCTTCAGTTTCTTTCATTAATGTCTGATGGTTATCAGTGTACAGATCTTTTACCTTTTTTTAATTCCTAAATATGTTACTGTTTTTGATGCTATTGTTATGGGATTATTTATTTATCAAATAATTTGTTAGTGTATAGAAATGCTACTGATCTGTACCCCTGAAACAAATAATACATTATATGTTAAAAAATGCTACTAATTGTGCATGTTGATTTTGTATTCTGTAACTTTACTGAATTCACTAATTAGATCTAACGGTTTTGGTTGAGTCATTAGGATTTTCTATATATTATGTCTTCTGTAAAGAGACAATTTTGCTTTTTCCTTTTTGATATTGATGCCTTTTATATATATATATATTTTTTTTTTGCCTGATTGCTCTGGCTAGAACTTCCAGTACTGTGTTGAATAGGAGTAGTGAGATTGGGCATCCTTGTCTTGTTCCTGATCTTAGAGGAAAAGCTTTTAACCTCTCGGCATTGAGTATGATGTTAGCTGTGGACTTGTCATATGTGGCTTTTATTATGCTGAGATACATTCCTTCTATACTCAGTTTGTTAAGAGTTTTTATCATGAATGGATGTTGAATTTTGTCAGATGCTTTTTCTGCATCTATTGAGATCATATAATTTTTATCGTTTATTCGATTAATATGATATATCACATTTATTGATTTGCATATGTTGTACCATCCTTGTATTCCAGGAATGAATCCCACTTAATCATGGTATATGATTCTTTTAATGTGCTGATTGATTTTTGAAAGTTTATCAAGTCTTGTATTCCTGGTACAAACCTCACTTGGATATAATGCATTTTTTTCATATATTGCTGGGTTCTATTTCCTAGTATTAAAGATTTTTGCATCTCTGTGCACAGGGATCCTTGTTCTATATGGGTTTGTTTTTGTTTTCTTATAATGTGGTTCCTGTTTTTGATTAATTGGTTATTTTTATTCCAATTTTATCTTCACTTTTGACTTCCTAGTTATACTTTTTAATTTTAGTTTTTCTAGTTGGCAATGTGCATATTTAACTTACTACCTTGTACCTTCGAATAATATTTTAATACTTCAGGGATAATATAAGCTTAGCACAGTTACTTCCGTTTCTTTCCTTCTGTCCCATCCCTTGTGCTTTGTCATATATTTACTTCTATTTATGTTATAAACTCCATTTATATTTATATTGATTGCTACCTTTTTCCCTTTGAACAATTATCTTTTAGATAATTTAAAAATAAAAATTTAATTTCCTACATATGTATCATTTCTAGCATTGCTCATTTTGGGGGGTAAGGTACATTTTGATCAGGAATCATCATTCATTTGAAAAACTTCCTTTGGTATTTCTTGGAGAGCTGATGACAGCAAGCTTTTTTTTGCATCTAAAAATACTTTGTCTTCAGTTTTGCCATAAAATTTAGTGTATGTCAAAGGCTTAGATTGAAAAAATAATGTAAGATATCCCAATACTTTTTTATGTTGATTATTTTTTGAAATAATTTTTTGGATGTAGTGGGTAAATAAACATTGTTAATATTTCACCTTTTAAAGTGTGGCTACTAGAGGGCGCCTGGGTGGCTCAGTTGGTTAAGCGACTGCCTTCCGCTCAGGTCATGATCCTGGAGTCCCGGGATTGAGTCCCACATCGGGCTCCCTGCTCGGCAGGGAGTCTGCTTCTCCCTCTGACCCTCTTCCCTCTCATGCTCTCTATCATTCTCTCTCTCTCAAATAAAAAAGTAAATAAAATCTTAAAAAAAAATAAAGTGTGGCTACTAGAAAGCTTAAAAATATGTATGTGGCTCACATTTTTGGCTAATATTACATTTTGGGGGAGAGGCAGCACCGATCTCTCTAAACGGTCTTTTAAAAATATAAATAAATGCCTGACATTACCTTAAAACTCTCCAGTGACTTTTCATTGTGCCACAGATTCTTACCAGAGCCTACACCAGAATCCAACCCCTGCCACACCATCCACCTTCATCCCTTTTAGTTCTTCTCTTGGCCAACTGTGTTTCAAGCCTCAGGCTCCTTCCTGTTACTTCCTTAGGACAGTTGCCAGTTCTGTAATCCCTGGCTCCTACCTCCCTAGATCCCTTTCCTCCTCCATGTGTCAGTAAATGTTAGGTCCTTGAAGACCTTTCCTTGAACTAGTCTGCCCTAAAGTAATCCTTCCTCCGACCTTTCCCAAGTGTGCTCTGTCACATCATTTTACTGATTTCCTTTACAGAATACACAGAGTATCAAGTTATGTTGTTTTGTTTATTTACTCACCATCTCACCCCAATAGGCTGTAAGCTCCAAGTTGAGCAGCATCCGGCACATCCTAACACTTTATTCCTAATTCCTAGCATATATTATTACTTTAATGAATGAATAAGGTCTGAAGCCACTCTGAACAAATGTAAACTTTTGAATTAGCTAAGGAGAAATATATTCTTGATTTTCTTAAAGCATAAACCAAACCATTTTTATGGTATGGTGAGCTAATAACCCTTTTAAGGTATCAGACTATGTGGGAACAACTAACAGGACTTCTGATTTTCTATTGTGCTTTTCTTCCTGGGAATAAGGAAAAGCTCTATTTTTTTTCCCCACTGAGGATACTGAAGCCTAGAGATATAAAGTGTCATCTTAGCTTTGTGGTCAGAATTTGAGGTCATGGCTCCTGATATTCAAGTGTTATCTGCACTATTAAAGCAGAATAATGTGTAACTGCATATCTCTTCTCAGTGTATTGCCATAGTCCCCTCTAATTAACACTGAACAGACATCTTAGTCTGCAACTAAACATATTTATTTATAGTAAAAACCAAACTAACAAAGGATATCTGTTCATTGATTTATTTTTTTAGTATTTGTGGGATGTTCTCTGAGAAAAATGATCTTGCAAAAGGGGTAGCATAGAATTCAGAAAGTATCACATAACTTCAGAGATTGACTTTGCTATAATGGGTCATAATTGTTCATAACAGGTGGCTAAGTCAGATGATGGCTAGGGCTAGCCAACTGAACTTGATTTTCAGTTATTAAGTATTAACTGAAAAGAAAAAATATTGCATTTTTGAAAATTCAACCTTGTCTCTCAAAATTGGCTACTTTTCATAATCAGCTTTTGTGAAGTCTCTCCTTGTTTTCTCTTTTACATGAGCAACTGCAAAATAGATTAGTCTATTTTGTTTTTGTTTTAAATCTTTTTTAAAAGATACTATTATTATTTAAGAGAGAGAGAGAATGAGGGGCGCCTGGGTGGCTCAGTCGTTAAGCATCTGCCTTCTGCTCAGGTCATGATCCCAGGGTCCTGGGATCAAGTCCCACTTCGGGCTCCCTGCTCAGCAGGAAGCCTGCTTCTCCCTCTCCCACTCCCCCTGCTTGTGTTCCCTCTCTCGCTGTGTCTTTCTCTGTCAAATAAATAAATAAAAAATCTTAAAAGAAAAAAAAGAGAGAGAGCCATGAGATGGGGGAGGGTCAGAGGGAGAAGCAGGTTCCCCGATGCAGGGCTCGATCCCAGGACTCCAGGATCATGACCTGAGCTGAGGGCAGTTGCTTAACCAACTGAGCCACCCAGGTGCCCTAGATTAGTCTATTTTGGAGACACTTTCAAGTTAACATAAAAGGAAAATGAAAATTGCTAGTGTATTTTATAGTTAATAATTTCCAATTACATGTCTCTCACTTGTTTCATACACTTGCAGCTCTATGATGAGCATCAGATTTTAAACCCTCAGTATTTGTGAATTGATTATACTTTGAAAAGATGTTGGAATGCCACACAGAGTTACAAGATCCCTTATTTGATGAAGAGGGAGAGAAGTAGGAATGCTTGCGTTACCTCATTTAATGCTCACGAACAACTTGCAGGGTTATCATGACCCTACTTTACCGCTGAGAAGTGTGTATTAAAGAAATTAAGTAACTTGTCTTAGACCAGACAGCTAAGAAATGGCAGTGCTTAATTCAGCTAGGGCAGTTTATCATCAAAGACCTTCTTATCCCAAGCCACCCCCACCACTAGGCTCCCTTATATTGTATTGACTTTGAAAGATTTTTGGCCATGACCTCACATCCCAGCCCAGCCCATTCATGTTTACATCTATGTCAAACAAAGGCATCACAAAATGTTTTTACTTTGATAGACACTAGGACGTACTGACACTTTCCACTCTACTTCTAAAAATTGCTAGTTGTGACTCACTAAATAGATATAATGATCCATTAGATCTCTACCTGTATTTTGAAAGACCCCACTCTAAATGCCTTCTTTAGAGATCTTGCAGTCTGCCGTCCAATTAGAAAAAGTGTATGCGCTGAATGTTACTGTATGGATCAATCACTAAAAGCCATCTTAATCATGTATTTCGAATTTGGTTTTGTCTTCTCTGGTGCTTGAGTACTCTAATGGGATCTTTAGCTTCAAAAAAGCAGTTAAAACGCAATGCTTAGGAATTCAAAGTGGACATAATCTGAGCAGGTGTACGTAAGCCGGAGGAAACACACATCAGAGCCAGCTCCATCCAGGTATATTGGTCTCTGATTTTGAGAGAGTTCTTCAGTCTGTGTGAAAAAACTTGAGAGTAGTTATCAAATGCCACCAGGGCACTAAGAATTTGAGTCCAGTTCAAAGGAGTTACTGTGTTGAAGCCTAAGACTAGTTCCCCGGCCTCTGTCTTCCATCCACCCTCTGTCCCTTGCTCTAGGCCCACCCCCCCCACACACCCTTCCCTATACAGAGGTCAGAGCCGAACACCCCCAGGATTCGCCTTGTCCAGATGAAGCCCAGGCAGAAGGCCAACACGTGTTGGAATCGAGTTCTTCCCTGCTAGAAAGATCGTCTCTGATTCATCCCTTGTGGTGTAATATTAACCACCCATTAAGATACTTGCAGATATTTTTCGTAAAGTTTAATACAGTATCAGTGTACATGTGTGGACTTCAATGTAAACCATTCTGGTCAAGAGAGGGCTTATAAGACTCTTAGACAAGTAAATCATTCTTGGTATAAAATCATACCTTTTGGGGGGTATTTATGAGAGAAAAAGATGTTTTGTTCACTGAACACCTAATTCTTAAGAGCTCCACTTAAATGTTTTATTTAATACTTTCTAACAGGGGTGGGCCTTTCTGTGAACAGCTAGTGAAATACCAACAGGGAGAACACATTTTATAATTGAACACAAATCTCTGTTGCATGGATAAACTACTAAGAGCTATAAATAGAAACTACAGCAAAATTATTTCACTAATTCAATATTTTATTGATGTCAAAGCATTTTAACTTTGAGTTGTATATGTCATTTCATTAGTAATTTTTGAAGAAACACTTCCAGAAAATATCAACTTTTATCAGTTGTGCTACTAGAATTAAATCGAAGAGGGAGTAAACTAAATTAATTTATTGAAGCATTTGCAGTTATATTCACTTAGGTACAAAACTTTTATAACAAAGATAACACTTTTATTGCATTATATAATTTCATATTTTCTGGAGTCATAATGCAAACTCTGATAAGCATAAATATACATAATGCAACCAATCAGCAATGTAACCATTAAAAGATTTAAAATGTAAAACTAGAATTTAACAGGCAAAATATTTAATATGGCTTTTAATGGAAAGTAACTATTTAGAAATTATTTGTTATTGCCCCATTCTAGTCATTCAAGTGAACATAAAGTTATCTCTATTTAAAAGCCAATGTTGTACATTTTATAACATGTACGCAATATGCTTCATGGACTTTCTTAAATATACATATATATATAGATATACAGTACACTGACAGTTCTAATACCCCTGAACATGTTGATTAAAACTATTACAATATTTCTATTATAAAACTACTTGAAAAGTTGGCATCACCTCCTCGTATTGAAATTCAATCCTACAGAATTGGAAAGAAAAAAAAAAAGCAACAAAATGTTGGTTATAAATACATTCTTTACAAAAAAATTGAATAGTGGTCCCGCACTCATACTTTATATTACAATGAAAACATTGCCTTCATTTTAAGGTATTTACATCTTGTTGTCCTTGGTTTCTGTGTGAAATATATTGGTTTCTGTGTGAAAGATATAGAAGTTGAGAGTGAGACTATTGTAGGCAGGCCTATTTGTTTGGTTTTCCTACTTGTTCGTTTTTGTGGAAGTTTCAAATCTCTTCTTTTGAGTTGTTGTTGATTTCTATTTGCCTTGTATTTCTGCTGCTGCTTTTGGTGTTCTGGGAACACTGGGTGACTTTACTTCTAGGAACAGGAAGAAAAGATTTAACTCTTGAAACACCCAACTCAGTCTTTGATGGACTGTTGCTGCATTCGGCCGGTTGATGGCTGCTGAGAGGACTGACCCCCTGTGAGAGAAGAGAGCAGAACAGGCCTGTCACGTCTGACCTGGTGGCCAACCGCTAACAGCCGTGCTCACCTCCCGCTCTGTGTCTCTGCACCAGCATGGAGGAGAGTCTCCCTGAACACGGTTCTCCTGCAAAACCAAACAGCAGACTCTAGAGAGGAGAGGCTGAGTGATTAACTTCCTCCAGACCCACCACCTGATTTTCATTTAGGCCCTTCGTGGCTTCACAAGACTCCGTGAACCAAAGTCACAGTCTGGCAGCTTCCTGAAGTCCTGGCCCTGAAGACATCACCAAATTGGATTAGTCAAAGCTACCGTCTCTGTAGGCAGCTCCACAAAAATCAACTCTCTCACTGTGTGGGTGAGTCACCTAACTTTTCTGCCTTCCTGGAAACTAGATATTAAATGCTCAGAAAATAAATATGTGTTGATTAACAGTTTAACTACAAGACAGGAGCACTGCTCTGCGTGTTTCTTCCAGAGCAGAGACCATCTGTGCTCTAACAGGGGCGCTTCCCTTCCTGCACAGCCGCAGAGCTGGACGGATGACGTGATTTGTCCCCAGTCTCAGAGTGAGGACGCTGGGCCAGACCTCAGGCTCCCACCTTTCACGCGAGGTGTTTGCCCTTAAGAGTGTCTAAAATTCTGCCAATCAACCAACATGAAGGAAGGCTTCCTCTCTGAGCTGCTCCCCATGCCTCCCAAGCAGTTGATACTGACTTCCTCTCCTTTAATACAACTAAACAGTAATGTAACCATTAAAAGATTTAAAATGTAAAACTAGAATTTAACAGGCAAAATAGTTAATGTGGCTTTTAAAGGAAAGTAACTGTGTGGATTCCCCTGGCCTTTGAATTCTCCTGGGCATCTTCTTAAATCTGGAAAATGGGACTTAGGCCTGGGCCTAGTAAGACTAATCCCAGCTTGTAATTTGTTCTAGAACACCAGGCAACTCAACACATAAGTCATATTTAGAAGAAATAGCATATTGTGCTAAAGGTAGCAGCTAGGTGATTGCCCAGAGAAAGAAAAGGTGATACATGGTGTTCTTCGTTGGTCCGCCCCATCGTTTGCATCATGAAGGGGGGGGGGGCGGTGTGCATCATTATGGTCTGAGACAGGAAATGCTGACATGAAGTAACAAAAAGCTTCCCTTGCAGTTAAACATGTGCTTGGGGTGTTGAGGGGTGAGGATGTAACAGGAGGCATGTGGAGAACTGCTCTGCCTTACTGAGGTCCACACACCGTTAAGGCTAGGAGTGTAAGAACAGGGCCAGTGACTGATACACAGAATGTACTTGGGCATCTAAGCACAGGTTGGAGGTGTTTGCCCTAAGGCTAAGAGGTACAAGAGCCTGGAACTAGGAGAGCTCACGGTGTTTTAATGCTTTCTGGGCTAGGACCCAAAAGTTCTATTAAACATATAAGGTTACTTAGCAATGTTGTACCTATTAAGCTCAAAGAAAACCACTAGTTTGTATAGAAAAGTGCTGCACCTAAATTGTTTTAAAGTAATACTGTTAAATTAGAGCAATTCATTCATTTAATACTGACTCACTGCTGGAAGTTAGGAGGATACTATAATCCCTGCTCTCTAGATGGGGAAGTTGGGGATGGGCTGGGGAGAGAAGGAAAGGAAAACACTGTAGAGAAGATGGTGGTGAGACGGATCTTTGAGGAGGTAGAGGGCCGTGATAAGTGAAGGGGGAAGAAAGGGTGAAGGCAGGAAGCTGTAGAGGAGGGTATAGAAATAGTGGATTACATGTAAAAATAAGGTACATAAAGCTGTATCAACCCCTCGAAAGATACATTTAGAAACAAAGGGGCTGGACAAAACGGAGGCCCAAAGTCCAGGTGGCACCTCAAACCAATTACATCAGAACCTCAGGGTGGAGGGAGCATGATCTGGGCACTGGGGTTTTAACAACAAAATCCTCAAGTGGATTTCATTATGCAAAAATGAGAATTTTTGCTTTCGGGGGAGTCATTTGGTTTTCATGAGAAGAAAACCTATCCATGGCTGTTGTATTAGTCATTTAAATATGTGCATTTGTTTTTAATTTAGAAGGCTAACCTGCCACCAGATTAATAAATCCCACTACATTCCCTTACTGTTGGAGCAGTAAGGAGTTCTGTTGTGACAAATGAGGATTGTCGAAAGTGATTTCAACTAAGCCAGAGAGCTCTTACTTTAAAAGAATTACTTCCTGATAACAGAAGAAACCAGGCATCTAACCAAGAACTGCGAGCCGAGTTTATCAGAAGGATAGAAAAGAAATGAGCCTGCCAAGCTTTCAGAAGGCTGTCCAATGTGCTACTTTGCCCTCTGCTGGCAGGTTCTGAGAAAAACGCCTCCTGGCCCTTGCCAGGGAGCCCCTCCACCTGTGTTCAGTGTGCGGAGGAGCAGCTAGCTGTTCTAATATTCACCTCAACTCAACCCCGTGAGAGCCCAGAGTGTATACGAGGACACATGTTTTCAAAGGTCTCTCTTAAAACCAGGCTGACCTGAGTTGCCATGAGCGTATCCCACTTTCAGTACTATTTTTTGTGGACAGTACCTTATTGTAGTAACCAATAAGGTCCTATGACAGAGTAATAGGGGTACAAAACCTTGTCTCCATGAGGCATTTAAACAATGGCAGCTGGTCAGAACCGGTCAACATTTTTACACAGGAAAGTGACTTGGCCCTTGGAGAAACAGGTTCACGGTTTTTCTTCCCAGACTTTCCTGGCCTTTGCATGGACTGACTATTCTACAAGGAACCCTAAAGCGTGGTCCCGCAGGCCCAAGAAATGTGTTCAGGAGGGACAGCTCCTGACCAAAATGTCTTCCAGCCAGAATTCGCAGTTCCCCAAATTATGTTTTTGCTGTGCTTTCTAAACAGTTCCCGACTGGGGAGGGGCTGGGGGAGGCAGACATGATAATAGCAAGCCAGAAAGGTCCTGCTCTTCTTCGCAGATCATCATGTTATATATTTTTTATTTGGGACCTCAGCCTTGCCAGTGCTTGCCCTCTTCTTCCCCCAAAACCTACAGCTCACATGTAACTAATTGGGAACCTCGTGAAGCAGCAGGACAGCAGAGGCTGTGGTGAGCAGACGATGAATAATTTACTAGTCTCACCATGCTCACTTTATAATCCCTCTCTCTGCAAACCCCCCAGGTCTTCATCAGCCGCTGCAGGAGGGGTTGACAACACGACGTGAGCCACACTCCATGCAACGTGGTGAATAAAACACCTCTTACTACGGCCTCTTATGAAATCTGCATCCTCACAAAATAATTACCGGGTAAGAAGTAGTTTTATTGTGTGTGCTCACCCAGGAGTACCATGCTGGGCCATCTCTGGGCTTTTATTAACCATAGTCCTCGCTCTGCCACTTACCATCCTGCCTTGTTTTCAAAGGAAAGCCTCTCACTGAAGCCAATGTGCATTATCGCAAGTTAAAAAAAAAAAGTCCTTTTTAGTTCAGTTTCTTACGTTTTTGGGCAGAGCACAAGCAGGGGGAGCAGCAGGGAGAGGGAAAAGCAGACTCCTGATGTGGGGCTCCAGCCCAGGACCCTGGGATCACGTCCTGAGCCGAAGGCAGATGCTTAACCGACTGAGCCCCCCACCCCGGCGCCCCTAAAAAGGACTTTTTTTTTTTTTTCAGGTGTGATAGATCTTTACATTATTTAGCCTGTTGCAATTCTAAAATGCAGGAAACCTTAAAGGTTCTCAAATGAATACATTTTAAAAATAGAAGAACCAAGACAGAAGTCTCATTATATATACTTTTGACACACACAATGCTTTTCTACATCATTCTTTCAAGCTATTATCTAAACAGTGATCTTTCTAACCTTGATTAACTACTGAACATTTACTTTTACTCTACTTCTCTTTTCACAGCTGTGATTGAAAAAGAATGCTGTGATTCACACTGAAAGAAGATTTGGGAGGTCCATTCCACAGCAATCCTTTTTTGTCTCATTTTGCAGGGAAATGGGCACTTACCTTCGGTGACACTGGCATTCTTGGATTAACAGTTGCTGAAAAGGCAGGGTTGTCTCCTGAACTATCAAACCTCCTTAAATCATCCCTGGAATCAGCAATCTGGCGAAGAGACCATTTATCAAGCCATAGGTATACACTCAAGGCATAACTTAAAGTCACTATAGAAAATCTGCATTTTCTGTATGTGTTACCTTCTTCTCTGACCCTCAGGAGCTCTATGAACACACCCTCAAGGCCTATACTCTTCACAACAAAGACTCCAAGCCTTTAAGTGAAACTACCAGAAAATAGATGAGAAACAGGTCCTCCTCCCTTAGAGATTATTAAAAAAAAAAGTCAAAAGAAGATGACCAGATGATAAGCCCTATCGAAAAAAATCTGTCCTGGCAAAATTGTAAGATTTTAATCATTACCTTATTTTTCCAGTGGGTATTTCAGCTCATTTCCAGCAAAGGTTAAATCAGACTGTCAATCTGACTTTGTCCCAGAGATTAGGATTGTTCAGATGTAAGAGTTAAGAGTCTTTCGGTAGCACCTCACATTATAACTACCTTCTTATCCTCCCTTTCAAGTAAAAGGCCTTTATCAAGGAAGTCTGGTTCAATTTGCTGCAGCTAACAGAGTGCCAAAACAAGTTGAACTTGAAGCTGTTGACATGGCCTTTGAGATTTTGGGTCACTGATTTCTATATATGGATCTCAATTTTCACGGCTGAAAAGGCTATGACTATATGCATTACAGAGGCCAAATTTTCTTGTAAGGAAGGTGGTGGCTTTTCCTCTGTCTATAACATGAGTCTGCTGTGATGCTCTCTTTTTGATAGGTGACTTGTATACCAACATTAGAAAAACGAAAAGGAAGAAAAGCCTAGGGAACCAGGGATGCCTGAATGCGTTGGGCGTGATTTGTGCTAATGCAATCAATATGCAATTTTAACCTCAGGTCTTTCAGAGGAGTTATGAAAAGCAAGCTGTCCTTAATAGAACTCCTTTTTTTTTTTACAAAAGATACTTTGGAAGAAAGGGCTTTTCTAAGCAAGGTAAAGAGGGTTTGATTTGGAGCATTAACCATACTATTCAATCAGGAATGTCTTTCAGGGAATGTGTGTTCTGATGTGGCTCTAAGCTGTGGGGGGAGCCAATCCATGTCCTCCCCGCTTTGTACGGCTTACCTTGCTTATATCAGATTCAGATTTGCTGGAGCACATACTCTGAAGTTCCTTGACAAGGTCTGCTTCATCATCTGAACCCAGAGAGAGTCTTTGTTCCAAATTCAATGTCAATGATAAATCGTTCTCTAAAGACCTAATACAAGGTTCAGAAAAGAGTTTTTCAAAGTGGAAACCACAATCCAGTTTTGGAGTTGGGAGGGGGCAGGAAAAGAGTTTCTAAATATCCTTTAAAAAGAGTCTGAAATGTCACTTGATGGCACAAGTTTGGCAACTCCCACTCAAAATTTTATTCACTGAGAAATCTACTTGGTTTAGAACATTCCAGTCCTCTTTTCTTCCCTTTCTCCAAGCCTAGATGAAACTTAAGACATGAAATACTGGGGAAGCAGAGGTACAGTTTGATACCCTGGAACAACTATAAATTTCAAACTTGGCTCTACCACTTACTAGCAACATGGCCGCAGGTCCTATTTTCTTCTTTTTGCTTCCCTTAACACTTCAGTTTCTGGGTTATCTACATGATAGAGTTACTGGGGAAATTACAGAGGCTGCTGTATATAATGGATTCCGTAGTGTGCCTGGCAGAAAGGTGCAGGTGTTACGGTTTCCTTTATCTTTTCTCTCTTTACACTTCCCCCATCTGTAATTCTGTGAACTTGGTTCTAAATGTTACCTGTCAAGTGACAGGACACACAATTTATTGGGTTACAATGAAGAGCTATTTACACACTGCCCAAACATTTCCATGATTAACCAAATCATCTTTTGTACCTCAAAATTTGTAAGCTAAAATAATTCCCTAGGAGCAACATAAGAAAATAAAGTGATCATTTTAAAACATCAGTCATCTAAAGCCTGTTTATCATATCTTTATGTCAAAAGCATTAATGATCAATTTGATAAAAAAGCCATTAATATTTCTAATGTTTTCAACAAACTACAAGCAAAAAAGCCTTTATGTTAAGTTATACTGAGCTTAAAGAACATGTTTTTTAGTTTTCATGTGAAGGCGAGAATATGCCATCCCAAAATGTGTCACTTTGGCTGGTGGGTTATTTTGATCTGAAGTCAATCAAGACCCATCTGACTCATTTCCCTTGAGTACCTAAAAGAATTTAGAATTTAGAAAGAGCTACTACCGGAGCTAAGGTTTTTATCTGAAATACCCCTCTGTCGGGCAGGGCAAGCATCTGCTCTTATCATCCTGTGATTCACCCCCTTCCCCTCAAAGCGCCAGGCCCCTATACCATTCCTTAGCTCAGGTTGACAATATAACCCTCAACTGCCTGACATGGCCTTGAGTCTCCTATCTTTGGGGCTTCCAGACGTAGGAAATTAAATTCATTTTTCTCCTGGTAATCTGTCTTATATCAATTTGATCATTAGACCAAAGAATCTACAAGAGAAAATTTTCCTACCATTACACATTCATTTGTTAGATTTCAGTTTAATACTAGCATTTCAATGACCTCTTTTTTAAAATATATTAATAGCATTATAGATGTACAAATAATGAAAACATGTATTGTTCGCTACAAGTTAAAGGGAAACTTACTTTTGTTTTGACAGAGAGGCATTCCTGTTATAATTCAGCTGAGATACAGCTTTAATTTTGATACCTGTTTAAAGAAAAATGTAATCATTTTCAATAGAATCAATCATTGTCCCTGTGCATCTTGAACTCTGTATTTAAAAGAAACAGACTATGGACTCTGTTCTTTGATACTGTTTTCGGATTGAATCCATCTTTTGATGGAGCTCCCTGCATAGGATTGCTTTTATAAATGAATGGCCCCTCTTCTAAAATTGTATGAATGTTGCTAGCACAAATTATGTCTAAAGAATGATTTTGAAAAGTTGAATATATCCTCATGAAGAGGTCATCAGAGACCATCTCCATACTAGTTGCTCTGCCCATATTTTGTCGTCTTTGTCAGAAAGGGTGGCTAGCAGACTTCCCTAATTACCATATAGGTGCCTGGGCTTGGTCCCCTCTCCTGAAGCCTGTGACCTGACATCATAGCTTTTCTGTTTTATATCAGGAGAAAAAGAGGCTGGGTCTTTACCAAACTTTATAATCACCCATCGTTATCTGTGTAGAATGCAAAGTGGTTTCTATTTTGATAAACAATGGCGTCAGAAAAACCAATAGCAACCCAAACATTGTAATATCAAATGGAACTATTGGGAAAAAAATTTACCAGTATAAAAATGAAGTACCCCAGTTACGCACAACTTTATTAATCTTTTGAATATGGTTTCATATTTCTAAGAGTATAACATTTGATATATCAAATATTAAACTAAAATTAATTTTATATTTATATTCAATATTGTAACTTTTTAATATGTTACATAATCGTTTTCTGAGTTTCACTTGATATTGTTTTAAATTCATATTCACTTTATTGATTTTGTTTGTCCACTCTAAAGTATACAACATTGACAATGCTTATTGTTTAGTTACTTGGCTCAAGCCAGAGGCTGGTCTTAAACCCTACAGAAATTGTAATAAACTTGGAAATGATAGTGAAGAGCCTGGGTGGGTGTCCTGTTATCTGAGTGCTTATGGATTATTCCATGTACCATGGGATTAGAGTGGCATGGATGGAGGAAACAGTATAGGACTCGCAAGAAACAAAAACATGGGTTGCAGAGCCCCGTGATAGGGACAGACCGCCAAAGGTTTCTGAACCTCAGTTTTGTTACCTGGAAATGGAGAAGATAACCCTCATCTTAGAGCTCTTTCGCACTACATATAGGGATAGACAAGTGGAAGGTACACTCCTTGCTGCAGAGGTCGTTTCAGGAGTCTGTAAGCCTTAGGAGGGGGCTGATGTCTAATGACTTTACTCCCTGAATCAAACACTCTAACTCTGGGAAGTAATGGCAAGCTCTTAAGAATCAGAATATATCATATTATAGATACATAGCAATCACCTTAAAAAAGTGTAAGTAAACTCTCATTCAGTGACTTTACATTCAGTCATTAAAAAAAAAAGTCTCTGTTTATGGACACATGCCTGGGGTAATTAAAAAACTCCAGCATATTAATATTAAGCCTGTATTTTGCTGATTTTTAAGTATGAAGACATTAATGAACACAGGCAATTTTTCATGTTTCAAAATTTTAGGCATATTCTCTTTTTAGCAACTCTACTATAAAATGGGCATGAAATTATACATAACAGAATATGTTGGGGGTGGGAGGGGCTCCCAAAATTACATATATGAGAAATGCACAATGCATATGAGGTTGGAACATCTTTTCATTCTTACTCAAATATGGATTTCCTTTAGGGAAGTCAATTCGTATAATTACTGATTACCCTATTACCAAAGCCAAAAGGAATAGGTCTAACACCAGAGATAAATGTGTTTTATCCTGTTTGAATAAAAACTTACATATTCTTTTTTTATGGAGGATGTTCCATTATATTGAATCTTTTTAATAATTTAGGAGAACATAAACCCTAAGAGGGCAGGAATTTTTGTGTTTGCTCTCTTTCCAGTGTGTAGACTAGAAGCTGACACAATATAGGACAAAGAAATGTGTAAAACTGATTGACTCACGAAGGCCTTAAACTGGTATGAAACGTATCTCCATACATACTTTAAAAAATTTAAGGTTGGCTCAGAGATGACACAGAAAAGGAGAAAACTTGGCCTAAGTACAACTGTTGTATTACATAGATTGAATGGTGGATGCCACAAACAAACGATTATTTCCTCCCAGATATTTTCGGAAATGTACCTACTACCCCCTGTTCATTCCCTGAGAATATGCATTGAAAACCTCAACTTTGTTGAATGCATAGTGAGAAAAGTAAAAGCACACTCGCACTCCGAAAGCAGAGCCTGAGTGCCCACGTGCCTCCAGGCAGCATGGCCGCCTCACTTACCTTCCTCGCTTAGGCCTGGCTTACTCCAGGACGGAGGAGAGAAGCGGCCAGACTTCTTGCGAGGACTGGTGCTCACTTTTCTCCAGGCACCACTCTCTCCTTTCTTTTTGCTACAACTGTTGTAACTTGAGACTATAGATAATGGGAAACCTCCTCCTTTGAAATCAGCTGTGTGCTGGTCCAGCTCTGAAACAACACAAATCATGTTTTGCCAAAAAGAAGGCAGTGAGCCTGCGTTTCATAGTCAAGTAAAATATAACAATTGCAATTCTCCAAAAAATATTCTTCAAAATCATGGCTGTGCTTAATACCCAAGCAGGGGTGTTGTGACCCAGCAAATTTTACTTGGGAGATCTGGAATTACTGAGCCAATAATTTAAAAAGAGTTCTCATATGATCTTACTTCTGTGTGGAATTTGTAAAACAGAGGATCATAGGGGAAGAGAGGAAAAAATAAAAGATGAAATCGGACAAACCATAAGAGACTCTTAACCATAGGAAACAAGAGTTGCTGGAGGGGAAGGAGGTGGGGGCATGGGGTAACTGGGTGATGGACATTAAGGAGGGCATTTGATGTCATGAGCACTGGGTGTTATGTAAGACTGATGAATCACTGAACTCTACATCTGAAACTAATAATACCTTATTTGTTAATTGAATTTAAATAAAAAAATTCTTAGGAGGAAAGACTAAAAAAAAATTTAAGAAGTTCTGGGACAATGGTGTCAAATGTACATTAAGGTCGAGATAATTTCTTTACTTCCGAAGAGAGAAAGAAGAGCTCCCTTATAATGAATTCAAACAAGTATTATGTAAGAATGAATTTCCTCCCCTCCCCTCCCAGCACCAACCGGCATACCTGCTCTCTGGAGGGGACAGCCATGCAGCACAGCTTTATTGAGCAAGATGCTGAGAGCAGCTTTAACCACAGCCTGCTGTCCTTGGCTCGGGTGGTTTCTAGCAGTTGTCAGCCCCAGGCCCGGCTGTCTTCTCACGGAGGCTCTTGACAATATTGCTTCTTGAACTCTGGGTGCAATGATAGCATTCCACAGCTTAGCCATCCACCTTGCAAGAGAAGGGCAGTTGGCAGTGAGGCCCGGTCACAGATTACACACCATACCACGAAGGACAGGTTTGAAGAGCATGGAAAAAAACATTAAGTGTTTCTACAGATAGGCTAACTTTCCTAGGTAGTTTTGAAATAAGTGAAATTGGGGCACCTGGGTGGTTCAGTCAGTCAGGCGGCTGCCTTTGGCTCAGGTCGTGATCCCTGGGTCTCGGGATCAAGCCCCGCATCAGGCTCCCTGCTCAGTGGGGAGTTTGCTTCTCCCTTTCCCTCTCCCTCTGCTGCTCCCCCTGCTTGTACTCTCTCTTTCAAATAAAATATTTTTTAAAAAAGTGAAATTATCCAATGTCAAAGATATTTGACTTTGCCTCAAAAGTACAATGTTTTGCAAATGAAAGTGTTTACATGTCTCTTTCCTTTTACCTTCTAAGATTACTGAGAGCAGGAACCAATGCTTAAGTGTGTGTTGACTGAATGCATAAATAAAATACATGGAAGGGAAAGTAAATTTACAGGCGGAAGTCTAGAAAAAAGATTTCCTGGAAATCGATGTCTAAATAGCTTAAACTTATTTGCCATATGTCCTTAATAAGATACATATATTTTAATATTTCTGAAATTGGGGTAGATCTTGTACTCAGTGGCAAATTAAATCTTTCCACCCCAAGGCCAAGGCTCAGTGTTTGCACGTGGGTGGGCTTAGCTCTGCAGAGCGGGGATGGGGTCACCAGCTGTCTCCCCAGATGGACTCTGTAGTAACAGCTGTAGCAGTGGGACTTCACCCAAGGTTGGGGCATCCAATAGCAACTGAAATTCCTTTGTTGCAACATTTAAAAAACACTTGTTTCAAGGCTGTAGAAGCTAAACCACATTCCCGGTATAATGAAGTTTTCAAAGCTATTAGATATTGGCGTAAGCCTTTCAAGACTGTTAGAACTTTTGCCCAGGTATCAAGCATCTGTGTATTTTAAGCTTCTCTGTTAATGTCTAATGATATGTAAT
Organism: Eumetopias jubatus; assembly: GCF_037043125.1. Lineage (NCBI taxonomy): Eukaryota > Metazoa > Chordata > Mammalia > Carnivora > Otariidae > Eumetopias > Eumetopias jubatus. Next base: position 76,413,685 of record NW_028274820.1, read on the forward strand.
TCAAGAGAAAAAAAAAAACTAAGAGGGGAATAAAGACAAGAATCTGGTGTTCTGTACCAGGTGTCAGACCTGTGCAAGTACTCCTAAACGTATTAAGGGGTAAAGATGGTAAGCTTTGGTTTAAAAAAAAAAAAAAAAATAGTGCTTCCTGAACATGGCTGTTGGGAGACAATCCTCCATGGCATGTCTGCACGTCGAGTGTCCACTTTGGTTCTCAGCTCTCTTTTCAAGGATGTTTGTTAGTATGGCAAACAGCCTTGGAAGAGACAGACAGTGTCTCCTTCTGGAGAAGGCAGATTTGTTTCCTTACTAGGATAATGAAAGTGGTGTTTCCTTCCAGGGCAAAAGGTGGGCAGATTTGCTAGCACCCCCCTTTAGGAGCCTGGGGGATTCTCAAGCTCCAAGTTCGGGAGCTGGGATCCATGGGCCACTGTCAGTCACCCCCCGCCCCCCCCCGGGGCTTGAGACGCCGGGAGAGCCACTGCACAGGTGAGGCGCAGGCTGGGGCTGCGCTCTGAGGGCTGAAGTCCTTGGCTTCTGACCTAGTGTCACGCGCTTGCGGCAGCCGAACTTGTTAGCTTGCAAGTAGCGTGCACATCTCACAGCAGAGTCCCTGTAGTTGTTGGCAATGATAGGAAAGGCCCAGATTAGCTCCTAAGAATCTTGAGACTCTGGATGTGAAAAAGGCTTAAAGTTAATTGTAATACTGATGAAAAAAAGGTGATTACACGAATAAATGTATCTCTGCTATTCAGCAAGAAAACGCTGTATACATTTTATTATTTTAATTCTTCCTTTCCCCCAATTAGCTGTTTTGAAATTGACCATTTGTTACAATAGAGGAGATAGATTATTTGTATGCCCTGCTTTCCAAAATGGATTTCTGCCCAGGATGCCAGAAAGTACAGAATCGATGCTAACAGTTAATCACAGAACCTTACTAAGCTGGATGGTGATACATTTTTTTCCTCTTGATTTTCTATTTCATTAACTTTATTGTTAATATGTCTATTCTCATAAGCTCTTACAAAGGAAAACACAGTATTTAAGTATCATTAATAAAGGAGGAAGCTTTTTCTTTTTTTGAGAGAGTGGGGGGAGGGGCAGAGGGAAAGAGAATTTTTAGCAGCCTCCACACCCAGCACATGGGGTTCGAGCTCATGAACCTGAGATCATGACCTGAGCTGAAATCAAGAGTCGGACACTTAACCAACTGAGCCATCCAGGCGACTCAAGGAAGCAGCTTTTTAATTCATCAACAGAATGTAAGCTTTCGTTTTGGGTTATAAGATCCTCGATGAATTTCTCATGTAGGCCTTTCCCAGGAGACACACCGCACTGCCTGTTGAACAGGACATTGTGGAGACTTTTGTAACAGCTGGAAACTGCTACTTACTAGTTCTCAGTAAAAAGTTTCCTTAGGAGCTACTTAGCAGCAGATGAGTCATGGTCGTCCTCCGATGGGGAGTGCAGAGCTCCTCGGCCACGGCTCTATTTTAAATAGGTAAGTAAGGAGAAGTAGCACTTACTTCACTGTCGCTTGGGCATGTCCTGGGACCACAGGACAAGACAGGAAATATTTGGGCCCGAGAAGTGCTTCCGGTGCGCCCAAGCGGGCCAGGCAGGAGTTGAGCTGGCGCCAGACGGCCAGGGCCCAGTCGACGGTCTTGCACACGGGATCACAGGGGGAGGGCACCTGACCTCTGAACTATGGAGACAGAGAGGCCGGACGTGGGGCGTGGCTTAGAACAGTGCTTCTTTTGTTTTTAACCGTTCAAAAATGAAAAATACAAACATTTAAAACTGTAAAACAAAAACATAGCTGAATCTGATCCACCTGACGCGGCTGAAGGAGAGACAGCTAATACTATTAAGTGTGTTCCATGAGATACAGATCTGTAGCTTATTACGTGAAATGAAAGCGTTCAGACACAAAAGAGCAGTAAGAAGACTAGGAAACCTTACACAAATTCTTAACTGTAAGTTCTGGTAGAAATTATTATCCACATGCATACAGAGTACTTCACAGGGCTTTGCACACAGTAAGTAGGGGTTAAAAAAGGATTTTGATTTCATGAAACAATATTTGGTTAAGAGACAAGATGATCCATCTAGAGCTGTGGCATGTTCACTTTGTATTAATTTTAATTTCCTTAGGAGGAAGGTCTCAACTAAAATGCTGACTTCACCAAAATGTACAGAACTCTGCTGGCATAAAGAAATTTGTTTTCAAATTTTTAAACACGCAAATTTTAAATAATAGTATGTAATATACATGGTTTGATGGCAGCAATTCTTTTTAGAATTATGTTCTACAAAATCAAGTCCCCTTTTATTAGTATAGAGGGTTCACAAAAGGACAAAGATTTCCTTAGTATTAGGAGAAATATCCTTCAATTATTTAGAAGTCAGATACAGCAGTTAACTCAGTACTTTAGAAGAAAGGGATTCCTATAAATCTTGGTTTTACCAAGTTATTATGATACTAAGACTGGGGATAGTTTATGAATATGGGTATGTCCTACTTGAAGGAATATAATTTGGCCAAGTCAAAATGAAAGAGTGGTTCAGCAATCCTAGCAGCTCTGTTAAAACGGTATTGCTGTGTTACGTGAGGCCTTGGGAGCTCTTACAATTTCCCTTCTCTTCAAAAGAGGAACAGTTGTATTTCTCTGATACTCTTCCTGCAGGAATGAGATCATGTACTACAATTAATGATAGTTGAATATTTACTTCTTCTTAATAAAATTTACAATTATTGTTTATTAAATACATACCGGTAGGATGCCTGGTTTTATCCTGAAAGGCCTCTTGACTTAATATTCCTTTCAGGAATTGGAGGAAGAAATTGTGATCAAGGGCCAGTGTATGTCTAAGTACCCCCTCCCCAAAGATTTGGTTCTGTTAAACACTTACAAGATTTCCCATTGCACACGTACCCAAGGAACCTGTTTTATTAACCTACTTGAAGTGACTCTTGGTAAGCGAAAGGTATTATCCCTCCCTCTTCCTATTCTTCACAGCACACCCCACATTCCCATTCTCAAACACAGTGGGGAAGTAAAATAAATCCTTTACAAACTATGTGTACCAGTGAGCTGGATGTGGGAGAGGTCCATTTTACCTGAAATAGTGCCACATCTACAGAATAAAACTGGGACTTTTCAGAGGATAACATGCAAATTCATGAGGCCTTCCATATTTTTCCCTTAGGTAAACTATGGACTTTGCGTGATTATGATTTATCAATGTAGGTTCATCCTTGGTGAAAAAAAATGTACCATTCTGGTGAGTGCTAGACACTATGCATGTATGGAAGCAGGGGGTATGTGGGGAATCTGGGTACCTTCCTCTCATTTTTAATGTAACCTAAAACTGCTCTTAGAAAAAAAAAGTTTTTAAGGAAAAAAACTAGTATCTTTTGTGATTATTTATGTGAATTTTTTTTTGGCAAAGAAATTTAAATATGAGTAACATTAATGGAAGCATCAGTAATTTGCAAAGCTACACACCTACAACTGTCATTACCTCACTTTTCTTCTTACTGGTGGACATGATATGATGGCCTAGCTTTGGTCAAAAGCATGTATTTATTACCAGCCCGCGGATTTTAACAGAGCTTGGGGTAGATGATTTCTCTGATTAAATTAGGAATTTCCGATACTAACTCACAGCACTAGTGGCAAGCATAGTTTACTGAATTACCAAAACCATTCCCACTCCATTATTTCTCCCCACTCTCCTCCCCTGATCCCCCACCCACAAATGCACGCACAGACAAAGAATTTTGTTCAAGTACTTGGGGGGAGAGCTTCCGTCTTGGGAAGGTAAGTCTAGCCACGATCTGGGGCAACAGGGTGGGCACAAAACCAGTTCTGATTAATGAAACAGGAAGTCTTCTGTTTCTGGACGTTTCAGAAAAAGATGTTTTCCTCCCTGATAAGGAGATTGAGAAGGCCTAAGCTCTTTCCCCGGTAGTAGCATCCAGGTTCCCCCCCTTTGACATGCTTGGGTGTGGGTGTGGTGCCTGAGGCCCTGCTGACATCCTGCAATCTTGAGGGGAGCTCAGGAGACTTCCCCCAGACCCAGGACCTGACATCATGGAAGTGAACAGGTGTCAGCAACACCTACCACAAGACACTGGTTATGTGAGGAAAAAAATGCCTTTTTGTGAAGTAGATAGCATAGCGGGTGTTGTGTTCTTTACAGCTTAAAATATGGTGATAGAAGACACTGCCCCCTCCAAATGTGGCCTGTGGTGCTGGATTAAGGGACAAAGTCTTAATCAACTCAAGCTCTAATGTTTCCAGTCAATCTCAACACTGAGATCCTAGCTTGACTTAAGAATATTAATTAAATAGCAATGTACTAGGCTTGGTCAGCACTAATTTTGTTGTTTGGGAGGATAGAGAATATTTTATTCCAAAATAATTGCCAGGAATTATAATCACGCTTGAAAACATGGTAAAAGCTAGGGAACTTTAATCTTCCCTGTGACTTTTTAATATTTACTCTAGCGCAGTGTCAGTCATACGTTAAAACTAGCTTGAGTGGATGGATAAGGTTTTGAAGGCCCTGAGAAAGCAGTAGCCATTCCTGAGACGACGAGTGTTTAGTTTTCGGAGATAGCCTTCTATAGCATTTAGAACCTGGAGAGACTCCTCGTCAAGAACAGTTAATGACTGTAAAACCTAGGGGAGTAAAACCTATTTGGAGTAAAACCTATTTGCTTTTCTTTCTTTCTTTTTTAATACTTAACATAGTCCAGAAACTGTTGCAGGTTTTATATGCGTCATCTTCTTTAACTCCGGGTTATCTAAAAATTGCCCTTGCGCGAGGCTGCACCGGTCAGTATGTGGTAGAACTTCCAGCCCAGGGCCCCCTGACGCTCCGGCCCCTCCCCCTGGCAAGAGGCTGCCTTTGTTACCTTACTGACTGCTTTCCTTCTTAAGAACCTCTGCAGCAGTCCCTGCATGGGCTCACCGTCCCACCGCAGCTGAACCCAGCGGAAATGCTGCTGCACCAGCAAGTCAGAGCCCTGGAGGCAGGCCTTGGTAACAGTTCCCATCAGAAAGCAGTTCTTGTGAAAGTAGTAACATTCAGACGGTCCATTTCCTAAAACAAACCAAAAGCAACGGCCCAACCTCAGCAAGCCATGCGAAGAGACAAATGCGAAGTCCAACAAGCCTAAGAAAGAGGAACAGGAAGGACAACTCCTACTCTGGGCAGGCTCTTGCCACTCTCTTTACCTTTTTGCAAAGTCCAGGGGCTTTCGGTGCTGCGGTTTTCCAAAGGTGCCAGAAAGTCCCCCAGTAACTCAGACAATGAAGATTTTTCCAAATTCTCTAAGATGATGATGACTTTCTTGTTCACGGGAGACTGTTTCACGGGGATGAGACAAGCTGTGATCAGAAACAAAACTGAGTGATTAAAGCTTTTACAAAAATGCCTATGAGCTGGTTAAAAAAGTCTAAAGATAGAAAGTGTTAGATGTGACATAATCAGAATGCTCTTTAATTGCTGACGGAGGAGGAGGACTCTGGAAAAGAGTTTGGCATTGTTTAATACAGTTGGAAGCGTACACAATGATCCACTACTAGTTTCACAACACATCCCAATTAGAATCAACCCCAATTCCCACTGACAGCAGAATGGATCCATAGACCGGAGAGCACAGTGAACAAATGACAACAAGCATCAACATGCAGGACTGTCACAAACAATATAGTAAGAAGCAAATCACAAAAGGATACATATAATATGGTTTCACGAGGTAAAGTTCAAACATGGGCAGTACTATTTAATTTAGGGATTCACAAGGTAGTAAAGATAGTAAAGAGATTTAAGGGTAGTAAAACGATAAAGAAAAGCAAAGAAATGTTTATCACAGAAGATGGACTAACGGTTACCTCTAGAAGGAAAAGTTTGTGAATGGGGATGGGGCACAAGGCCACATTCTGGAAGGCGGATATAATCTATTTCTTGGCCTGGGTGGTACCTAAATGGTTATTTTATTTAGCATTATTCATTAATCTATAAATATACGTAGTATGTATTTTACGGAGGTACATTTCATAATACAAAAGGTCAGAAACGCTTAAATGACCTTTAAATTACACATTTGTGAAATATTCATAAAATTATGGAGATTAAGGACCTCAGAGAGAGAAGCTGATCCATCCTATCATTTTACAGACCTCAGAGAGGTTAAAGTGGTTTGACTAGGGTTTCACGACTGTTGTAAGGAAGGATTAAGACTTCTGATTTTTTTTTTAAGATTTATTTATTTGTCAGAGAGAGAGCAGGTGTGTGCGTGCCTATGCCCACAGGAAGCGGGGAGAGGGAGAGAGAATCCTCAGGCAGACTCCACGCCGAGCACGGAGCCCAAGGTGGGCCTCCACCCCAGGACCCTGAGATCATGACCTGAGCTGAAATCAAGAGTCGGACCCTTAATCGACAGAGCCACCTGGGTGCCCCAGGACTTCTGAATCTTGCCTTAGTGGACCTCCTACTGAAGAAGGGGGCACTAAACCACATACCGACCCCAAACGAAAGATGGAAAGTAAATGGAAGATTATGATAATATGTAGGAAACGATTAAGTCCATAGACAGAATGTACTTGAAACAGTGCTTAGCACCTACTAAGCACTCAAATGTTAATACTGTAGTTAAAACGTATATACTACTTCCTGCATACCAGTGAATTAATCAAAAATTAAAATCACTTTTTAATTTTTAAGCTTCCAAGATGCCTCAGTCTTAGCCAAATTAACCTTGAGAAAAGGAGATCAATTTAAAATACTTGAGAGTAATTTTATCAAGTATTTCACTTTTCACAGTAATTCAAAATAGATTATACTCTAGTCCCCCTTGTTAGTCTAAGCAAATGCATTTTCACTTTCAAAAGAACTCCTTGAACATTGTAAATGAATCTCTTCTGAGACCGAAATAGCTTTTCTGCACACTATGAAGCTTTACAACTAGAAAACTAGAGACAGTAACAGCCACCTTTCAATTTCGTTGTTTTGTGGGGGCTGTTAACACTAGTGGGGGCTGTTAACACTAGCGTCTGCTGTGTGCCCAATCCCCTTCAACACAGCTATTCAGTAAAAAGTGCTAAAAATCTGTGCTGCTCAGCATTTAAATGTTCTTGCAGAAATACATTCATTGTGGAAGTATGATACATCTATAGTTCATTAAAACAACAGCGATAAACAAACCTTTTCTACCTAGTGATAAAAACGAGAGCAGGTTGAATGGTACATGTATCTGCTTTCCTATAACCAAGGACTAACGGTCTCCAGTTTTTCCTGCATTTGTGTTGAGGGTACGGTTGGCTCCAGTGGACCTGAAGCTGCTGCATGCAGCCAGAATCTCTCTACAGGAACATGTATCTGCATTTCAACAACTGTTCATCCATTGCCCCCTTGCTGTATGCCTATGCTGTGGCATACCAGAGGGGACTGATTCTAACTGGGGGATGTGGCATTTTAAAATGCACCTGTTTCAAGGAATAGCATCTTGATAGGTAGGCAGGTCTTCAGGAGAAGGCTTTCTAGTTGAGAGATGGCATTGGCAGAGAATGGAGGCTGGGCAGGGCTCAGTCCTTCAAGGGACTAAGGTACCGAACAAAGCTGTCTGAGATGGAGTCAGCAGGGCTGAGGGGCTGACTGACTTGAGAGAGGTGCAGAGAGGAAATGTCATCAACAGCTCTGGCGTTCCCACTGGAGAAGAGGCTTTGCAGTTCAGGGAGGCAGAGCCCTCGTGAGCAAGAGCACACGTGGGGCATGGGTGGGGGCGATGGGTGAGGTCTCGTGGGTTTGAGGAGGCATCCTGTTGGAGATGTCCAGCAGGTGGTGGGACCTGAGCATGGGAGCAGCCAGGGAGAATTCAGGCTGGAGATAAAATGAATGCGTTCACAGAAGGGCCAGAGAGCTTCTGGAAACTGCTTAACATTCTCTTGGGTCCACAAGCAAGGGCTGTATGGCTAATCAAGTAATCGCCCACTAAATGGACAACCTGTGCCGTAGACAAAAAGGGGTTGGGGTTCCACCTCATCTTAGTTTATCCTGGTGTCCCATGACGGACCGACCCCGGGTCAAAGAGACTGGGTTTCTCTGATAAAAAGCTTTGTCTTTAACACTGCTAGTCTCATGACCGTATTTTTTTAGTCACACCGACTTCTCTAACTACTTAAGTTCCACATCTTTAAATAGGTTGGTTCAAAGGTAAATTTTATTTGTGAAATAGCATGTGTCTCCTTCAGACTGTAGAGCAGAGTTTCAGGTCTAACCAACCCCAGGAGCAGGAAGTTTCCACTTTGAAGGATTAGCCAGACTCCGATCAGGTTCCACAGAGATGAAAGGAGGCCACCCACCCCAAGCTATAGCTGAAGATTTCTTTTAACCTGCTGCAAGTCAGCCATTTAGATTCCTTTGCCTTATGCTACTGCAAAGCTCTATTTCTGAAATGAATCTACTCTTTTTGTCCTTTCTTCTTCCAACTTTATAGGCTGTGTCAGCCCTGCTCCTCTCCTGCAGATTGGTGATCCTAATCAGATACTTCCTGGGCCAGGCTCTGTACCCCAGTTTTGTATGCCCTTGTATTAAAAGTTCTGGAGAGTCAGTTCTAAAGCAATACTTGTTGGGTTAAAAATAATTAACCTATTACATTTATAGTTAAATCCAAACTCCTTTGTGTCTAAAGTGACCACAAGTCCGTAATCTCCCCCTTAGAATGGAAAACAGCCTGTCTTTCACAGTCCACTTAAAACAAGGCTCTGCAGGGATAATGCTCTGAGTCCAGATGAGAAGCAAGGGGCAAACCTTCCAAGAGCCTCAAGTAATGCAGGGTCCAAGGAGGTGAACGAAGTTATGTAGACTCCAATGACCATATTCTCCTACTATTATTATGGTAATTCTATCTTTATTACTTCCAAAAAGGAAAGTTCTCGCAAGAATTCAGTGTTACTTTAAAATACCAATCTGGTGTTTAAAAAAAAATTTTTTTTTTACTACTTACTGTCACATGTAATTTTAAAAAGTATCCGTCTTGCTGATCTAACAACGTACCTTACACTGAGGCAAAATTTGACCCAATTCTAATACACATTCACACCCTTTTTACCAAACAGAGGCATATGCTGTGACTATCTCTCACAAAAGGCAATATGAAAAGGAAGATGTTATTTTTCTTAATTTCATTTTCTTAGGAAGGCATTATTTTAAAATAAACAACAAAATAACCCTTGGTCACATCAGTGCTAGGTCTTTTTTTCTTTAAATGTGTTCTTCTGTTCTACATTCTTTTCTTCATGGGAACCATTTTATTTTAATCTCCATATTAAGTTTTAGATTCTTTTTTTTTTTTTTTTGAGAGAGAGAGAGGGAGAGCAACAGAGAGTGTGAGCAGGGGGGAGGGGAGAATCTTAAGCAGGGCGCACAGCCCGATGCAGGGCTCCATCTCACAACCCTTGAGATCGTGGCCTGAGCCAAAATCAAGAATCAGATGTTTAACCGACTGCGTCACCCAGGTGCCCCTTAACTTAATTATTTAAAATACATTTGCTACTCTTCCTTCTTATAGTTTGCTCATGTATTTCTTTTACTCATTCTCTGTGACTCTCTTTGCTGGCTTTCATCTGCAGTCAGAGAGAGGAGCCAATAAGGTAATACATGTGCTGTGCATAGTGGAAGATTAAAGTTCAACATCCTAGCCCAGCCTCATCCAAGTCATTTAAATCTCTTCCTGTAGAGGAAATAAGCTTAAAAGACAGGAATAAATGTATTCCTTACAAATCAGTGTATTCCTCACTTACAGTAATATAATTTGATCAATTTAATTTCTTAGTAAAAACAAACGCAAGAGAAAAACCAACAGATAACTCCTATTCCCTCATCATTCTAAAAACCGCAGTGGGAGAGCCTAGGAACACCATCTCCCTTGCCCAGACCTCTGCCTCCTCTACTCTCTGCCCTTCCCCACCACCTCTTGACCAAAAGGGCATTCCCCGTTGTGTGCTTTCTGCACTACAAAAGAAGTGACAGCACACCCGTCAACGCCGCCTTCCCTTCAGCTCACACGACATTGCCCTGCCATGCTCAAAACCCTGGGTCCCCACCTACTCTGCCTAACGTGCACTCTCTCCGTGATCCCTCCACTGGG